>NC_140585.1:872442723-872837723 GCF_964204655.1 Triturus cristatus
TTTCTAAATGATGGGAAGTGAAGTCATTAAGTAAATACCTGGATGTGGGGAGGATTCCTCTTTCCTAAAAGTGGAGAACCCTGTAGTGCCTATACTATGCTTGATACCTAAAATTCATAAGCATAAAGAGAGACCACCAGGGCGGCCTATTATTTCCGCCATAGGCAGTCTCTTTGAACCCACCTCTAGATACCTTGACTCATTTTTACAAATGTATGAAAGAGCTCTACCTGCATATATTCAGGACTCAAGAGACTTTTTGAACCAAATAGAAAATGTACGATGGGAAGATTCTTATCTTCTCATAACATTAGACGTTGTAAGTTTATACACGAGCATTGCCCATGAGGATGGCCTGAGGGCAATTAGGCACTTCCTTAATTTGAGACCAATAAATCTATACCAACACACTAATATGTTGATGGAGATGTGTAGATTATGTCTCAACAACAATCATTTTTTATTTGGAGGTGACACTTACAAACAATTGAAGGGCACGATGATGGGCACCTGCTTCACCCCCAGCTATGCTAATTTGCATATGGGCTGGTGGGAGGAGCAGGTGCTCAGAGTCAACTACATTAGTGAATGGAGGGACCATGTCATTTAATGGATTCGATTTATTGACAATCTTTTCATTATATGGAATGGATCCAAAGAGTCAGCGCAACAGTTTATAGATAGTATCAATGTAAACGATCTCAACTTAAAATTTACGGAACATATTAGTGCAACCAGTATGACATACCTGGATCTGGAGGTATACATTGCACAGAGATCTATCCAGACATGTACATACAGGAAGCCTACCGCAGGCAACACAATTTTGGATGCGGCTAGCTTCCATCCATCAAGATTAAAAATGAGTATCCCATATGCAGAAAACTTAAGAATGAAGAGAAACTGTAGTGAAGCAGACACGTTGAGTCAAGCTCAAACTGCCTTAACTGATAGATTCCTGCAAAGAGGATACAATTTTGAAACACTAAAACAAGCTAAGTCAAAGGTAGATCTCTTAGAGAGAAATGCACTGTTGAAACCAGATGTAGAGCAAGTTGAAGAAAAGAAAAAACATACTCAGAATGAAATTCGGATGATCACTGGGTATAGTGCATACCAGGCCAAGGTGAGAGATAGCCTGAGTAGACACTGGTACCTAGTTAAACAGGATCCAATATTACAAGGGAAGGTCTCACGAAGACTGATGGTGATGTTCAATCGGGCTAAATCAATGAAGGATGACCTGTTTAAGACCAACCTGGAAATTAAGAAAGGAGGTGGTTGGCTAAAAGTTAGCCCCGGCTTCCATAAATGTTTTAAGTGCAAAGCTTGCAGGCATGGTAAAAAGGAACGACAAGTCATCTCTCCCTTACTCAGTAGCCCGTGGAAGTTAAGAAAATCATTGAACTGTAAAAGTGATTTTGTTGTTTATATTTTGAGATGTTCATGCCCGAAAATGTGCATAGGCAGTACAATTCATATGGTCCATGTACGTATTTTACAACACTTAAGGGCGATCAACAGTAATGGTAAAAACTATGTGGCAGCACGTCACATCAATGAAGTACATAAAGGTAATGCCAACAAATTGGTGTACTTTGCCATTGATCAGGTCCCCAAAAATCAAAGAGGGGGGGACAGAGAAAAGAAATTGCGCAAATTAGAGTCAAAATACATACTTATGTTTAATACCAAAAATCCACATGGATTAAACGCTGAAGAAGACCTACATGTACATTTGGCATTAACTGGTATCCCATTATAAAAGATTTTAATGTTTTTTAATTTTAAAAAAAGGAAAAAGAATGTATTCTCTATATCTAAATCTGTGAAATTCATGTCATGATAGACTTTTTGTCTTTTATATCAATTGGGGAAAAATAGGTCTTAAATAATATCTTTAATAAGTAGAACAGGTGAATAAAAATACTGTGGAAAATATGCACCTTATTTATATTATGTTGCACATGAGAAGTACTGTGAAGCACTTGCACTTTATTGACTGCGATATTTGCATATGATAAAGCACTAGCACTTTATTTAGCAACATTTGCACATTTACTGAATTTTTGTACCTTGTTAAACTATGTAATTTTATAGACATTGTCTTATAAAGTGTCGACCTATATAAATTTTAATATATAATTTTTAATTTCCCTTGATAAGGGTCTATTGGCAGATTAACTGGGACATTTTTGTGATGGAACTCGCCTGATTGAACAAATAAGCAAATGGATTCCAGGCAGGGGCACTGGCCCAGGAGACCTTCTATGAGATCATTCTGTGTGAGAAATATAAATACGAAATATAAAGACAGAGTAATGAGAACAAATTGAACAATTGTATTTCAATGATAAAAATCTCATGATGAGAGTAATTGCAAGTGTATATTGTATTTATTTGTGCATGATTATTAATGCAAATGTGATCGAATTTTTTGACACATAGGAGACTTATGATGTTAATATATATTTATAAAGTCATATAAATTGAGAGAAAAAAGAAGAGAGAAAAAAATGTGGAATAGAGAAAAAAATGCATTTAAGAAACTTTATTTACTCTCTGGTAAAATCACACAAGCAATTTGGCAGTCTTTTTTCCTTGTTTATCTTAGACATGATCATGTGATCTTGGAGCCTCTGTTTAAATATGTTTGAACATTTGCGACTACGCATGTGAACAAGGCAGGTGTGCCGAAACACGTCAGGCGAAAAAATAATAAACCTTAGCTGGATAGCGGAAGCATACTCCTGTGTCGGTGTCCGATTTTAAATGAAGTCGGGATTGGTTGGAATATATATATATATGAAGGCATAAGTCGAAACACGTTGACGCCGTGTTTCGACTTATGCCTTCAACTGGGCAACCCCATTTTCCACAACCAACGTGAATATAAGGTAGTCCTTCCTGTTTCGCACTTCCTCCTGAAAAGCAAACTAGACCATAATTAATATACAATTGGGACCCAGTTGAGCAGTCATAATGGTTACTGATCATATATACGGTACCCTGGGATACTCAGTTCATGTGGCATAACAGCATAAATATTTTACAATATATTGCAAGGTTCCATATGACACATACCAAAAAAGGAAAAGATGGACATGTAAACATATTGCTACCATCATATAAAAGCTTCATGATAAAGTGCATATTTTCATCTGGCATATTTGGTACGCATTTTATATACATTGGTGCAAACCAGACAAGTTAAAGTGTTTCAGTGCTATAAATCAAATGACCTATGGGTAAAAACAATTCAAGTAAATTTCCACAATCTGTATACAGTGAGACATAATAAAAATGTATACTATTTCAGAAAATTACAATGAATTTTACATAATTCATTGTATACAAATTTTTTAGAAATACTGTAAAATACGCGAAAGTGCAAAATATATTATAGCTGAGTTACATGTCATAATGAAGATCGTATACAATCTAATATTTTTAATACATCAGATTAATCCATCAGATGTATATGCATGACTATCTCAATCAAAGTGTAATAAACATGAACCATCTCATCCCCATTTTCAAACCTATATCCTCAGTGTACATATATGTTGAATACATATTTCTGCATCAATAGTGAATCTCCACAGTTCTACATTTGATAGTTCACCCCTTGGAGCACCAACCACCATTCATCTTTGAGACATATCCCAATTTGTAGTGTCTAGTTGATGAAATAAAGTGCAGCAGCATATTAAAGTGCAAATGCAATAATTCCTGAGATAGATCGTTACAACAGTCACAAATAACTCTTTATTCCATTCAAGATATAAAGTGCTAGTGCAGAAGGATCAAACCCCAAAATAAAGTGCAAGTGACAACTGTGTAATATGTGAAAAATATATGTGTGAGAGGAGTTGGCCTAACGGCTAGGGTGGTTGATCTTGAATCTGGGGAACTGGGATTGAGTCTCGGCAATGATGTTGAACATCCTGTGATTCTGGGCAAATCACGTATCTCTGCATGCCTAACAAAAATGAATGTGTCCTCATGTAATGCAACTGGTGCTATGTAAAGCCCTCTGATGCCCGATTCGGGTCAAGTTTGCGCTATATAAAACTCAGTAAAATAAAAAATAAAAAAAATGTGTGTGTACAATTACAATCACACACCCACAGAAAAATACACTCATGATTTAAAAAAAAAAACACCATTGCCAGATAAAAAAAACATTACAGAAAGGGATTCAGCACTCTTACCCTACATGAGCATGTTATCATAATTCAATCATATTTGTGTATCAGGTATACCAATACATCGTTAGAAACTCAATAATAAACAACCCCTCTAGAATCACCATCAATTGATCATATTATGCTCATAGAGTCCAAGGATTCCTAGAGATGTACGTGTAATTCTGCGTCCAAATTGTGCCCCTATAGTTTATCTGTCCCCAACAAGACAATCATCTTCGATTCACAACGCCACGGTTCCAACTCTCTATTACCTTTTCGGGTGTGAGCTTTAATGTGCCTAATGCCATCAAATTGTAGGCTACTAATATTTCCTTGATGCACCAACCAAAAATGTTAGGCCATTGGATAGGTTATGTCCTGATGTTTAATGGCCCTTATATGATGTAAAATCCTAACCTTGACCATGTTCACTGTACTCCCAACATGCCACATTACAACCACATTCTAAGATCTATATACAAAGTCTGTCTCACATGTGATTCTTTCCTTGATGATACAAGTTCTACCTTCAAAAGTATCATATGTGGTGTGGTTGTCTCCAAATTTGCAGGCTTACAGATGTATATATGTTTACAAAAAACAAAGGTTAAAGGGACGTTATTGTTAGATTCAGATTTTACACAAACAAAACCATATAAATTCAGCAGTTATAGCGATACTTATCTCAAGAAACTATAACTCATGCCCTAAGGTAACTATAACTCGCTCCCCCACCATGCTATATAGCATTCCTGCCCCTCTTTCTCCAAAAGCAGGCTCCGGCATCATGGTATACTGAAAAAAATGTTTATTTCATGTCAGATGCTGACACAGGACAACGCATTTCGGTGGTATATATGAGGGTCTGATATATATATATATATATATATATATATATATATATATATATATATATATTACCTACTGGCAGTCGCCAGTAGGTAGTTATAGTTAGGACCTATTTTCCATAGGAAATCCACAACATTCTATTTGGAATAACGTTGGCGTCGATTGATGAATCTTCGCGAAAGTTTCCAAACTTTTGGCCAGCTCCGGTCCGCTCCTATCCTGAAAATTTCACGGTGATTCGTCAAACGGGGGCCGAGAAAAAGGGGGGTCCCAAAACGCATTTTCCCCATGCATTTTCCCATAGGACCTGTTGACGCAGCTACAGCCCGAAGTACTGAACGGAATTACACCAAATTTGGCAAAGAGGTAGTCCTCAGTTCAGACTTGTGCCTTTTGCTTAAATGGTGTAAATCCGTTCAGTAGTTCCTGAGAAAATCAAAAGTAAAAAAATCACATATATATCTGGGCGGAGCCTAACCACACATCTAATCGTGAGATCTGATTAGCTGTCAGCACTTCAGCCAAGAAGTGTTGGCAGCCATCTGGGGACCAATATACATGATAGCACCTCATTAAAAAGCATTGCAGTTAATAGAAGGTTTTAAGACTTTAGTTACATTATAAATCATTTGTTGATGGTACCATACTCATTTTAGGAATTGTGGTGTGTTCTAAGGTGATTTTACCATGTGAAAAAGCCTTCTGCTGTGATATCATGAAACATGTTTGAAAGAAAACTATTTTCTCATACTTTTGCCACAGAGGTTTGGAAGGTGATCTATAAGCTAAACTGAGAGCATATTTTCTGTAAATTCACATTATCTTTCTCAGTCATGTGAGAATGAAGTCTGACATTCTCAGTAAAACATGTACATCCAACAAGGGCAGAGACTGTCAGTTGATTCCTTTGTGTTCTACTGCAGCTTCCCAGAGTGTTCTAAAGAACAACTAGAGCGCTAACAGTCCTACTTATGACAAACGTATGGCACACCTGAAGTCATCTTGGTTGGAATAAAGTGGTAACTCTTAAAACATTTAATTTAAAAAGGAACAAAATGAGGGGGTTCATTTTGCCATAGAAAGTATGATTAGTGCTGCAGAAATAAAAATTAGGGCACATTTTGAATGACTTCTCAAATCCTCTTCTATTTCATTAAAAAATTCTGACATGCAGACTGAAACATGCACTTTCAATACCAGCAGCAGACTTCCCTGGTGAGCAGTAGCTTTACTACAGTGATCTAATGAGCAACTAGAGTGCTAACATTCAGAATTTATGGCAAATGTGTGACACATCTGAATGCCTTCTTGATGGAACCAAAATAAAAAACTGAAAGTATTTCCTACTGAGGAGACTGCAGTAAATGAGGAAATTAGGAAGCTTCATAACAAATAAATCTCCCAAGATGGCCACCAGAGACAAAAGAGCCCAGATGTAGCCCAAATATCACCCAGATGTAGCCCAAGTATAGCCCAATGACAGAATGTCCCAGAGTGTTCTTAAGAACAACTAGAGCGCTTACTGTCTTACTTATGACAAAAGTATGGCACACCTGAAGCCATCTTGATTGGAATAAACTGGTAACACTTAAAACATTTAATTTAAAAAGGAACACAATGAGGGGGTTCATTTTGCCATAGAAATTATGATTAGTGCTGAAGAAAGAAAAATTAGGGCACATTTTGAGTGACTTCTCGAATCCTCTTCTATTTCATTAAAAAATTCTGATATGCAGACTGAAACATGCACTTTTAATGCCAGCAGCAGACTTCCGTGCTGAGCAGTAGCTTTACTACAGTGATCTAATGAGCAACTAGAGTGCTAACATTCAAAATTGATGGCAAATGTGTGACATATCTTGATACCTTCTTGATGGAATCAAAGTAAAAATCTGAAAGCATTTCCTACTTAGGAGACTGTAGTAAATAAGGAAATTAGGAAACTTCATAACAAATAAATCTCCCAATATGGCCACCAGAGACAAAAGAGCCCAAATGCAGCACAAATATCACCCAGATGTAGCCCACATGTAGCCCAAAGACAGAAGTGTGCAAAACACTTATTTTTTGTGTATTTGCAGTTTTATATAGTGCAGACTTGTCAGGTATTGGAGTGCTTTACATGAGCATTGGTTACATCACACAAGATCAAATTCATGTTGGTTGTAGACATGGGGAGATTAAGTGATTTGACCAGAATCACAGAATGTTGAGCTGAAGCAGAAACTCCAACCTGGTTCCCCAGTTGCAAAGTCTGCAGCTCTGGAAGTAACACCACATCCTCTCCCCTAGGTGCAACATTTAATCAAGTGGTCAACTGGATAAAAAAACATAAAGATTACAAATAATTTAAAAGTTCTTTGTCACTATTTGAAAACTCAGAAAATATGTCCTCATTTTAGTTTTTGAGAGCACTAACCATAATTTTGATGCAAATAAGATCCTCTCATATATGTAATTTCTAAAGGAAATACTCTAGGTATTACAGTTTTGATTACATCAAGATGACGTCAGGCGTTCCACACTTTTGTAATAAATATAGAATGTTAGCAATCTAGTTGTTCATTGGGATACTGTTGAGAGGCAGAGGCCAGGGGCACGGACTCTGAAAATTGAAGGCAGGTAGGAGAGGGCAGAGGCAACAATTTGACCACACTGGGCAGGCAGGAAGGGCAGTGGCAGCACAACAGACTATGGAGGGCAGTGGAAAGGGAGGCATGGGCAACAAACCAACAATACAGGGCTGGCAAGAGAGGCTGTAGCAATATAATAGGCCATTGTGGGAAGAAAGAAGAGGCAGTGGTAGTACAACCACACATGCCAACAGACCCGTTTCAGCCAGGAAACGTCCAATGTTTTTAAGCTCAAATGGGCTTTATTTGATCTGTCTCCTGTCTACAATCTCCTCTTTTTCAATGTAACTCAAAGGGGAAAATCAATACCCCAGTTTTTTTCAGAATCTCCCTCTTACCAAGTTCAAAATGTTCGCAAGTATGGTACATTGGATCATGGTAAGCAGGAGGAATTGGGGTAGGGACATGGACTCGGATAAAAGAGGACAGGAGGGACATGGAGAGGTGCACCAAACTGACCCTACAGGGCAGACATCAGGGTTTGCAGCAGCACAATACACCACACAGGGCATGCGGGATGGGAGTGCAGCACAACAATCCATAGAAAGCAATAGGGAGGGGACAGGACCATGCACATGGACAACAGAGAACAGAGGGGAAAGAGGCAATGGTAGCTTGCTGACCATAATGGACAGACAGGAGAGAAAGCTGCAGCATAACAGACCATAGAGGGCAGGAGGGACGGATCAGGGGCATTACAATGGAACAGACAAGTCAGGAGGGAGGGAATAGGGGTCTGCACATGGAAACAGAGGGCTGGGGGAAAGGGGGCAGGGCAGGAGCAGCAAGATGACCATGGAGGTCAGGCAGGATGGGCACTAGAAACAAGACACACCATGGAGAGCAACAATGAGACTATGATGGCATACACACAGACCATGGAGGGAAGGTGGGAGGGGGTCAGGGGCAGCTAACTGACCACACAGGGAAGGTGGGAGGGGCCATGGCAGCACAGAAGACCATGCATGGCAAGCGGGAGGGTTAGTGGCAGCACAATGGCTATGATGGGCAAGAAGGAGGGTGCAGGGGCATGCACAAAGGACCATGGAGGATAGAAGGGAGGGTCAGGACCTGGGCACAGACAAGAGAGTTCAGGGGAAGGGGCCTCACAACAGACCACGTGGGGCAGGCAGGAGGAGCAGTTGCAGCACAACAGACCAGGGAGGGCAGAAGGGTGTGGCAGTAAAATGGACCATGGAGGACAGGAAGAAGGGGATAGGGGCATGGCATGTGGACAGGCAGGGTGGAGGTGGCATGAACAGGTTACAGTCATCTGACAATGCTAGGCAGGTGGGAGGGGAGTGGCAGCTCAACAGAACACTCAGAGTAGATAGGAGTGGCAGGTCCATGGAACATGGTGGGCAAAAAGGATGGAGCAGGGGCATGCACAAAGACATCGGAGGGCAGGGGGGAGGAGAATAGGGGCAGCAAGCTAAGCACAGAGGTTAAGCAGGAGGTCAATGATGGGCCATAGAATTGGGCAATGGAGGGCAGGAGGAGTGGACTGGTACATCATGCTAAATGGAGGGCAGTGGCAGCACATCAGACCATGAATGGCAGGAGGGAGGAGGCTAGTCCATGGATTCAGACAACAGAGGATAGGAAGGAGGTGGATGGGGCAGCAAGCTAACTGTTCAGAGAAGGTGGGTATTAGGAACGTTATTGTTTTTAAAATGTGTGTCTGTGCGAAATACTTAAAATAGGAACAAGTATGCAACATAATCTCACTTTTATTAAGGAAGAAGAGGACGTTTGTGACTGTGACTCCGGGCTCACTTGGCAGAAACACCCCCAGGCCCTCCATCCCCCATCGCAAAATGTAATGCCCGTGAAAAGGGTAGGTGGATGCAGTGTTATATAGAACATAGTCCTGAGAGCTAGATATAGTATATGGTATAAACTATGCAACAAAAAGTGTGATATAAGATGAACCGGGGCGTGAAATATAATATGCAATACATTGTGCGCAATGACAGATTCATTGGAGAGCGCGAGATAGCACAGGCACTAGCGCGTGCTATGTGATATGCGCCTTGGAGTGTAACATGCACTGGGCAGTGTTGTGTAACCTAACTAGTCTCTAAAGTTGTAATATAAAATATGTGCTGGGGAGTGTAACATTGCATATGCACTGTGACAAAGATATGGATCCCAGATTGTAATATGTATGGCATAGCGCTGTGCGTTATAAGATAGGCATCGAGGAAGGCACGTTAGGTGGGGCAATATAACCCCTGCGAAGGCAAGTGTGGCATGACATATTCACGGGGTGGTGTTACAGTGCACATGGGCTAGAGAGTGTCATAGCATACGCACTAGCTGGTGGAATACAACACAGAGGTGTGAGGCACTCGGCGGGCACTGGTGGGTGTAACACAGCATTGGGCTCAGCCAGGAGCACGCTGTGACTCTCAAGTGAGGTTCGTCTCCTTTCCAGAGAATAAAATAAAAAGTATTACACATCCGGCGGTGGATGTGTATTTTATTAACCATGAGGGGGGTTTCTTGCATAGTTTGGTCGAATTTTTGTCGAATCCCCTTTGAATGGCTTGGTATGCGTGTATATTAAATGTGCCCGTCAATAGCTACCCATGTTTGTATAAATAAACGACAAGGGTTTCTCCTTGGAGAGTACCCACCGGCGGGGGCGCCGGGATAAGGCATGGTAGGGCGTCAGACACGTGAGAGCTTCACTAGCGGTGCAAATACATTCCATGTGGATTCATTCTATGCATAGTCGCCTTTTAATGAATATCACGCAAATCGTCATGGTGATAGGTACGTACGGTTTGTCCAGCATGTCCTAGGTGTTTCTATAAATATATATTTTTTTAAAATAATAAAAAACAAAGGCCGGCCCTGGGGGATGGGGTCCCCGGGGCCATAAGTGGCCTGAGGAGGGGGGCAATGCAGCCCCCTCCTAAAGAATTAAAAAAAAAAAAAAGGCCTTGACCCGGGGGTTGAGGTCCCCGGGGCCGATTAAGGCCTTGGGAGAGCCAAATTAATTTTTTTCAACAAAAAAAATTAGGGTGCAGGCCCTGGGGGATGGGGTCCCCAGGGCCAGTAAATTAGAAAACGAAGGGGGGCCACACAGCCCTCCTTCTTAAAAAAATAAAATAAATAAAAGACTGGCATTGCGCCGGAGGCCACGCCCCCTCCTTGCAGCAGTCTGCAAACGCGCCCCCTGGCCAGTTGTAAGTTGGGGAATTAATTCTCCTTCAATACTGAGGGTCCCTGAGGGCCAACTAGCCCAACAGGTATCTCCAGTATGCGCCAGGGAGTTGTGTTGCAGACAGGTGTTCTGAGGCCACGCACCTTTTTACACCTCTGTGCAACGCAGCTCTGTGGCGCTTACTGGAGGTACTTAGGGGGCTAGTTTGACCCTAGGGACCCTTAGGATTCAAGGGGACTTAATCCCTCAACTTAGAACGGCCACAGGGCGCGTTTACACAGTGGTGAAGGGAGGGGACGGGGCCTGAGGTGACGTGTGCAAACAAGCCCTGTGGCGCGTTTTAAGTTGGGGAAATAATTCCCTTTCAATCCTGAGGGACCCTGGGGGCCAACTAGCCCACCAGGTGCTTCCAGTAAGCGTCACTGCTCTGCGTTGCAGAGAGGTGGTGCAGGCCGTGCCCCTTTTTACACCTCTCTGCAATGGCGCTTACTGGACGTACCTAGTGGGCTATTTTGCTGCTAGGGATCCTCAGGATTCAAGGGGACTTAATCTCCCAACTTAGGAAATGGCCAGAGGGCGTGTTTACACAGTGGGGAAGGGAGGGGACGGGGCCTGAGGTGACGTGTGCAAACACGCCCTATGGTGCGTTTTAAGTTGGGGAAATAATTCCCCTTCAATCTTGAGGGCCCCTGGGGGCTAACTAACCCACCAGGTGCTTTCAGTAAGCGCCACTGAGCTGCGTTGCAGAGAGGTGGTCCAGGCCCTGCCACTTTTTACACCTCTCTGCAACTCAGCTCTATGGCGCTTACTGGAGGTACCTAGTGGGCTAGTTGGACCCTAGGGACCCTCAGGATTCAAATGAACTTAATCTCCCAACTAAAAACGGCCACAGGGCGTGTTTACACAGTGGTGAAGGGAGGGGACGGGTTATATATCCACTCAATCTTCAATACAGATTGGTATATATATAATACATATTTAAATTTCAAACTAAACCACATTCACTGGATGATGTCATCAGTGATGTCCTCAGTGATGTCATTTGAGATGGCATCAGTGATGTCATCAGTGATGTAACTGACCATGTCATGAATGATGCAATATGTGACATCATCAGCAGTGCATTGCGGGCGCGAGAGTTATAGTTAGCAGAACTAACTATAACGGAGGAATTTCTATGGTTTTGTATGAGTGAAATGGGCAGCTAACTATAACACCCCTGAAACCTATGTTTTTATTTGGGAATTTCTAAGGTTTTTTAAATGCTAATTTCTAACTATAACGTCTCTGAAACCTATGTTTTTTCAGTGAATTTCAAAGCTTTTTTAAATGCTAATTTCTAACTATACCGTCTCTGAAACCTATGGTTTTTTTCAGTGAATTTCAAACGTTTTTTAAATGCTAATTTTTAAGTGTGATAGTAGTTATACCTATTTTTTTGTACTGATTTTCTACAGTTTTTTAACTGTTTATTTATAAATATTTTATTCATTAAATAACATTATATATTTTTCTGAAAATTGCACCAAATTTTTTTTTAAAACATTGAAACTGAAATATTGATAAAAAAATGTATTTTCATTTTTTATCATAATATATTTATATTATTTTCTTTAAAAAAAAAGAAATTCCACATTTTGCGCACTCAAAGCGTACACATCACGGTGGGTGCGCGGATTCTAGCTGCCATTTTAGAAAAGTTGTGAAGGATCCGCGTACGGTGTGCGACGGCTGCGTGTTTTTCAGTTACATCATATACATTTAATATTAAGTGATGTGCGCGATTGGTATGCGACCAGTCTGCGACTCCTGCTCCCGCGCATTCGCGACACATGCGCATTACGGTACGAGATGCTTGCGCGGTGGCGGGTCCCGCGTGATGTCATATAAATGCTGTGGTGCGACTCCCGCAAAAAAAAAGTATGTTCCAAAATGATATGTATGTGTCTTTAATATACATATTAGGGCAAGAGATTATCTAAGAACCAGGTCAGCAGAGCTGCTGTAGAGGCAGAGAAACCAGGTCAGTAGAGCTGCTTTAGAGCGGGAGAACCAGGTCAGCAGAGCTGCTTTAGAAGGAGAGAACCAGGTCAGCAGAGCTGCTTCAGAGCCAAGGGACCAGGTCAGCAGAGCTGCTCTAGAGCCAGAGAACCAGGTCAGCAGAACTGCTTTAGAGCCATAGAACCGGGTCAGCAGAGCTGCTTTAGAGCCAGAGAACCAGGTCAGCAGATCTGTTGTAGAGCCAGAGAACCAGATCAGCAGAGCTGCTCTGTAGCCTAAGACCTAGGTCAGCAGAGCAGCTCTAGAGCCAGAGAACCAGGCCAGCAGACCTGCTGTAGAGCCAGAGAAACCAGGTCAGCAGAACTGCTTTAGAGGAAGAGAACCAGGTCAGCAGAGCTGCTTTAGAGCCAGAGAACCAGGTCAGCAGAGCTGCTCTAGCTGACACTGACTGACTGACACTGACTGACTGACACTGACTGATTGACACTGACACTGACTGACACTGATTGACTGACACTGACTGACTGACACTGACTGACACTGATTGACTGACACTGACTGACTGACACTGACTGCCACTGACTGACTGACACTGACACTGACTCTCTAGAGCCAGAGAACCAGGTCAGCAGAGCTGCTTTAGAGGGAGAGAACCAGGTCAGCAGAGCTGCTTTAGAGCCAGAGAACCAGGCCAGCACAGCTGCTTTTGAGCCAGGGAACCAGGTTAGCAGAGGTGCTTTAGAGCCAGAGAACCAGGTCAGCAGAGCTGCTCTAGAGCCAGAGAACCAAGTCAGCAGAGCTGCTTTAGAGCCATAGAACCAGGTCAGCGGAGCTGCTGTAGAGCCAGAGAAACCAGGTCAGTAGAGCTGCTTTAGAGGGAGAGAACCAGGTCAGCAGAGCTGCTCTAGAGGGAGAGAACCAGGTCAGCAGAGCTGCTCTAGAGCCAGAGAACCATGTCAGTAGAACTGCTTTAGAGCCATAGAACCGGATCAGCAGAGCTGCTTTAGAGCCAGAGAACCAGATCAGCAGAGCTGCTCTGTAGCCTAAGAACTAGGTCAGCAGAGCAGCTCTAGAGCCAGAGAACCAGGTCAGCAGACCTGCTGTAGAGCCAGAGAAACCAGGTCAGCAGAGCTGCTTTTGAGGGAGAGAACCAGGTCAGCAGAGCTGCTTTAGAGCCAGAGAACCAGGTCAGCAGAGCTGCTCTAGCTGACACTGACTGACTGACACTGACTGACACTGACTGACTGACACTGATTGACTGACACTGACTGACTGACACTGACTAACACTTATTGACTGACACTGACTGACACTGATTGACTGATGCTGACTGACTGACTGACACTGACTGACTGACACTGACTGACACTGACTGACACTGACTGACTGACTGACATGACTGACACTGACTGACAGAGACTGACACTGACTGACTACTCTCTACTACTCTACTATTCACTCTCTACTGCTCTCTCTCTACTACTCACTCTCTACTACCCACTCTCTACTACTCTACTACTCTCTACTACTCCCTCTCTACTACTCACTCTCTACTACTCACTCTCTACTACTCTCTACTACTCACTCTCTACTACTCACTCTCTACTACTCTCTCTCTACTACTCACTCTCTACTACTCACTCGCTACTACTCTCTACTACTCACTCTCTACTGCTCACTCTCTACTACTCTCTACTACTCACTCTACTACTCTCTACTATACTCTACCACTCTACTACTCACTCTCTACTACACTCTCTCTACTACTCACTCTCTACTACTCACTCTACTACTCTCTACTACTCACTCTCTACTATTCACTCTCAACTACTCACTCTCTACTACTCACTCTCTACTACTCTCTACTACACACTCTCCACTACTCACTCTCTACTACTCGCTCTCTACTACTTACTCTCTACTACTCACTCTCTACTACTCTACTACTCTCTACTATTCTCTCTACTACTCACTCTCTACTACTCACTCTACTACTCTCTACTACTCTCTACTTCTCTCTACCACTCACTCTCTACTACTCTACTACTCACTCTCTACTACTCGCTATCTGCTACTCTCTACTACTCACTCTACTACTCACTCTCTACTACTCTCTCTCTGCTACTCACTCTCTACTACTCACTCTCTATTACTCACTCTCTACTACTCTGCTACTCTCTCTACTACTCACTCTCTACTGCTCTCTCTACTACTCACTCTCTACTACTCTCTACTACTCACTCTCTACTACTCCACTACTCTCTACTACTCACTCTCTACTACTCTCTACTACTCACTCTCTACTACTCCACTACTCTCTACTACTCACTCTCTACTATTCTACTACTCTCTACTACTCTATCTCTACTACTCACTCTGCTACTCACTCTCTACTACTCTCTACTACTCACTCTCTACTACTCTCTCTCTACTACTCACTCTGTACTACTCACTCTACTACTCTCTACTACTCACTCTCTACTACTCACTCTCTACTACTCACTCTACTACTCACTCTCTACTACTCACTCTCTACTACTCTCTACTACTCTCTCTCTACTACTCTCTACTACTCACTCTACTACTCACTCTCTACTACTCTCTCTCTGCTACTCACTCTCTACTACTCACTCTCCACTACTCTCTACTACTCTCTACTACTCACTCTCTACTACTCTACTACTCTCTACTACTCTCTCTACTACTCACTCTCTACCACTCTCTCTACTACTCACTCTCTACTACTCTCTACTACTCACTCTCAACTACTCCACTACTCTCTACTACTCACTCTCTGCTACTCTCTCTCTACTACTCTATTACTCCCTACTACTCACTCTCTACTACTCTCTCTCTACTACTCTGTACTACTCACTGTCCACTACTCTCTACTACTCACTCTCTACTATGCTCTCTCTACTACTCTCTGCTACTCACTCTACTACTCACTCTATACTACTCTCTAATACTCACTCTCTACTACTCCACTACTCCCTACTACTCACTCTCTACTACTCTCTCTCTTTACTACTCTGTACTACTCACTGTCCACTACTCTCTACTACTCACTCTCTACTACTCTCTTTCTACTACTCTCTACTACTCTCTACTGCTTGCTCTACTACTCACTCTACTACTCACTCTCTACTACTCACTCTGTACTACTCTCCACTGCTCACTATCTACTACTCTCTCTCTACTACTCTCTACTACTCACTCTACTACTCACTCTCTACTACTCTCTACTACTCTCTCTCTGCTACTCACTCTCTACTACTCACTCTCTACTACTTTCTACTACTCACTCTCTACTACTCTCTACTACTCACTCTCTACTACTCGCTACTACTCACTCTCTACTATTCACTCTCTACTACTCACTCTCTACTACTCACTCTACTCACTCTACTACTCTCTACTACTCACTCTCTACTCTCTATTACTCACCCTCTACTCTCTACCTCTCTACCTCTCTCTACATTTGTCTTTGCTACTCTCTACCTCTTTACCGCTCTACCTCTCACATCTACCTCTCTACCTCTCTACCTCTACACCTCTACACCTCTACCTCTCTCTACACGCACACATATGCACATATATATGCATATATATGCATATGCATTTATATATGTATGTGTGCATATATATATATATATACATACATATATAAACATATATATAATCTGCATATCTATATAAATACAAATATAAATGGATGCATACATATACATATATGCATACATATGCATGTTATGTACATGAAAGCTTGGAAAACACTAATAAAAGCAAATCTTAAAAGCCCCCTAATTACAAACAGAATTGCTTTAACTTAAACGAGGGCGAGACCTAGTGTCACACATTTGCCATCAATTCTGAATGTTAGCACTCTAGTTGCTCATTAGATCACTGTAGTAAAGCTACTGCTCACCAGGGAAGTCTGCTGCTGGTATTCAAAGTGCATGTTTCAGTCTGCATGTAAGAATATTTTAATGAAATAGAAGAGGATTTGAGAAGTCAAAATGTGCCCTAATTTTTCTTTCTGCAGTACTAATCATAATTTCTATGGCAAAATGACCCCCCCATTTTGTTTTTTTGCAAATTAAATGTTTTAAGTGTTACCACTTTATTCCAATCAAGATGGCTTCAGGTGTGCCATACTTTTGTCATAAGTAAGACTGTTAGAGCTCTAGTTGTTCTTTAGAACACGCTGGGACATTCTGTCATTGGGCTAAACTTGGGCTACATCTGGGTGATATTTGTGCTACATTTGGGCTCTTTTGTCTCTGGTGGCTATCTTGGGAGACTTATTTGTTATATGAAGTTTCCTAATTCTTTGGCAGGACGGAGGGGAGGATTATGCATGTCTTCCTTCACTTTATTTTGCACAGCAGGTTAAAAGAACATCGTATAAAACAACACAATAACACAAAAAACTACACATCCATGAACCAAGGGGAATAGTCTCTATGGTAATAACAGTCCAATCCTGTGACAGTCCACCATATATATTCCAATGACGTCCCTTCCGCTTCCTCTTTCTTCACTGCTCGTCAGTTAAGTGGCATTCTTTTCATTCCTCGCTTATCTGACGTGTTAATCCTCTTGTTTGCGTAGCGGTTAATATTGATAGCATGTTACAGGCGGTTTACATAACATTGCTAGCGTGTGTGCTTATTTGTGTAGCGCGGTAGGCTTTTGCCCGAGCACTTTGTTCCCCGTTGTACGTGGACCTTGTGGTGTGTGCTGCACGCGCTACGGGGATTCCGTTGGGTGCGTCATCGCCGTTGGTGGCAGCTCAGTTGAGCGCTACCACCGGCGTTGAGGCGCGATTGGGAACGCGAGCACTGAGCTTCAGCCGGACCGTTTCCCAACCAACTCTCTCCGTGACACAGCTTTGCGGTGATTTTTCCCCAACAAGTTGTCACAGCGCCATCTGGTGGTTAGATTTTCACTTGTTTGGGAGTGAAGTTGACAGCTAGGGTTTTACTGGCTGTGTGAGCACCGCAGAGGGGGCTGCCTGGATTAATTTGAAGGCGTATATTGTGCTCTCACCCTCTGTAATATGTCTTCTTCTGAGGACCACATTTACTCCTCCTTTCAGGAGGCAGAAGAGGAATGGCCTCCACAGCGACTTCCACCTGCTGTGGACCGTGCCCTCTCGCAGGCCATCTCTAGGGCGCTGGCCCCTCTGCAGGATAGGGTGGATCAGTTAGCCAAAAGCATCCCGGGGTTGTTCAGTGATCCTAGTTAGGCGGAGGCGGGTCCCAGTGGCTCTCAAGTGAAGAGTGGGAAGGCCATGAAGAGTCACGCGGGGCACTTGGAAGGGTTTGACAGGCTGAGAGAAACCTTCCTGAAGAGTGCGCAATTGCTCAAGCACGCACCCTGCCGAGAGGAGGAGGAGCCCAGAGAAAATTGCGACACGATCGCCCCAAATTCGGACCCCGACGGTGGTCTTTCCCTTGAAGGGGAGGGTGTTTCGGAGGGTGATATCTCCTCCGACGAGGATAAGGATTCGGGACGTCCATGGCGCCCAGGTTCCCATTACTCTGAGTCCCAGGGGACGGGGAACTTTCGGACATGTTTGAACCCTTCGCAGATTTACCATTCTGGGTCGTCCGAATGGTGCCCTGACGCCAAGGTGGCGGAGTACGTGGCGGCTGAGATTTGCCAGCCTCTGGAGAGGGACGTTAGAGCTAGAATGAGGGGAGAATGTCCCCGACCTTCGCTCAAAGGGAAAGTAGCGCACACTCCAGAGATAGATGACAAACTTTGTATTTTTTTCGCCAAGTCTATGCGAGACCCAAAAAGGGTATAGATGGAGAAATTAGCAGGATAATCTCCTAGACATGGTGGGGCCCTTGACCCAAATTATCCAGCTGGCAGAGAGGTCGAAAGAATCTGGAAACCCTTTGTCTACGGACATAGTGGCGGGTTGGGCACAACCAGTTAACTTTGCCTTCTCGGCAATGTTAACTGTGCCCTGGCTGTGTAGAGGAGAAGATCCCTCCTTATAAAGATTGATCCAAAGTTAGGGGACCTAGCTACAGCTGAGGCAGGCCCCGTGGCTCAGGGCAAACTTTTTGGTGAGCCGTTCGTCAAAGAGTTGAATACATTTGGCACCACTTTTTCGGCCCTGGACAAGGCTCAGGCCTCAATAAAAAAGATTTTTCCAGGGTGTTTTTGCCGGAAAAGGCAGGGGGTCGCTCCTCCAGCCGCTCCCAGCAGCAAGGACCCTCCAATAGAGGTCAACAGCGACAGAATAATGGCTGGAACGACAGTCGACAGGGAACCTTCTATTCCACTAGAGGTTCCGGAAGAGGGAAAGGTCGGAACAATAGAGGAGGCGCGAACGCCCCTGGAGGTCCCTCCGGTAAGAATTACCCCTTCTTCCCCTCAAGATCTCGGGGGGAGGCTCCTTCTCTTCTCTCACAATTGGGAAAAGATAACATCAGATCCGTAGGTAATGTAGACGTTAAGGGGTTTCCACATAGAGTTCTACGGCACTCCGGTTCAACCGGTGCGCCCAAAACCCTTACATTGCTCAGCGGAAGAGGAGAGTTTGATAGAGACCGAGATTTCAGATCTTATAAGGAAAGGAGCTATTTGCAGGTCGGTACTTCATCCGAAGGGTTTTCTTAGCAACCCTTTCTTAGTAGAGAAAAAGGACAAGGGCTTCAGACCGGTTATCAATCTAAAAGAATTCAACGAGTGGATGGTGTATCGCTACTTCAATTCTTCCCATTTTTTCCCCTCACAGGCGATTTCTCCAGTTTGCTTGGAAAGGGCAGATTTTCGAGTTTCGAGCACTGCCCTTCGGCCTTTCTTCAGCCCCGTGGTGCTTCACGAAGCTGTTGCGCCCAATGGTGGAGATGCTCCGCCAAAGGGGGGTGAGAATGATTATCTACCTGGACGATACCTAATTTTGGATCAGTCTCTGGTGCATCTCACCCAGAACGTGACCATGACTATTGCATTACTCCAGGATCTGGATTTTGTAATCAACGATCAGAAGTCAGAACTGTGCCCAGCTCAGCAGACGGTCTTCCTGGGGTTTCTCATAGACTCAGTCTTGGCGTTCTTGAGTTTGCCAGAGCCGAAGGTGAACAAGATACGGAAAGAACTAGCACAAGTTCTAAGGAGGGACAGGATTTCACTGCGCAAGCTCGCCAGTATAGTAGGATTGCTCTCCTCTTCGATCCAAGCCATATTCCCCGGCCCCTTGCATTACAGGTGTTGGAAAATGAGGCAGCATCTATGAGGCCTGCACAAATAACATGACTACATTTGTCCTTCACTGGGAACCGAACCCCCAATTGTAGTGCCTGACTCTCAGAGGGTAGCGTTGCAGAGCAGTCTGAGACTTTCTCAAGGGAAGTGGTGTGGGCTAGTAATCGCCATTTGCAGGTGCACAAAAATAACACTCAATAATTGATTGTCCAGTCTGTACTTTGCTTTATAAAAGTAAGAGTACATTTATTAAACACACACACTACTCAATACTATGCATCAATTTACAAATATACATAAGCTGTTGGAATTACTTTGTGACATTGGATAACATCTCCACCCCTCCCGCAAGGGGGGTGGGGTCTAGTACCACCACTCCCATGTATGCACATCAACTTGCCCCCAATGCAGATAGTTGAACATAACCTAGAGCGAGGGCCCTGCGCACTAGCGCCATCCCAGCGGCGACCCACCCCATTACCTCAACAAGCATTAAAAAGGGGTAAACCTGCCTTGGTGACACATGACCCTGACTGAGCATCTCCTACTGACCATAAAGTATGCACCTCTATATCTTAAGGGCTAGCAGTCTGGGTTCTTCACCTAAGCGCAGCAGCAAGAATCCATGTTTACGCACACTTTAGAATGACAGTACTCATCACCTTGGTTGATCATTTGAATGCATTGCAATTACAGCCCCTTAAGGCATCAAAGATGAAATCACAGGATTGCGCATATACAGCCAGACACCCTAGCAGGACTGTCTGGCAACATAACCCCACTTGGCTTATGACATCTCCTTACACATGTGACTTACAGTCCCTTCAAAAGAAGTACTCCTGGCAACTACACTTCTCCTGCAGTGCGCCTCTTCACTTTAAAAGGAATCACAGGTAAAAGCATGGGATTACGTAAATACAGTCAGACCTCCTAGCAGGAAGGTCCAGCAACATAACTCCATTTAGCTTAACATCACCCTACACAGGTACTTCACTTTACACATGTGACTTTCAGTCCACCTAAAAAGAAATAATCACTAGTAAATGCATTTCGGTGCAATTACACCACTTCACCTCCAGGGGATGCACTTCTTCACACATCCCCAACTCAGCCCTTCACTTCATGATGCACTTCTCCACACACCCTCAGCTGTAGAACAAAAGTTCCAGCCTAGAATGTGTTTAAATGCTAGCTGAGCCCTTGAGGGGTAGTTTCCTTTAGGTCCCCATGAAACTGAGGGTGGGACTTTTCTTCGTGCTGGGGGGGTAAGACTGCGCTTCTCCAGCAGCTCCCCAGCACCTTTTCACAAGTGAGGGTGACCCCCCTCCTCTGGGGGCCACAAAGCACCAAAACTGCAGATTTCTTCGGGCTGGGGGGAAAGACTGCGCTTCTCCAGCAGCTCTCCCCCCAGCACCTTTTCACAAGTGAGGGTGACCCCCCTCCTCTGCGGGCCACAAAGCACCAAAATGGCAGATTTCCAAATGCCTGGCGAGGCATTATGGGGCGCTTCATGCTCCTCTTTACCAGCCCCAGCCACTGGGAACACTCTCCTCTGCCCTCTCGGTCTCTGAGAGGGTAGATTCAGCAGGGTGCTGTCTTCACTGGCTCCATGAGCCAGCCTTTCGCCCGGCTCTCCTCCTTGGCCTCTCTTCTCCCTGCGCAGAGGCCACTGCTCCTGCGCTCCGGTCCTGAGCTCTTCTTCTGGTGCTGTTAGGGTCCTGGGGGCAGTCAGGGGGTCTCTCCTTCCAACTGCCCATTGCGCCAGGCTCCAGCACCTTCAGCCTCAGCAGACCACACCCCAGAGAGAGCTTCTCTTCCTGTGCAAGCACTTTTTAAAAGTTGAGTAGGGGGCTGGCAGGAAGTCTCTGTTGGACCTATCAAACAGCGACACATCACGTCCCTGCCCCAGCTCCCTCCTTCTTGTCCAGCCTCTGGGCTTGTTCAAAATGGCGTCGTCCAGGGTTTCTGGCCACATGTCTCTGAAGCCCCTTTCGCCCACGCTGCCTTCCCTCCTTGGTGCAGCCTGCTGCCTGGCACCCAGTGACAGCTGCTAATGGATGAGCCTGTAGCCCCTCCCATCTTCTCTTCGTGGAGAGGAGGCCCTAGCTTGTGGAAGAAAGGTTATCAATCCATCCAGCTGAGGTCAGCCCTCAGCCTGTGTCTGGTCCTGGCTGGCTCAGAGAAATATGACAGTTCTAGATGACCCAAAAGCAGTACAAATATGACTTTGGACTCTGCAGAATACTTATTTTCTCATTCGCTACATTGGACTTAAGTGCGTGTCTGGAATCTGTAAGCCTAATGGAAGTTAATCTAGCCATGGGCCCCACATCCCCATAGGGGAATAATGAAGTGAAAACACAGTAAAACACACTGACTTTCCCTGGCATGTTTCTTTCCAGTGTATAAAGCCTATTCCATGTCACCACCCAATACTGCATAAGTTCTGGCACACCATTCACTTTGTAGCTGCTCCTGGACTGCGCACACTAGGAATCTCCCCTGTGCAACCCATACACGTGTGCACACACATGTAGACATGTGTCTGCATGTAACCAGCCCGGTGTCCCTTACTCCAGCTGCTGTGCAGTGGCCTGGTCGAGCCAGGGGAACACCAGTAAAATCCCCATGCAGTCTCTTACATCCTGAGTTCACTGTGGGTGAGTCCCAACTTATGAGGCTCCCCCACAGTTAAAGCTCAACAATTAGGTGCTCAAAAAGCGAAAAATCTGGGCGGCCCATAGTGTCACAACCACCTTCTAACAACAGGGCTCTGCAGAGATTGAAGGCACAGCATTTTCGGAGGGGTATCACCTATTTGGAGATCATCTTGTTATCAGTGGAGGCCAGGACCGAACTTCAGTGGTGGATCGACCACATGTCGGCCTGGAACAGTCGGGTGATCTTCGGGTCGTCCTCGAACTTGGTGATCAAATCGGACGCCAGCAGAGCAGGCTGGGAAGCCAGATGTGGAAACATATCGATTTGAGGCAGGTGGTCGGAAGAGGAACTCCAATTGCACATCAATTGTCTGGAGCTGCTAGCGGGATCCTTTGCGGTGAAGTCCCTGACCAAGGACAGGATCTCTTGTTGCATCCTCTTGAGGATGGACAACATTTCGGCGGTGCAGTACATCAATCGCCTGGGCGGCCCTCGATCTCGGGCCTTATCCAATCTGGCAAAGGACTTCTGGAAATATTGCCTCCAGAAGCAGATCTCAGTGACGGCAGAATACCTTCCCGGCCTGCAGAACACGGTGGCGGATTGGAACTCCAGGAATTTCTCAGATTCCAGCGATTGGCGACTCGACCGTGCAGTCTTCCTGGCTTTGAAGGCCAGATGGGGTCCTTGCAGTCTGGATCTCTTTTCCTCACGGTTGAACCATCAACTTCCGCGCTTTGTCAGCTGGAGACCACATCCGGAGGCCACGGCGGTGGATGCTTTTCTTCAGGACTGGTCGACAGAGTTTCCTTACGCTTTCCCTCCTTTCATGATGATACCCATAGTGGCGGCCCAAGTTCGTCGCAAGGCAGCGTCCATAGTGTTAATTACACCGATCTGGAGGGCACAGGCCTGGTTCCCGACATTAATGGAGTTGTCGTGGGATTGCCCGATTCAGCTGCCCTCATTCCCTTCGATTCTGAAGGATCCCCAAGGGGGCCTACATCCTCTAGTGATTCAAGGCCATTTGCAGCTCATGGCGTGGAAGATTTCAGGGGACGTTGGCAAGATGACCAGCTTTCTTCAGACGCTGCAAACCTCATCCAGCAGGTATAGGCATCGGGAACGATCAAGAGGTATCGCTCGGCTTGGCGACGATGGCATCGTTGATGTCTGGAGAGACACGCGGATTCCATGGGGGCACAAGTTACTCATATTTTACATTCTTGGGCGGAATTGTTCCATGAAGGCCTGGCATACCGAACGGTTAATTCTTTTCGTTCTGCCATTTCCACAGGACACTGTGAGATTGATGGCAGACCGGCTGGGGAACATCCCTGGGTTTGTAGACTGATGCAAGGTGTCCAGTTATCTAAGCCTCCTGAGCCTAGATATTCGGGCCTGTGGGATGTCAACCAGGTTCTGAGACTCCTGTTAGATTGGCAGGATAATCAATATCTGTCCCGGAAGGAGCTCTCAGCTAAGTTAGCCATTCTCCTATGTCTCACCTCATGTAAACGGGTGTCAGATGTCAGAGCTCTAGACATCACTGCAAGGGTTTTTACTCCGGAAGGAGTTACCTTTACCATTGCACGGAGAATGAAAACCAATACCAGGTCAGTATCGTATCCTTCCTTTCTGGATCATCCTAAGTTAGGTGTGGTGAGGTGCATTAAGGCATACGAAGAGATGACCTCGGAACTCCGCTCTCCTGGAGAGAGGCAGTTGCTTATTGCCTTTCAGAAGCCTTTTAAAGTGGTTTCTTCCCCTTCCTTTGCCAGGTGGGTACGATGGGTTATGTCTGAGGCAGGAGTGGATGTGCGTAGGTTTGGGGCACACTCCAGGAGGGGGGCCTTGGCATCGAAGGCTATCCAGGTAGGTGGTAGATTGGAAGACATTATGAGTGCGGCCGATTGGTCATCTACCTTTAAGAGGTTTTACTTTAAACCTATCTCGGAGACGGCGTCTTTGGTCGTAATGTAAGCTTTGAACTTGCATAATCCTCGCCTCCGTCCTGCCATAGAATGAAAAATGTCCTAGCTTACGAGAAGGAAAGTTTCAATTCTATTCAGGACTAGGAGGCGAGGATTATCCCTCCCTGAGATTAACTTCATTATCTTCCCACCCTGGAGGTTTTTTCGTTATTAGTAAGTAATTCCTTCCATGGATTGTTGTTGATCAAGTACCTACCTGTATTGTGGTTGATTCATTGCCTATGTCATGGTATTTAGTGCATTTGCTTTTTTTTTCTGCTTTGGTTATGCTTCTCATGAACTTTGTGACAGTCTCGATATGTACAGGAACTGGATAATGAGAGTTTTTCAATATTTAAGGGAATGATCAAAAGTTCGAATGAGGCGGTAATCCCAGCTTAACCTCCTCCAGTGAAGAAGAGGAAGCGGAATGGACGTCATTGGAATATATATGGTGGACTGTCACAGGATTGGATTGTTATTACCATAGAGACTATTCCCCTTGGTTCATGGGATGTGCAGTTTTTTGTGTTATTGTGTTGCTTTATACGATGTTCTTTTAACCTGCTATGCAAAATAAAGTGAAGGAAGATATGCATAATCCTCGCCTCCTAGTCCTTAATAGAATTGAAACTTTCCTTCTCGTAAGCTAGGAAATTTTTCATTTCCTCATTTACTACAGTCTCCTCAGTAGGAAATACTTTCAGTTTTTTACTTTGTTTCCATCAAGAAGGCATTCAGATGTGTCACACATTTACCATAAATTCAGAATGTTAGCACTCTAGTTGCTCATTAGATCACTGTAGTAGAGCTACTGCTCGCCAGGGAAGTCTGCTGCTGGTATTGAAAGTGCATGTTTCAGTCTGCATGTCAGAATTTCTTAATGAAGTAGAAGAGGATTTGAGAAGTCACTCAAAATGTGCCCTAATTTTTCTTTCTGCAGCACTAATCATACTTTCTATGTCAAAATGCACCCCCTCATTTTGTTCCTTTTTAAATTAAATGTTTTAAGAGTTACCACTTTATTCCAATCAAGATGGCTTCAGGTGTGCCATACGTTTGTCATAAGTAGGACTGTTAGCGCTCTAGTTGTTCTTTAGAACACTCTGGGAAGCTGCAGTAGAACACAAAGGAACCAACTGACAGTCTCTGCCCTTGTTGAATGCACATGTTTTACTGAGAATGTCAGACTTCATTCTCACATGGCTGAGAAAGATAATGTGAATTTACAGAAAATATGCTCTCAGTTCAGCTTATAGATCACCTTCCAAACCTCTGTGGGAAAAGCATGAGAAAATAGTTTTCTCTCAAACATGATTCATGATATCCCAGCAGAAGGCTTTTTCACATGGTAAAATCACCTTAGAACACACCACAATTCCTAAAATGAGTATGGTACCATCAACAAGTGATTTATAATGTAACTAAAGTCTTAAAACCTTATATTAACTGCAATGCTTTTTAATGAGGTGCTATCATGTATATTGGTCCCAAGATGGCTGCCAACACTTCTTGGGTGAAGTGCTGACAGCCAATCAGATCTCACGATGAGATGAGTGGTTAGGCTCCGCCCAGGTATATCTATCTTTTTTTCCTTTAATATCTAAAAAACTACTGAACAGATTTACACCATATAACAAACGGCACGACTCTGAACCAAGGTCCACCTTTCTACCAAATTTGGTGTAATTCCGTTCAGCAGTTCGGGCTGTAGCTGCGACTAACGGTCCCTATGCAAAATTGCATGAGGAAAACACGTTTTGGGACCCCCTTTTTTCTCAGCCCCCGCTTGACGAATCGCCCCGAGACTTTCAGGATAGGAGCGGACAGGAGCGGGCCACGAGTTTTGAAAAGTTCGAAAAGATTCGTCAACCGGCGTCAAAGTTATTCCAAATAGAATGTTGAGGATTTCCTATGGATAATAGGTCCTAACTATAACTACCTACTGGTGACTGCCAGTAGGTAATATGGATATATATATATATATATATATATATATATATATATATATATATATATATATATATATATATATATATATATATATATATATATATATATATATATATATATATATATATATATATACATACACACACCATCCAACTCCCTCAGAGTGAACCATAGAAGGAGGCACGGACACGAGGCTGCCAGGGTACGGCATCAATTTATTCATTCAGGACCTCCTCAACCCATGAGGTAAGAGAGACGCGTTTGGGCTTTAGATGCCTGCCCCTCTTTCTCCAAAAGCAGGCTCCGGCATCATGGTATACTGAAAAAAATGTTTATTTCATGTCTGAAGCTGACACAGGACAATGCATTTTGGTGGTATATATGTATTAATCGCCCCCCCCCCCCCTCGGACCTGGCCCACCTGAGAGGCATATAAATACAAGAGTGAAAAAACATGCTTGTTTTTTCTTTGTCATTTTCCTGTGGATCCACTGCAGATTTGCAGGCGTTTCTTGTTGGTTTTTATCGTTTCTGGCCTGTGGTTGGATCCCCATGGGACCACACAACCAGGCCTAGAGGGTCCGGGTATTCCTACATTGCCCCCTTGTCTTTTATAATAAAAAAAAAAATTCTTGGGACTAGGCTCAATCCAAGTCCCAAAATGGCTGCCACCACTTCCTAGTTGAAGTGGTGGCCGCCAATCGGATCGAAGCATGAGATCTGTCAGATTCCTGCACCCTCCATAATTCTAGATATATATACATCTTTTTTCTTTAATATGGTCCAAAACTACTGAATGGATTTACACCAAATTGCAGAAAGTGATCTTTCTGGACCAAGATCTAGCTTTCTGACAAATCTGGTGTATTTCCATTCAGCAGTTCTGACTGTAGTCGTGTTCAAAATCCCAATGAGAAATTGAATGGGGAAAATGCATTTTTTTAAAACATCTTTTTCTCGGACCCTGCTTGTGGAATCACCCCAAAACTTTCTTTAAAAAGCAGCTGAAGTGAGCGGCAGACTAGTTTGAAAAACAAACTGTGCCAAAATTATTAGCAAACCAAAAAACACTTTTCCTATGGTAAGTAGGTCCATATATAAAACATAGTGGGTGATCACCACTGTATAATTCTTTTAGTTAGGACTGAGTTTCCATAGTAAATACATTTTTTGTTTTGCTAATACCTGTGGTGCTATTTGATGAATTGTCATAAAACGTTCCCAAAATACAGTTCATCCACCTCAGCTCTTCCTGGAAACTTTTGGGGTGATCTATCAAGCAGGGATGAGAAAACGAGTGGGTCACAAAATGTGTTTTTCCCAATGCAATCTTCCATATCAACTTTAGACAATGTTACTGCCAAATTGGCTGAAACGAATGACATCAAATTTGGCTGAAAGCTACATCTTCAGTAAGAAAGTAGGGGACAGTGTAGGATTGTATTTTTTGCAATAGACAACAAAATGTAAATACCTATAAATGAACTGTATGCATCCAGCAGGTAAGCAAGAAAAATTCAAGCACTTTTTTGTAATTCTGAAGTGTACTGAGAACACAGAGGTTAACAGGATCAAAACAAATCAAGACAATTACTTGGTGATGCACCAATGATAAATATTCACAGAAACCCGATCTCCACACTTTATCATTTGTGTGCTATATAGCTTCATTAGTAAAACTGTATGTCTGTGCAAATGTAGTGGCTATTTCAATGGAAAATGTACTGTCTGTAAATGATAATATTCTACCAAATGATGCTTTACATTCAAATATTGCCCCGCCTCATGTCCGTTAAAGGTAGGTTGGTCACAAGTGTTGGTTGTTCTACAGTGGTTCGTAGTTCTAAAAGGTTTAGGAACTACTGTTCTATTGCTTTCAATTTTTAATTACTGTTGGAAATTTTCTTCTTCAGCAGGGCCACTCTAGATTTTTGCCTTCTTTTGCTGAACTTGTTTTTGTTAGCCATTGTGCTTTGTGCACTTAGATGTACTAACTTGTGGCAAAATGCTTGTGCTCTCCTTTTCAAACATGTTAAAATTAGTATACCCCTAATCGGCACATTTTATTTGCTTGTATTGTACCACGTGCGCCCAGGACCTTTAATTAAATGCTAATATTGGGATGCAGCACACATTTTGTCACCCACTAAAGTAGCACTGTGAAACATGTCTTCAGGCCTGCAATTTTAAACTGCCATTTCACCTCAAAAAAGAGCCTTTTGCCAGGCCTATACCTTCATTTTTAATACTTAAAAGTTACCCTAAGGTAGGCCCTAAATGGTTATAGGACAGGGTGCATGGTATTTAAAAAGTAGGACTTGTATATTTAATGCCTCATATGCCCTGGTAGTAAAAAAACAAAAGCAATGTCATTTTTCACTGAGGCAAGGCTGGCTCTCCCTTAGGCTAACATTGGTTAACAATATTACATTTGATTAGCCCTAAAATTCAGTTTAGGAGTAGCTAGAAAAAAGCTTCAAGGACTCATTTAATAGTAATTTAAAAATTCAACTTGATGCTAAAGTCAGATTTTATGTTACTGTTTGGAAATTACGCTGTTAGGAAGTTGTCATTTCCTGCCTGTGTCCAGCTGCCACCTGACCATCGATGACTCCTCTGTGGTGAGCTATGTATTGGTCCCAGTCAGTGGACAAAGTCCTCTGGCTGTGGGTGGGAGACTCTTCTCTTGATAGGACGGCCTAGGGGCTGTGCCCAACCCTTTACTGTACTTCAAAGGATGCCTACCTTGTCACTGGCAGATAAAGCTCACACCTAGAGCCGCCTCCACTTTTTCTCTCTAGTCTAGCTGGTACCAAACCCAGAAGGAGAAGAGGAAATGACCAGATCTTGTTTACGGTATGGACAAAATAATACCCTCCAACACAGGCTGGCACTGAGTATAAAAGTGGCAACCCCATAATCTCTCCTCAGAACACTCCTGAATCTGGGAAGAATCAGAAAAATGACTGCCATGCTGTCTGAAGAACGTGAAAGAAAACTGGACCTGATTGCCTTGAACCCAGGAAAGCAGAAGTGAGAAGATTCCAGAGGCCCTTTTCCTGCAACTGCCCAGATGACCAGATCCAACTGGACCTGCCCTGAAACTTGCTGCTATCCTCTGTTGAAGTGGCTCCTAACTCCCCAGTTGTGCCTACCACATCCTGGACCTTTGGTTGGGATTAGAGTGTAGTTATCCTGTCCTCAAACTGCAAGAAGTGAGACTTAATAGTATTTAGCAAACTCTCTTGCTGTAGAAGTGACAGAGATCAGATTTAATGTCAAAGATGAAGAAGTTGATGTTCAATCTCCAATTGGTATAAGCTTGCTTACATTTGTTCCCATGTCTACACATAAAGGGATTCACCCGAACCGACGACAAGCAGCATCAGATAAACATCAAGGCCTTCCTGAGCATGGACATCGGACTTCACCCTCTCAGACCTTTCCCACCTTCATCAGTTACTCCACCAGGACCACACTATTCAGCAACCTGCCGATGTCGATCCCCTGTTTGGACCCAGCTTGCTCCACGGACGACTTGTCGATAACCACTTTCCCTCTATAAAAGATTCTAAGTCAGATGATAAACTTTCCACCAGGACGAGCCAGGTCCTTGTATTTGACCCGCTCACCATTGTGGTCAGCATTAACTTTTGACTTTGACCTGATCTAGTGTGATCAGATAACCATGTTGGCATTTTGTACTTTTTGGTGCTATTTCTAATTCAAACTTTAAAAATTAATGCCTCCCTTTCTAATCATTTTTGTCATTTTGGTGTTATTTTATTTATTACAATATTCTCTATTTGTATACATTGGTTTGGAACTTTTCTTGTGCTTTGTTTTCACTTTATCAGTGTTTGAGCACTGCATAAAAACTTTACTTATTTATTCTAAGTTTAAACCTGACTGCTGTGAGTCAAGTTGCTAGAGGGTTAAGCACAGGTTTATTTAGGGGCTTCAGTGTTTCAGCCTGACAAAGATTATGATTCTTATTTAAAGTGGGTTCTAACCATATTCTATTGATGCTCCAATTTCTTACAATTATGATTTGTGTCCACACTATTGCAGTGTTATTTCCGTAGACTTATTCCTGTTGTTATGTTATGTTATATCGATTTGTAGAGCGCACTAATCACCTGTTAGGTTATCCAGGTGCTCGAGCAGGTGTGCAGGCATGTGGCCGTCTTAGTTATTCAAAGAGCCAGCTCTTCAACTTCTTGCAGAGCTCGAGAAGTGAGAAGGAGGCTCTGATGTGTTGTGGGAGTTTGTTTCATGTTTTGGGTGTGATGTAGGAGAATGAGCGACCTCCCAAAATTTCTGGTGTGATCGGTGGGTGTTGGTAATGATCCTAGCTTGGGAGGTCCTGTTTCCGAAGACCAGTACTTCTGTCTTGTCTGAGTTGAGCTTCAAGCAGTTGGTTCTCATCCATTCTATTACCATGGTAATGCAATTGGTGAAGCTGGCTCTGGTGGTGGTTGCTTTGTCTGTCAGGGAGAGGATGAGTTGGGTGTCATTTGCATAGGAGATAAGGGTGATGCCTTGGGATCGGATAAGGTTGGTGAGCGGAATCATGTAGACGTTGAAAAGGGTAGGGCTGAGACATGATCCATCGGGGACTCCACAGATCAAGCTCTTCTTCTCCAGTGTAGAGGGTGACAATCCGACTTTATGTGTTCTTCATGTGAGGAAGGAGTAGATCCAGTTGAGTGCAGGTCCTTGGGTGCTAAGCTTGTGAAGTCTTCTGATGAGTGTGTTATGGGAGACTTTGTTTAATACCAGGGAGAGGGACAGATTGAGCAGGATTAGGGCTGATGTTTCCCTTTGGTCCAGGATCGTGCGGATGTTGTCAGTGGCTGCAATGAGTACTGTTTCATGCTGTGTTTTATTCTGAATCCTGATTGAGTGTTGTCCAGTAGCTGGTGCTGTTTGAGGTGGGTTGTGAGTTGCTTGCTGATGGCCTCTTTCATAACTTTGACTAGGTGAGGGAGCAGGGAGGAAAGAAGTGGCTGAGTTGGCTCAGGTAGCTGATGGCTTCTTGAGGAGGGCATTGACCGCTGCATGCTTCCAGTCTTCCAGGAATGTGGTGGATGTGATGGAGGTGTTGATGGTTTGGGTGAGGGTGGTGCTGATGGGTGATGCTCCAAAGCTGTAGATGTGATGAGGCATGGGTCTGTTGGGGCTCCTGAGTGGATAGTCTTCATGCTCATCGCAGTATCTTCTCTGGTGTGAGTTTTCCATTCAGTCAAGTGCCCGTCTTGATTGGTGATGGGCAAGTTTGCAATGAGATTGCTCAGGGCTGGTTAGTGTGTGAAGTTGCTGTAGATGTTTGCACTTTTGCTGTGGAAGAAGTTTGATAGGTCATCGCCGAGTTCTTGGGATGGGGGATGCTGTTGGCAGAGGCCAAGGGTGTGGCAAAGTCCTTGACGATTGAAAAGATCTCCTTTCAACTGTTGGAAGTTCCTTTGATGCATTCAGCTAACACCCTTTCCTTAATGTCTCTCATTGCTGGTGGTAGTATATGAGTGCAGCCTTGTAGGTGGTTCTGCCGGTGGTTTTGTGGCTGGCTCTCACTTTTCTTTAGAGCTGTCAGTGTCGTTTTGAGTCTCACAGTTCTTTAATAGATTTCTGGTGGTTTGGTAAAGTTTGGGTAAGGGATTGAGTTAATTCCAGCACTTTGCTTAATGTGTTTACCTTGTTCTTCCACTTCCACTGCTTTTTCTTCTGTCTCATTGTCTTTTGGAAGATCTGGGCAGTTTAACGGGATCTCAGATCTATAGTCTGGAAACATTGTCAAGTCAAATTTTGAAGACATTCAGGCTTCTTTCTCTTCTGTAGGCTCATTGCCTAGTGCAAAGGAGCTCCAGGTCTTGTCTAGTGAGTGTTACTGGGGGGGGGGGGTCTCTGTTTTACTGTGCTGCATAGTAATTTTTCATAGATTCACCGCTTTGTTGTATTCTCTGGTGCTGCAGGAGATGATTCTTACAGAGCCTGTATATATATATTTTTGCAGTACTACTGTCGTGGAAGAAATATGGCACTGACTAGATTGACACTATAGTTTGACTCAAGAAGGAAGAGGACAGTCTTGAATTATGTTTTTTAGGTATGTTTCTATTAAAAATTAAAATCAGTCCTGGCAGGGTCAATCTGAGCAGCATCAAGAGCAATCACAGAAGTCCTTAGAGTGCTCAGAAAGAACAAATTTACCAAGGCAAACCAATGATTATTACCCATGTTAAAGAAACAGTACTCCAGCTTCCAAAGGGAAAGTGTGGGGAATGAGACAATAGAAAGTGGAGGAGGGGCTGAAGGAGCATGGGGTGGAGGATTCCATCATATCATTATATTCTGTTAGACTCGCGAAACCTTCCATTCTCATCCACAGTGGAGAAGTGTGGCTCAATGATTGGAGCGACAGACCCTGATGCAGAGGTCTAGCCCGGGACCAGGGTTCAATTCCCCGCCTCGGCGGGTCTTGGGCTCAAAAATTCCACGGACCTGATAATTCTTGCCTCGGTGCCTATTCCAATCATGGAGTCCCACTCTGCAACTCTGGGCAATAGCTTGCTTAATCTCCACAACGGCCCCCACAACGCTAAGGATGCCTGGCCTCCACCTTGGGGGTGCCCAGGAGTGGACGCCTCACAGGGAAAGCCAGGATGGGTTCCACAGCGGTATTCGTACAAGCGCCTTGAGACCCTTGCGGGTGAGTAGTGCGCTATACAAGTATCAATTTACATTTACATAGTCTCAAACAAGTTGAACAGAGTTTCACAAGAAAGATCTGTTGCCAGGGAATTCCTAGGGCCAAGAACCTGCTTGCTGTCTTTTAATCTGCATTTCAATGCTAAATAAAAGTAAAATAAGGATATGCATGTCACTCTCTATGGCAAAAACTTTCCTCAAAAAGAAGTCATACTGGTGTTGAAGCCTTTTCTAAATGTGGAATTTTGGGTGACAAATTATTTTTGAATACTAATGATTTTTTAATGAAAATAATCGTAACTGATGAATTATGAATGTTGCACTTGAAACGGTTTAATTTAGAGGTTTAGAAGTGTTTTTATTGATGTAGTTTAGTTGTGCCACATTTTTGCAGAGACACCATTTTATTAATATGGATACTGTTTTGGTGTTCTGTTCATCTTGCTCCTGCTCCTTACTAGAGATGGGCAGAATTCGTGGAGTTTGATTCCAGGGAATCACAAGGAATTACATTGAAATTCTGCCAGATTCCGCAGAATTCTGTGATGGGGCGGAATGGTCATCTGGCACTATTTTCTTAGAGAAAGATGCACCCTTGCATCCAAAAATGTATGTGAGGATGCATTAGAGCAAAACGAGACAATAGCACGACCAAATACCACTTACTGCCCTTGCGTACTTTGCAATGTTTTAATCACTGCAGAGTATGTAAGGGTGCCGAGTTGTATATGCAGTGGTTTCTAATGTTTAGAAACCACTGCATATCACTCAGCACCCTTACATATATTTAAAGGAGCCAAGTGGTATGCAGTGGTTTCTAAAGCTTAGAAACCACTGCGTATTATTTGGCGCCAACCCCTTCCCTTCCTAATTCACCCATTCACCAATCATATCTCCAGTTGCAATGTGTACCCAAGTACTAGGCTAGTGAATAGGTCTTCTCTAATCTGTGCTAGGATAAAAGGTAAAAGGATCATTTCTACTCCTCTGGCAGGTCTGAACCATACAGCAAGCCATATGTCATGTGTTTGGCATCAATACATTTCTGATGTTACTAGATGACTTACATCTTCAGGATCTTGCTCAGAAGAAGAGGTTCATAACTGGCTGGAGATTAAAACGTTATTTGGGGTTGGCTAATGTCTTTTCTGAAGAGAACATTAAGAGGTGCATGTTTAATGGGCCTTGAGACCTCTGGAGGGTTAGATGTTTATATTCTCTGTATTGTCCAGCAGTAATGATGTTAAAGCATTCTTCCATCAATGTTGCACGAAGAAGCCACAACTGTGCAACTCATAGGTGACAAGGTAGTAAAGTAGTAGAGTTGTGTGGTATTGAAGGGAAAGTTGGGGCATCACGGTTAATACAAATTACTTCTAAGGTCTTCAAGAGGATTCATGACGAAATCAAGCATATCCTCACATTGTTGGCCAGAGACCGTGAGAATTTTCTTCGGAATTAGCTGGTCAAGTGGCTCCCAGTGCATTCTGAACGGCATTGTACATAATTTAATATTGTTTTGTTACTTATTTCACTGCAAGGTAGCTACTCACATAAATCCAGCATTGCCCTTTGTTTCACTCCAATTAGTTTTTTCTCCATTCCTGTTCTCATTGTTCGCCTGTTTATGTCAAAGTTATGTTATGTCATGTTATACAGCGCACGTACACCAGGAGGTTTCATGGCGCTAGCTCTAGAGTGTGTCGGGACCATCGTGAGCCTGCACAAACAGCCATGTCTTGAGCATTTTTCTGAAATTTAGAAGATTATTACATGACCGAATCTCCAGTGGAAAGGAATTCCACAATTTAGGGGCCAAGGATGCAAACCTGCATCCTCCCTGGCATTTGAACTTGAAGGCAGGGGGGGTTAGTAGCTGAAGGTGAGCTGAACGCAGGTTGCGAGAGGGAGTATACCTTGATAATAGGCAGTTGATAATTTTAGGGCTCCGGCAGTATAGAGACTTAAAGATTAGGCAACCCATCTTGAAGGCCGTGCGTTGGGAAATGGGGGGCCAGTGGAGTTTTTTTAGTAGAGGTCTGGCAGATTGCCATCTGGGTTGCTGGTGGATCAGTCTCGCTGCTTGGTTCTGGACCATCTGGAGTCGTTTGATTAAGAACAGTGGCATGCCTAGGGAGATTGAGTTGGCATAGTCGAAGTGTGAGAGTACCATGGCAATCACGACCTGTATCAGTGCTGCGTGGGTGAGCAAACGACTGATCTTCCTGATTTTGCGTAACTGAAAGAAACAGGTCGAGACCACTGCACCAACTTGGGATCTTAGTGAAAGGTCATTATTTATGGTTACCCCTAGGCTTTTGACAGAGGTAGAGGGAACAAGAGGGGAGCCGAGTTCCGCTGGCCAGTTGTGTGGGCCCCAGAAGATCTGGCTACTCCCTGTCAGAACCAGTTTGGTTTTACCTGGATTGAGTTTTAAATGGTTTAGGTCCATCCAGTGCCGGATATGAAGCATGGTGGCATGGAATTCCCGAATCGAGTTAGGGGAGTTGTCAATAGTAAAAATTAACTGAAGATCGTCAGCATAATTGAATGTGGTCACCCGTCTGCACCTGGACCGCGTCCAGTGCCAGAACCTCTGGCCCCCACGAACGCTACATCGCCAGCCTCCGCTACGACTCCGGCACCCTCCACACGCTCAACGTCGGACGATCACGCACCTGCTGCCTGGCCGCCCCGAAGCGCACCCAAGGACCCTTCTCCTGCCGGAACTGCAGCTTCACCAGCATCTGACCCGCCAACCCACCCACCGGGAAAGAACCCAACCACCTCAGATGCATCCTTCTCAACACCAGCTCCGCCCGCAAACACTATGCACACGCCTCCACGACGCTGGGATCCATGAGAAGGCCCTGGACTGGACCACCTTCTTCCTCTCCGGCAGAACACAGAGGGTCCGCCTCCCCCCCTTCCGCGCCGAAGCCACCTAGATCATCTGCGGCATACCCCTGGGCTCATACCTCAGCCCAACGCTGTTTAACATCTACATGGCACCGCTCGCCCACGTCACCCGACTGCACGACCTCAACATAATCTCTTACACCGATGACACACAGCTGATCCTCTCCCTCACCAAGGACCCGCACGCTGCCAAAACCAACCTCCACAAAGGAATGAAAGCCGTCGCCGAGTGGATGAAGAACAGGCGACTGAAGCTGAACTCGGACAAGATGGAAGTCCTCATCCTCGGATCCACCCCCTCGGCCTGGGACGACTCCTGGTGGCCGACCACACTGGGAACAGCTCCAACACCCACCGACCACGCACGCAACCTAGGGGTCATCTTCGACTCCACCCTCTCCATGACATTACAGGTCAACGCCGTTTCTTCCTCCTGCTTCAACACCCTCCGCATGCTCCGCAAGATCTATAAGTGGATCCCCACCGAAACTAAAAGAACGGCCCTCGCCACAGTCCCCCGCATCCGAAAAGCAACCTCCGGCACCAGATCGTTCTCCCACCTCGCCGCCAAGACCTGGAACACCCTCCCCACCCACCTACGCCAGACCCAAGACCTGCTGACCTTCAGAAAACTCCTCAAGACCTGGCTCTTTGAGCAGTAGCAGCATCCCCCCTTCCCCAGCGCCTTGAGACCCTCATGGGTGAGTAGTGCGCTTTACAAATGTTCTGATTGATTGATTGATTGATTGATTGATTGATTGATTGATTGATTGATTGATTGGATTTCTATTAAGGATAATAACGAGACTTGTGTGTTGCTGGTGATGTCCTCTGGGCTGATCAAGATTTTTAAGGTGAACCAATCACAGACATCAGAGACGTTCTTCAGCATATGTTTGGTGAAATATAATGCATGTGTCCATGTAATAGTCTGGTGGCCTCTCAAATCCACCTTATATTGTCCTTTTCCCTAGGATTAGTTGCCTTTTCACCATTCTAGTTTTCAGCCTCTGCATATCAAAGAAGCAAGATTCAGATCAAACTATTTGCTACCTACTTTATTTTTTGATTTCATGCTCTTCAATTGCTTGGACGTGAACATGTCCTTTAATGCTGTGATGATGAAGTACAGTAAAACTAATAGTTGATCAGGAATGACTAAGGACTAAGTTGTGGACCACATTTTAATGTGATGAGCTCAGCTCCCTATCTGTTCAAATAACATTGATTGCCCAATTATTCAACTTATTTCCTGTTGCTCTTTTCCGATTAAGTAAACTCTGGTTGATGTTTGGTTGGTTCTGATCCCCTTTGTGCATTTTTGTGTTTCAGGTGGGCGGCCATGGGGGATGACAGTGTTGTCATGGTGAGGCAGTAAGCTTGCCTGTCTTATGCTTTCCCATTTCCGAACCAGTGATTGGGATGGATTTCATTACAAGAACGGAGGCTGCTGTTAGTTTGGGCCTTAGACAGTTTTACTTCAATGAGGGCCACCACGCTATGGTGTGTTCGAACTGGTGGTGAGTTTGACTTGCTGAAACAAGCCAGCCATTCTCTGGATTCAGTGGCGTGCTGCTTCTACAGAGCGTTAAAATAACATCCGTTCTAGTGAAAAAACTATTATCCCCTCCCCACTGCTTGTTTTGCTTAGAGGATTTTAAATGTTCCAGTAGGAAAACATCTTCAAACTATTTCTGCTTTTTATTTAAACAGAGGGCTTTAATACCAGTTTATTGTTGGAATATGTGTTTCTTTCTTTCTCTTTTCAACCAACACTCATTATACCAGTGCATTGCTAGGAAGGCATAAGGTTATGCATTAATGATGACTCATTTAAATATCTTCAAAAGAGATTTTATGGCCAGATGTAGAAAGCATTTCAGAAATCGCAAAAATGCTTTTTCTTATGTACACACCACAAATTGTGAGTGCATTACAAGTTACAAAAATGCAGTTTGATTTTGGTTCCAAAGCCGAACGGGATTGGAATGTATTAATGTTTCCTGTCGCAACACATTGAACTTTTACTACCTCTTCAAAGGAGGTTGTAAACCATTTGCAAACGAGAGGAGGTCATGGCCATCAATTCACCAAAATGCCAAGGGTATCAGAAATGACATCACATGCCATTTGACTTTTACTTTGACTCACAAACTTGCTTACACATGCACCCATATTCACCCACTTTTTCTTACATAAACACACTCTCAACGGCAAGCATGGATACAAAATACATTTAAAAGCATTCCAGATAATTGTACTCCATTTTGTATTCCACTAATAGTGAATAATATTATACACTATTTGCTTAATAAAAATCTGACATAAAACTAAGGTAGTGAAGCCCTAACCGATGTCCATTACAACGAGCTGCCCATGTTTCGCACGCACTAATTTTACCACCTCTGAGGTCAGGGGTAGCAAAAGCTGTCCCTGGGGTTGCAAGAGGCAAGCCAGGGGTCCCAGCTGCGACCCCTGGTGACCCCTAAATGACATCCATGGAAGGGGGCCCCAAGGGACCCTTTTCCATTTGTAAACATTGACAAAAACATTTTCTAAGAGTAGACAGTGGAGCAAGGACCAGTGTCTGCTCTTAAATGAAACTTACACTTTTAATTTTTTTTAAATGCATCCCGTTTTCCTTTCGATAAAATGGGCTGCATTTAAAAAACTGCTTTATTTGAAAACAAATCACAGACATGGTGGTCTGCTGACATCAATAGGCCACCATCCCTACTGGGTTTCAATTTGCGACCTACTGCATTAAGTTTCATAAGGTAGGTTGCATTGCGACCCACTAGGAATAGGCAATTTACGAACTGACATACTATTACGTAGGTCGATTTGCAAATTACCACATTGGTCACAAAATACTGGCCGCAAATTCTATTACATCCGGCTCCTAGCTTTGAAGTTCAGAAATTATCGCTCATTGTTTGCCCTAGCCATATACTACAGGCTGTTTCCTGAAATTGCCACCGCCCACAGCAGTTAGTGGGATGGCATTTAATGCGGAGAGGATATTGCATTTGTATCTGAATTTCATTGAGCACTCAATTACGTATAAGGCTCCAGGTGCTGAGACTTATGCTGAGTATATCTGATTCGGAATCTAAGGTTTATGAAACAATCAGGTTTTATGGAAAGTATAGCAAGTTGATTTATTTTCTTAGATGAAAGGGAAGTAAGTTCCAAAGTTTGGCTGCTGTCACGGAAAAAGCGCAACTCTTGGTCTTAGACAGAAGAAAGGGGGTGTCTACCAATATTCTGACCGAAGTAGACCTCCGCTCTCTAGTAGGTGAGTGCAGCGCTGAAACCTGGATTGCAGTTAGGATGCTAAAACCTTGGATGACATTGACAACAAGGCAAAGACTACTTCAAAATAGGAAGCCGACGTAATGTGTGTATGGCCTTGGTTTCAGATGGACGGGGTGGCCAAGATAGGGTCAGCAGGGCTGCTACATTTTTAAGACGATGGAGATGGTTGATATTATAGTCAATAGCTATAAGAAATAAATAGTTTCAATAATCCAACCAGTTGATTACATCTGCCTGAACAACTTTGAAAGAGAAGTAGCAGGTAGAAGTGGTCGAATTTGTGTAAGAGTCAAAATATCCTGAAAGAAGTGATAGCAAGTATTGAGCCCTGCACCGTCAGGGACCAGTCTTTATCAAAATAGACTTCTAAATTGTGGACCGAGCGAGCAGGTGAGAAAGCTACTCCCAAATGGCAATGCCATAAATTGGAGGGTGAAAAGAAGTGGGCCTGGTGACCAGGTAAAATTAAACTCTTAGTTTTGTCTGTGTTTAGTTTTAGGAAATTCAGGGTCATCCAGTCTAATATTTGAGACATGCATTCCCTAAATTTGGTTCATCCATTATGCATAGTTTTTTTCCAATGAAAAGATGATATGTGTGCCATCGGCTTTGCTTTTGGCTGATGGTCAAAAAAGTGAATATGCTCAGACAGAGTGGAAGTAGAGACTAAAGAGCGCGAGGCTCAATGAAGAGCACGGGGTACGCACTAAAGAATAATAACCTTAAATCTGGGCGGTCTGGTGCAGACTACAGACTGTAAGATAGGACTTGATCCACACCAGTGCATGTCCCCAAATCCCAATCTTGACCAGCTGAGTCACCAAACAGTCATGAGAGACTGTGTCAAAGGGTGAAGGAGGTCCAATAAGACAAAAGGCTGAGGGCTTACCTTCGTCTCTAAGTAGGGAAAATCATCCAAAATTGGAGAATGTGCTGTTTCGGTACTATAGACTGGAAGATATCCTGACTGAGGGAATGTAACACATTATTGCAAACAATTAAATCAGAGAGCTGCTGGTTAATGGCTTTTTTGAGAACATTTATAATGAAGGATAAGCTGTGGGCTTCTTCGAGAGAGGTATTACTAACACTTTTTTTCCAGCAATGAGGAACGTTGGATGCAAGAATAGATATATTACAAAAACCTCAACAATGCCTCGGACATAGTAGAAGGTGCAGATTTAAATGTCTTGTAGGGATAATGGTCCAGAGGTGTCCAGATGAGACTGAGGTGTAGAGTTGAGTGAATACCAAGGCTAAGATAGTGTTGAATCTGCTGAGATCTTCCTCCATAGGTAGAGTAGAAATGGACAAGAAATGGACAAGGGAGGATAGAGTCGATAGCTTTTCTTTGCTGCATCTGCTTAAGAAGGAAAGGACTGATTATTGACATCTAGTCAGAGAAAAAGTCTGCAAATTGTCACAGAGCAACTGTGTTATGTTATATGTATTTGTAAAGCACACTATCACCCTCAAGGGTATCCTGGGGATGAGCAGGTGTGTGTGCCTAGCTCTGCCTATAGTAGGTTAGTAATTGAAAAGACATGTTTTCAGCTTCTTGTGAAATTCAAGAATAGAGGAGGAGGGTCTGATGTGTAGTGGGAGGCAATTCCACACTTTAGGAGCGATGTAAGTGAATGCCCATCCTTCTGATCTAATTTGGTGTATGTAGGATGTGTGCGAGAAGAAGGAGTTCTGTGAAGCAGAGGTGTCTCGGTGATTGGTGGAAGGAGATGTGATGGTTCAGGTAGATGGGGCTTAATTTGTGTAGTGCCTTGAATGTGTGTGTAAGGAGTTTAAAATGAGCACACTTGTGTATTAGGAGTAAATAGAGCTGCCTAAGGTGCTGTGTAATGTGAGCTCTATGTGTAAGGTTGAGAATGAGTCTGGCAGCTGAGTTTTGGATGGATGGTCGACTTTTAGTGAATTGGGAAAAGGTCTGTCTCAATTTTATTGGTCCTTTGGATTTTATTCCTGGCGATAAAAGTTTTGCCATTGTAATAGTGGATGTTTTTTCTAGGTGGCTTGAAGTGGAATTCTTACGGAACATTACCACCATTACAGTTATTGAGAGTTTGTGCTCAATATTTAACAGAGAAGGTTTTCCATACATTTTAGTTACGGACAACGCTACACAATTAACTTCCCATGTCATGCGTAGTTTTCTCATGGATAATGGCATAAGGCATATCTGTACTTCCTTATACAACCCTCAGGGAAATGGCATGGTTCAACGTTTGAACATGGTTGTCAAGGGTGCCATTCAAATGACTATACAAGGAGGGCACAACGTTCAGAAGTGTGTACAAGACATGGTTTGGGCTCACAACACTACAGTGCATAGTGTCACTAATGAAATACCATTTACAAGAATTAGAGGAAGAACGCCTAACGCTAAATTGACACCTCATTGGATGCATGAGTGTAGTAGGAACACTGTTAACATGGAACATTTTGCCAACATTGAGGTTGGTGATTTGATCAAAGTGAAGTGGGGCAGGAGGGAGCATGGCCCAAATAAGTTCTCCGACCCCATGCAGGTGAAAGAAGTTCAAAAATGGCAGAGAATGGAAAAAAATGGAATTACAAGAGATTAGCTTTGTATGAGAAAATAAATGATGTCACTTGGGATAATTTGAATCTAAAACATGTCTCACCAACTGCTGCTAAGGAAAAGGGTGAGGGTGGTGGTCTTATTTCTTCTGTTCGTAGACAACCAAGGCTATTACATGTACCTGAAAGATTTAAATATTTTGTTATGACTTGAAAGTTATGTCATGTATCTGTATGATTTAAAGATTTTGTTATGACTTTATTATTTCTTCTGTTTGTGCCTTGAGGTTAGTGCTATTGTTATTTTCTGTTTCCATCCCTCTTATTTCAGCATTGTTTTTACTTTCATTATTATAGTGTGTTATTCTTTTTTCTGTTATAACGAAAGGGGATATGTTGAAAGTCTGCTTGCCCTCTTCTCTGCATCTCGTGGGGATGGAGTGTTTGCTGTTGAATCCTCCTTTGGGATTCCACAGAGACACAGCATTCTTGGAGAGGCAGTTGATGCGGACAGCAGGCTGGGATCCCTGTCCTGACGAAGAGTGATAATAAATACACGTTTTCTTCAACTTACCTGTCTTCCTCCTCGATTTAAACTTCAATACTTTGTATTCCCATAGTCCAACTTAGTGTTGACTAGGGCATGAGTGACAGTTTTTCTAGTTTTGCTTGGGAGCCATTTGAAGATCATCTAAGCATCTTCAGGGTGGGGAAGTTGGATGCTGTGACAGCATTGACTTGTGCGATCATGTCTAATTTGCTACCACTGAATATTCCTGATGTGCGTGCTGAGTGTGGATGTGGGACTGAGTTGGGCTGGCTACAAGTTGAAATCCCTTAGTGAAGTATTCTTGCCAAAGATAACTACTTCTATTTTGTCAGTGCTGTGCCTGAGACAGTTGACTTCCATCCATATAGCGAATTTGGTCATGTAGGCGGTGAACTTGTTTCTTTTGTTGGGGGTCTTGTCCAGGAGGGAGATAATGAGTTGCATATCATTGGCTTAGGAGAGGATGTTGATGCCATGTGTGCGGATGATTAGGCCAGAATGATCATATATGCATTAAAGAGCATGGGGCTGAGCGGTAAACCTTGAGGCATTCAGCAGACACGTTTGCAGGTTTCAGAGGAGCGAGGTGCCAGGCTTACAGCTTGTGTTCTCATTATGAAAGAACAGATACAGTGTAGAGTGGGTCCTTGGAAGACAATATCATGAAGGCAACTGATGTGGATGGGGGTGAGACCTGTCAAATGCTTCTAAGAGGTCCAAGGGAATGAGGGCTGCCATGGCTCCTCTGTCAAAGATCATGCAGATGTTGCATGTGGCCATGATGAGTGCTGTTTATATACTTTGGTTGGGCCAGATCTGGACTGCTTACCTTTGAGAAGCTGGTGGTTGCTGAGGTGGTCGGTGAGGCATCGGTTTATTATTTTCTCTAAGAACTTTGTTGGTTATGGTAGGAGGGAAATAGGTCTGTAGCAGGGTCAGCAGATGGTTTCTTGAGTAGGGGCGTGACAGTGGCATGTTCCAGGTGTCTGGGAATGTGGCTTAGTAGAATAGGTGTTAGCACTTTACTGGTTCCTAGGAGTCTTTTGGTGAAGGCATGGTTAGGGGCAATGGTAGAACCAGTTTTAATGGTGGTGATGGTGGTCCATGAGGTCAGAGTTCCTTCTTCAGCCATGATGGGCAATTGAGTTGTAATGATGAAAGGTTCTGGTTGAGTGTCAAAAGTACCATATATGGAGGTGATTTTATTACAGAAGAATTATGAGAGCTTGTTGCAAAGGTCTTGTGAGGGGTGGATATTGCTGGAGGTGGCAGGAGGTACGGTAAAAACGTTGATGATCGGGAAGATTTATTTGCTGCTATTAGTGTCTGCATTGATTCGATCTGCAAGACCTATGTGTTTGGTGTTCCGCTTCTTCTGGTGGTTATGCCTTAGTGCTGATTTGAAGATGTCTTTATCTGTAGTGTCTTGGCTAGTTCTCCATTTGCGCTCCATTTGCTTGTAGTGCCATTTTGTCAGCCTGAGTTTGTTTGTACCACCTGACCTGTGGTTGGGATCTTTCCTTTGGGTTCCACTTGAGCGGAACCAGGGTGTTGGTGCTTGCAGTGATCCAGCTGTTGAGGTTTTGTAGGCTTTCTGCAAGTTGTTGGTGTGCTCTGGCCAGTGCGCAGACAGGGCAGAAACCCACTGCTCTTCTGTGATGCCTTTCTAGCTGCGGCAGGTGGGGGGGCGGAAGTGGTGGTAGCAGGTCTGTAGTGTGGGATAGGAATGTTGAAACTGATGAGGGCCTGGACTGATCATGCCAAAGTTGCTAGTTTGTTGACTGTAATGTTGCTGATTGCAGAAGGAAATTTGATCCAATAGGTGTCCTGTGGTGTGAGGGGGTTCAGTAATGTGCTGGATGAGGTCAAGCTTTCCAAAGGTTTTCTAGAAGAGCCATGGAGTTTTGGTCAGTGCTATAGTCTATGTAAAAGTTAAGGTAGCCAACAAAGGAGGATGAAGGGTCTGACATTGATGGAGAGGGGTGCGATGAATTCCATGATGTTGCTGATTAAATTTGTGCAGGATCCTGTTGGTGTGTATGCGATGGTCCCCTTATGAAGAAGTTGACTGTGATGCCTATCTTTAACATGAGGGGCTCCATGTAGCTGGTGGGAGGGTCTGTGTAGGTGGCACAGCTGAGGGATTTATAGAAGTAGAAAAGCACTCAGGTGATTGAAGAGATGTAAATATTTTAAAGAGTTCAGAGAATGGATTAGTTTCCTGAAGGATCTTTTTGGAATAGCAATCCAATCTGGCTTTTACATTATGGGCTTTGAATTGTCTGAGGGCTGATTGCAGATCTTGCTTAAGAGCCTCCACATAGTCAGAACGTCATTTGCGTACTACTCTTTTACAGTAAAATTTACAGTCTTTCAGGCAGGCATTATACAAAGGCACTGAAGGATAAACACAGTTAGACTGCCTAGTCCCCTTCTTTGGCCGACTGCAGCAGTTCCATAGCGAGGAGAAACAGCTTGAGGGGTGATTCAGGCACTTTATAAACCAATAAATATCAAATATCAAATAGTGGTTTTGGGAAGATGCATTTAAAATTAATGAACTCTTCTGCATAGGTATCCATGCATGCAGTAAGTGAGAGGGAAGGCATCTGATTCACAGTGGAATTGAGAAAGTCTAAAGATGGCTTGTGGCATGGATGCATGCAGATATCACGAGAAAGCTGCATTATGAGTCTATCCATTGACTATGTTAAATCCCTATGTGAAAGAGAGGAAATTAGTAATATGGGAGCAGGTGCTTCTGGAGCACCTGCGCAAATACAGAAATCTCCAAGAATGAGGAGATGAGCATGACTAACTAATGGAGTTGATGGAAAGCTGGCCACATGCTCCCCTAAATTGGGGAAACACGAAGGTGGATGGTAGCAAAGCGCACCTGGGATTATTAATTAAGGTGATGCTTTCAGAGAATATTTTAAAAGTTCCACATGATCAAAAGGGTCTAGTACAAAATTAGGGATGCTAATAGCATGTTTCACAATAATAGCTAAGCTACCCCTCTTGCGATTGGGGTGGGGAAGATGAAATGATTTGTATCCCACATGGCAGAAATCCAAGAAATTTGGGCCAGCCATGTCAGATGTCTAACTTTACTTTAAAAAAAATAGTATCAAATATATGTTACCTAAAAAAGTCTCCAATCTCCACTGCATGCTTTCCCAGAAAATGAGCATTGATCCAACCACATTGCAAAGACGGCCAAGACAGTCTGAGAAGCTGTAGAAAATCATTACTCACTTAATTAATCATGACCAGAGGCATGTTGTGCTTTATGACCAGAGGCATGTTGTGCTTCTTCAGTTGCTGCATAAGGGCTAACAGGGATTCTATGGAGTAAAATAGTCTATCTGGATTTACCTGGTGTCCAACTGGACAAATGGTCTGCAGAGGGGCAGCAAGAATGGCTCTGATCGCTGTTGTGGATGGACAGAGGGGGGCCTACTTTGGTGTACCAGCGGCACACCAGTTGCCTGCCATGTGCGAGTGTCTGCTGCTGAGAAAGCACTAATTACTAGAAAGGAACTTCTAAATATAGGTATTTCCTTTTTTTTTTTTTCATTTATTTTATAGTTTCAGCGAGGCAGCATTACATTTATTACAGAAAAGGAAGAAAAAAACAATAGCAGAGCGCATACAAACAGTGATACAGATACTCACTAGGCATCCTTACTGTACCCAGTTTCTTATTGGTTTCCATAACGAAGCCCCCAGTTTTTTCTTTGACATACCTTTCAGTTTATACAGTGCTGATTCCATGTTATTTATTGATATAATCTTAGCCCTCCAATTGGCAAAAGACGGGGGGTCCGGGTCAAGCCACTGTGACATTATACATGACCTCAGGACGGGGAACAACCTTTACAACGCAACTTTTACAATGCACTACCATTACAACGAAACTGTTACAACGTGAGTGCATTGACAACGCAGGACATTACAACGCAAGTCTTTACATCGACTTGCACTAGATGGCGTGCTAACATTAAAAATAGTGTAGTTTACTATCCCAACACCTTCCCTACTGTTACGTGGACTGGAGTTGGAATAGTAAATTACACTTTTTTAATGTTAGCACGCCATCTAGTGCAAGTCGATGTAAAGACTTGCGTTGTAATGTCCTGCGTTGTCAAATCACTCGCGTTGTAAAACTTTTGTTGTAACAGCATGCGTTGTAACAGCATGTGTTGTAACGTCATACATCCCCTCAGGACCGACATACAGATAAACTTAAGACCCCTATGAGGTGCTGCTCGCCTACCCACATCTATACCAACTTCTATACCAAACAAAACCAAAGTTGCTGTTATACACATCGGAATTCCCAAAGATTACAACATAAAACATTCAATATCCAGCAATAGTGGCTGAAGTGCAGGGCATGAAAAGAACATATGAATCGAATCTGCCGCATGAAGGCCACATCTTGAACATTTATCCCCCCTCCCCACCTTCCATTTTGCAATCTTTGCAGGCATATAATATAAATTAAACATAGCCATATATGCCTGACTCTTAAGGCTACCAGAAAGAAAGATGGAGCCAGCTATTTGCATTACCAGCTGTAAATCCATATTAGTTACCAATAATTTCTCCTCCCATATTGCTTCCTGTCTGGCCATATCATCAGGTTGGATCAACATAAGTTCCATATATATTTGCCCTATTTTGGAATTCCCTTTCATTAAATCCAGAATTCGAATCTGTAGGAGCTGGCATCTGCCCCCCGAAACTGCCCCCGGCAGGAAACAGTGATACAGATACTCACTAGGCATCCTTACTGTACCCAGTTTCTTATTGGTTTCCATAACGAAGCCCCCAGTTTTTTCTTTGACATACCTTTCAGTTTATACAGTGCTGATTCCATGTTATTTATTGATATAATCTTAGCCCTCCAATTGGCAAAAGACGGGGGGTCCGGGTCAAGCCACTGTGACATTATACATGACCTCAGGACGGGAAACAACCTTTACAACGCAACTTTTACAATGCACTACCATTACAACGAAACTGTTACAACGTGAGTGCATTGACAACGCAGGACATTACAACGCAAGTCTTTACATCGACTTGCACTAGATGGCGTGCTAACATTAAAAATAGTGTAGTTTACTATCCCAACACCTTCCCTACTGTTACGTGGACTGGAGTTGGAATAGTAAATTACACTTTTTTAATGTTAGCACGCCATCTAGTGCAAGTCGATGTAAAGACTTGCGTTGTAATGTCCTGCGTTGTCAAATCACTCGCGTTGTAAAACTTTTGTTGTAACAGCATGCGTTGTAACAGCATGTGTTGTAACGTCATACATCCCCTCAGGACCGACATACAGATAAACTTAAGACCCCTATGAGGTGCTGCTCGCCTACCCACATCTATACCAACTTCTATACCAAACAAAACCAAAGTTGCTGTTATACACATCGGAATTCCCAAAGATTACAACATAAAACATTCAATATCCAGCAATAGTGGCTGAAGTGCAGGGCATGAAAAGAACATATGAATCGAATCTGCCGCATGAAGGCCACATCTTGAACATTTATCCCCCCTCCCCACCTTCCATTTTGCAATCTTTGCAGGCATATAATATAAATTAAACATAGCCATATATGCCTGACTCTTAAGGCTACCAGAAAGAAAGATGGAGCCAGCTATTTGCATTACCAGCTGTAAATCCATATTAGTTACCAATAATTTCTCCTCCCATATTGCTTCCTGTCTGGCCATATCATCAGGTTGGATCAACATAAGTTCCATATATATTTGCCCTATTTTGGAATTCCCTTTCATTAAATCCAGAATTCGAATCTGTAGGAGCTGGCATCTGCCCCCCGAAACTGCCCCCGGCAGGAAACTTCTCAGCTGCAAATATTTTAAAAAATCAGCATTTCCGACCCTGAATCTTCCTTGTAGTGCTGAAAATGGCACCATCTCTCCCTGCTCCACCAAGTCCCCAATTAATTTGATACCACTCTGTGCCCACCTCCGCATGATCGAATCCTGAAATACAGCAGGTAGTGTGGCAGTGGAGTCCAATGAGGTATACCATATAATACTAGGAATATGAAATTGCTTGAACAGCCTCCTCCAAACTGAATGTGCTGCCTGGATAATTTTAAACCTAGTCTTCTTGTAATAGCTTGGCTCCAGAATTTTTAAAAGTAACCCTTGCGCCGAATCCGCAAGACCCCATTCATATATTGAAGGTGAGAAAGCAGGATCCAAAACCGCCATCCTACCACAGACCAATACCCCCATAAATTGAAGTAGCGTGGCACAATAATATAAATAAAAATTTGGAAGAGCCAGACCTCCCCGTTCCCTTGACAAATAAAGCCATTTAATTGCTCTTCTAGATCGGCGATAGCCCCACATAAATCGGGAGCACATTCGTTCAATTTTACAAGATATAGATTTAGGAAAGAGAATTGGGATAGCCCGAAACAGATATAGAAACTTCGGAAAAACCGACATCTTCAGAACATTACCCCTTCCATATAAAGACAAGTGCAGCCGGTTTATTCGTTCCAGGGTTTTGTTGACAGATACAAGCATTGGTTCCACATTAATCTTTGGAATATTTTGAATTTGAGGTGAAATAATTATGCCTAAATACGTTGCCTGTGTAACTACCTCCAGCCCAGGTGATAATCCAAATTCTGTATGTAGCACTTGTGTTTTCCCTAAGTTTAATTTGTAGCCAGACACTTCCCCAAACTTTTTTGTAATAACCTCAATTCTCTGCAACGCCTTATCCATATCTGTTGACACCACTGCCAAGTTGTCAGCATATGCTAAAACTTTAACTGAGTATGACTGCGCCATTACCGGTCTAATTTCCGTATCACCCTCCAATCTAGAAATAAGCGGATCAATAAATAAGGCGAAGAGAAGAGGAGAGCAGGGACACCCCTGCCGGGTACCTCTATTTATCGAAAACCTCTGTGACTTTTCTCCCGACAACCGAACTATTGCACCCGGAGTGATATACATTGACTGTATAGCCCGTATAAAACCATTAGGAAATTATTTCCACCTCATTACTGCCTATAAATACTCCCAGGAGACCCTGTCGAACGCCTTTTCGGCATCCAACAGGGCCACCCCTACCGGAACAGTCATCGCCTGGGCCCAATCAAATATAGAAATGACTCGTCTGACATGATCCGTGGTCCCCCTCCCAGCAATAAACCCATGTTGCTGTAATGACACTAGTGGGGTAATAACTGCCCCCAGTCTCCTTGCCAAGCATTTCTAATAGATTTTATTGTCCGCATTAATTAAAGAAATTGGTCGAAATGAAGAAAGCCCATAAGGATCCTTTCCCTTTTTTTTAAAAACCACTATCACTGTTTGAGACCAAGAAGCTGGGGGAACCCCATCAAATGCCCCTTGTTAGAAATGAGGGGGCTCTGGTTGCCGCAGGTGTGTACCCATAACAAGCAGGGACCCTTTACTTCTTGTCAGGGCGAAGGATGACTCCTCAGAATAACCCCTGCTCACCCTCTTGGTGCGTGGCGCAAGCAGTCTAGGCTAAGTCTCAGGCGTACACGGTTAAGCAAATGCAATTACACATACAGTAAACCCCTTGCATGCACCACAAACGGACACCAATCAGGAAGTATATAAAAAATAAGCTTTTATGTAGATTCAGCAGATTCAATTACAAGGCCCAGTAACGTTGAACTGATGGGGCCACAATTCTCAGGAATACGGTCAAGTCTCTTTGTTATGTAAAGTTCTTTAGGCGGCCACAAGGTAACTGTGGGACTCAGCGCACTTCGTGCTGAGGCGGCGACCGGGAAGCACACGGCAGATGACAGGGAAATCAGAACGTTGCGGACCCTGGATCTGATGCGAGCTCGCGGTCGAGTTCGTAAGTACAGTACCTTGTTTCTTGACGCGAAGGCGGGTGCGGGATTTCAGCGGCTCTTCGACAGAAGGGCGAGGCGGTGTCCGGGGCTCCCACACTTCACGATGGGGGTCTGATCTTCAGGCTCACGACAAGAGCGGGGTGTTGCAGGTGGCGGGTGAACAAAGCGGGGCAGCCGGGCACGCAGGTTGCGTCCGGGCCGTCCGAGGCTTGGAGATGCTCACAACGCCGATTCCGGCGGGAGGGTGAAGGTGCGCAGCGAGCCTCCGGCGAGCGAGGTGACAGGGGCAGCCCAGCACAGCGTAGTGGGAGCGGCTCCGATCGAGCGAGGCTCTTCCCAAGGCGGGGGCGGCTAAGCAGTCCGGGTCACGGCTCAGGGAGGGACTGGGGCACGAGGGTCACAGCTCCGGCGAGGGAAAGGACACCACAGTCCAGCGGCAGGCGAGTGAAGATCAGGTAGAGCCCAATGGTCCTGGGGCTCAGTTCAGGGGGCAAGCTCAGTTCCAAGCCCTTGGAGATCGTTTTGGAAAAGCACAATCTTGAAAGTAAAAATAAAGCAAAGTCTTCAGCAACAGTTTCTCTTCTCCCCTTTGGCAGCAAGGTCACCACTGCAGGCCAATCCCCTAGGATAGGGACAGTCTTCCTCCTACAGCTTTCCCGGTGCCTCCTCCTCAGGCAGAGATTCTTCTTGGTCAAAAGCGGATCTAGTTTCTTAGGAGCAGGGCTCCTACATTTATACAGCAAATCTTTTGTTCTCCCAGGCCAGGGGGGCCCTTGCCTAGTCCAGTCCGGTTTCTGAGCACTTTGTTTACGCGATGCAGGCTTCTTCTTTAAGAGTGCAGGGCAGAGTCATCAGACGCTCCACAGGGGGCGGAGCCGGCATTGAGGTGGCAGAGCACTGTCCTATTCAGAGCCTAGGATACACATCACGCAGAGGCGGGCTGAAATGTTTAGGCAAGCAAAGGCCAGCTTTCTAAAAGCGGCATTTGCAAACGCGGAATATTAAAATAAACCTTGGAAAAAGATGTACCTTATTATTCCGAGTTCAGGCATACTAAACTCGATCTTCTACCATGTTCCCTGGGTCAGTTAGGATCATAGGCTGTTACAATCCAAGCCGCCCATACTGGCCTATGAGAACAGGGTAGCCTTGCAGTAGTGAACAGCAAGATGGCGGTAATTCACTACTAGGACATGCCACGCATCCAGGCTTGTCCTACCTTATGCTTACAACGCACCCTGCCCGTGGGCCTACCAGAGGGGTGACTTGAAGTTAAGGGAAGGTTTAGGGACCGGCAAGTGTGGGCACTTGCCAGTCAGCATGTCAGTACCAGACTGCACGCAGGTTCTGCAATGGCAAACCTTAGACATATTTTACCGGCCGCTTCTGTGGGTGGCACAACCCGTGCTGCAAGCCCACCAGCGGTGTTTACATTTACATGCCCTGGCGCTCCTGGCGCACTTTACTGGGGTCTGACAGTAAATCAAACAATCCAATCATGGAATCCAACCAACATATACAATTTACATAGGGAGCACTCGCACCGCGACACTGGTTGGCAGTGGCACAGCGCGCTGAGCGGCCAACACCATAAAAACACATGAGGCACAGCGACAAAAAGAGGAAGGGAGACTCACGCCAAGGTGCCAGGTCTAACACGTGTCCCCTCCAGCTGAAAAGTGGGGAGAACTACCCTACCCCAGGGAGTTCCTCATCACTAAGGCGGAAAACTCTGGACAGACCGTCAGCATAGGCGTGATCTGTACCAGGGCGATGTTCCACCATGAAATCCATACCTGTAGGGAAATGGACCACCTCAACAGCTTTGGATTCTCACCCCTCATATGCATCAACCATCTGAGGGGCCTGTGGTCCGTCTGAACCCGGAAGTGAGACCCAAACAGGTAGGGTCTTAGCTTCTTCAGCGCCCAGACCACAGCAAATGCCTCACGCTCAATAGCACTCCACCTCTCTTCCCGTGGAAGTAACCTCCTGCTAAGAAAGGCTACGGGTTGATCTAGGTCCTCCTCATTAATCTGTGAAAGAACAGCCCCCACACCATGCTCTGAAGCGTCTGTCTGACCGATAAACTCTTTGGAGAAGTCGGGAGCCAAGAGCACGGCGCCGTGCACATAGCAGTTTTCAAGGCCTCAAAAGCTTTCTGACAGGTGTCAGTCCAAATCACTTTCCTGGGCTGCTTCTTCGAAGTCAGCGCTGTCAAGGGGGCAACCATGTTGCCATACCCCTTGACAAACCTCCTGTAGTACCCGGTGAGACCTAGGAAGGCTCTCACCTCTGTCTGGGTTTTGGGCGCCTCCCAATTCAGGATGGTTTCTATCTTGGGCTGAAGGGGTGCCACCTGGCCACTCCCAACTTGGTGTCCCAAGTACACCACGGAACCCTGCCCGATCTGGCACTTACTCGCCTTGATCGTGAGGCCTGCCTTGCGCAGCGCCATCAACACTTCCCAGAGGTGTCGCAGGTGTTCTTCCCAAGTGGAGCTGAACACCGCGATGTCATCCAGGTAGGCTGCACTGAACGAATCCAGCCCAGCCAACACCTGGTTGACCAATCTCTGGAAGGTGGCAGGGGCATTCTTCATCCCAAATGGCATGACCCGGAACTGGTAGTGCCCATCTGGGGTGGAAAATGCTGACCTCTCTTTGGCCCCCTCGGTCAAGGCGATCTGCCAATACCCAAACGTTAAATCAAACGTGCTGAGGTAGTTGGCAGCCCCTAGCCGATCGATGAGCTCATCAGCTCTGGGGATGGGGTGTGCGTCAGTCCTAGTGATTGAATTGAGTCCTCTGTAGTCCACACAGAACCGGAGTTCGGGTGTGGCTCCCGGCGCTGCAGCCTTTGGGACCAAGACCACGGGGCTGGCCCAAGGACTGCTAGAAGACTCAATTACCCCGAGTGCAAACATCTTGGAGACCTCCTCCTTGATGCATGTCCTCACCCTGTCAGTCACCCTGTAGGCCTTGTGCCGCACAGGTGTACTATCCCCAGTGTCCACATCATGGACGCACCAATCAGTGACACCAGGGACCAGGGAAAACAGATCAGAAAATTGTCCCAGCAACTGGCGACAATCATTCTGTTGCTCAGGGGTCAGGGTGGAAGAGAGGATGACACCATTCCACTGACCCATCTTGCTCCTTGGCTGACAGGAGGTCAGGAAGAGGTTCTGTCTCCTCTTCCATCCCAGCATCTGTTGCCAAGAGCATGCCCACTTGGGACCTCTCCAAGTGGGGCTTGAGGCGGTTGACATGTAGGACCCTTAAGGGGTTCCTAGGAGACTTCAGGTCCACCACGTAGGTAACAGGACTCTTGCGCTCCACCACCTCAAAGGGACCGGTCCACTTATCCTGGAGCGCACACGGCTCCACGGGGGCCAAGACCCATAACTTCTGTCCAGGCTGAAGCTCTACCAGAGTGGCATTCTGGTCGTACCACCGCTTCATCTCCTCCTGGCTGGCTTCCAGATTTGCCTCAGCAAGTTGCCTGAATCGCCTAGTCTGATTCCTGAAGGCCAGCATGTAGCTATATACATTCTGGGGAGGTTTCCTGGGAGATTGCTCCCAGCCTTCCTTGACCAGACTTAGAGGTCCTCTGACTGGGTGACCATACAGAAGCTCAAAGGGACTGAACCCCAGAGACTTCTGTGGCACCTCACGGTAAGCGAAGAGAAGGCATGGTAAGAGGACGTCCCACTTACGCCTCATGGGTCCTTCCAGGCCCATTATCATGCCTTTGAGGGTTCGGTTGAATCTCTCAACCAACCCGTTTCCTTGGGGGTGGTAAGGTGTGGTGAACTTGTAGGTTACACCACACTCTTGCCAAAGGGATTTCATGTACTTGGACATGAAATTGGTACCTCGGTCAGACACCACCTCTAGAGGGAATCCCACTCGGGAGAAAATTCCCATCAGTGCACGTCCCACCACGGGGGCCGTCACTGCCCTCAGAGGAATGGCTTCCGGGTACCGGGTGGCATGGTCCACCAGGACCTGGATGAACCTATTGCCCATCGCTGTCCTGGGGTCCAATGGCCCTACAATGTCAATCCCCACTCGCTGGAATGGGGTACCGACCACAGGGAATGGCTGGAGCGGAGCCTTCTGCTTCCTTCCACTCTTTCCACTTGCCTGGCAAGTCTGGCATGTCCTGCAGTGAGTATCTGAACTCCTGCGCATTTGAGGCCAATAAAAGTGGGTGACAAGCCTTTCAAAGGTCTTGTCCTGCCCCAAATGCCCTGCCAATGGCACATCGTGAGCCAGCCCCAGTAGGAAGGCTCTGAAGTCCTGGGGTACCAACAGCGCACGGGCTGACCCAGGCTCAGCAACCTTAGGCTCTGTATATAGGAGGTCGTTCTCCCAGTAAACGAAATGTGATCCTGACTGATCACCTGCGGCCTGGTCTGCAGCCTGCTGCCGCATACCCACGAGAGAAGGGCACTCCTTCTGCGCCTTACAAAAGTCCTCCCTGGTGGGACCCCCTTCCTGCTGCCAATGGGTCAGCTCTGGCAGGTCTCCCAGTTCAGCTATCTGTTCCCCTGTAGGCTCCAGGGCATCCCCTCAAGGTCTGCTTCCTCCTGGACCGTGGGAACTTCAGGGGCCGGCTTCCCGCGCCCCTTGCTCCTTCTTTCTGAGGCCGGTTCCTGGGCCTCCCTCTCAGGCTCCAGGACCTCTTGAGTCCCTCTACTGGCTGCCATGGACCGTGTGGTGACACACGCCCAATCCGGCATACCCAACATCTCCAGGTGAGCACTCCGCTCCACCTTAGCCCAAGGTGAGCTCTCCAAATCGTTCCCTAACAAACAGTCTACAGGCATGGTGGGCCTCAGAGCTACCTGAAGAGTACCAGAGACCCCCCCCCCACTCAAAGGGAACCTGAGCCACCTTGCAGTGCCTCTCTGTGTTGTCAGCGGCAACAACGGGATAGAATGCATTAGGGACCACCTGCTCCTGAGACACCAGGTGACACCTGACAGCTGTCACACTGGCTCCTGTATCTCTAAGAGCTTCCACTCTATGGCCATTTATGGTCACCCACTGCCTGTACTTCTTAGTGTTCTCAGGCAGCTGGGTTGGAGGGACCACTTCACGGTCTCCTAGCGAGACTAGGGACATCTCTGCGGGACCCCACCCACCTTGGATACCCCCTTCCTCCCCCAAGGCTACACTAGTCACCTGCCGGGGTGGAGCACCAGTGGGTGCTGGTTTACCAAACAATGGACACTTTACATCAGAGGCAAAATGCCCCAAATTGTTACACCTGTAACATCTTACGGGCCCCTTCTGAACCGGAGGACCTGTCGGGGCCCCGGTCGGTTTCTGGGGTGGGGGAGGCTGAGAACCCTTCCCTTGGTTCCCTTGGGGACTACTTTGGGGCCCTTTTGGGAACTGCTTCTGTTTACCCCTGTCCCCCCCACTCTTCTGCTGGGGACCCTGCCCACCTTTGGCGGAATCTCCCATGGGACCCTTGTGGAACCTGGTACTGACCCAGCGGTCCGCCTCCTCAGCAAGCTTCCTAGGGTTAGTCAGCCTACTATCTATCAGGTGCTGGCGTAGCTCAGGAAAACAATTACAGGACAAGTGCTCCCATGCCATTAAATCAAGAAGCCCTTGATAATCATTTACCTTATTACCCTTTACCCAACCATCCAGTGCTCTGCAAAAGAAAGTCACATACACCACATACGTACTATTGGGAATCTTAGTGCAACCCCTGAACCTCTGTCTATATAACTCAGGGGTCAACCCATACCTAGTCATCAATGCTTCCTTCATATGGGCGTAAGAATTATGAACATCAGCAGGTAAATCTAACAGTGTGTCCCACCCTTCACTCAGGAACCGTCTCCACAACCCCGCTCCCCAATCTCTCTCAGGGACCCGGTGGGAAGACATGGCTACCTCGTAGGCTCTGAACCACTGCCCGATGTCGTCATGCTAGAAGAACTCCTTCACTACATCCTTGGGAATATAAACTCTTGGTTCCGCCGATGCTGGCGGTGTGCTGCCACCAGAGGGATTAAGCTCCAAACTTTTTGCTTTCAGCTTCAGCTCCCTCAGCTTCATGTCATGCTCTAATTGTAGTTTCTTTTCTTCCATGGCTAATCTTTGTTTTTCCATATCCATCTGCCCATGAAGTTTGCCATCTCCACTTCGTGTGCCCGGGTTGCTGCCCTGTCTGCAAACTCTTCTGGCGACAGGCCTCTGCCAAACTCATGGACACTTTCTGGTGGAACCATTTCCACCTGATTCTCTGGTGCCTTTGACTCATACCAGGCCCTCAGCCCCTTCACGAGTTGGGCCTTGTTTTTCAATCCAGTTTGGGCAATCCTGAACTTGGAGCAAAAACCTTTCAATTCTTCATTGGTATGATTCTGAAGTGCGCTTTCTTCCCAATCTATGTCCTCAAATCCAGAGATTATAGAAGCTGCCCTTCCGGCGGGAAGTGAACCAGGCATGGCTCTAACAACGGAGATTCTTGGCAAAACAAAAACAATTGCTAGTCTTGTGGCTGTGTTACTGGTCTGCTCTCACTACGTGGTGATCAGTGCTGGTTCACTATACCCAAACCACAAATGCAAATCCGTAAATCCTCACCGCTGCCACCAATGTTAGAAATGAGGGGGCTCTGGTTGGCGCAGGTGTGTACCCACAACAAGCAGGGACCCTTTACTTCTTGTCAGGGCGAAGGATGACTCCTCAGAATAACCCCTGCTCACCCTCTAGGTGCGTGGCGCGAGCAGTCTAGGCTAAGTCTCAGGCGTACACGGTTAAGCAAATGCAATTACACATACAGTAAACCCCTTGCATGCACCACAAACGGACACCAATCAGGAAGTATATAAAAAATAAGCTTTTATGTAGATTCAGCAGATTCAATTACAAGGCCCAGTAACGTTGAACTGATGGGGCCACAATTCTCAGGAATACGGTCAAGTCTCTTTGTTACGTAAAGTTCTTTAGGCGGCCACAAGGTAACTGTGGGCCTCAGCGCACTTCGTGCTGAGGCGGCGACCGGGAAGCACACGGCAGATGACAGGGAAATCAGAACGTTGCGGACCCTGGATCCGATGCTAGCTCGCGGTCGAGTTCGTAAGTACAGTACCTTGTTTCTTGACGCGAAGGCGGGTGCGGGATTTCAGCGGCTCTTCGACAGAAGGGCGAGGCGGCGTCCGGGGCTCCCACACTTCACGATGGGGGTCTGATCTTCAGGCTCACGACAAGAGCGGGGTGTTGCAGGTGGCGGGTGAACAAAGCGGGGCAGCCGGGCATGCAGGTTGCGTCCGGGCCGTCCGAGGCTTGGAGATGCTCCCAACGCCGATTCCGGCGGGAGGGTGAAGGTGCGCAGCGAGCCTCCGGCGAGCGAGGTGACGGGCAGCCCAGCACAGCGTAGGGGAAGTGGCTCCGATCGAGCGAGGCTCTTCCCAAGGCGGGGGCGGCTAAGCAGTCCGGGTCACGGCTCAGGGAGGGACTGGGTCATGAGGGTCACAGCTCCGGCGAGGGAAAGGACACCACAGTCCAGCGGCAGGCGAGTGAAGATCAGGTAGAGCCCAATGGTCCTGGGGCTCAGTTCAGGGGGCAAACTCAGTTCCAAGCCCTTGGAGATCGTTTTGGAAAAGCACAAGTCTTGAAAGTAAAAATAAAGCAAAGTCTTCAGCAACAGTTTCTCTTCTCCCCTTTGGCAGCAAGGTCACCACTGCAGGCCAATCCCCCAGGATAGGGACAGTCTTCCTCCTACAGCTTTCCCGGTGCCTCCTCCTCAGGCAGAGATTCTTCTTGGTCAAAAGTGGATCTAGTTTCTTAGGAGCAGGGCTCCTACATTTATACAGCAAATCATTTGTTCTCCCAGGCCAGGGGGGCCCTTGCCTAGTCCAGTCCGGTTTCTGAGCACTTTGTTTACGCGATGCAGGCTTCTTCTTTCAGAGTGCAGGGCAGAGTCATCAGACGCTCCACAGGGGGCGGAGCCGGCATTGAGGTGGCAGAGCACTGTCCTATTCAGAGCCTAGGAGTACTCCTCCCACCCATCTACCTGTCGATCGTCCTATTCACCACCAGGCTACCTAGCCCTGCCCATCTGGGTTCCCCCAGCCCTGTCACTCACACCAGCCAGACATCAGATACACATCACGCAGAGGCGGGCTGAAATGTTTAGGCAAGCAAAGGCCAGCTTTCTAAAAGCGGCATTTGCAAACGCGGAATATTAAAATAAACCTTGGAAAAAGATGTACCTTATTATTCTGAGTTCAGGCATACTAAACTCGATCTTCTACCATGTTCCCTGGGTCAGTTAGGATCATAGGGTGTAACAATCCAAGCCGCCCATACTGGCCTATGAGAACAGGGTAGCCTTGCAGTAGTGAACAACAAGATGGCGGTAATTCACTACTAGGACATGCCACGCATCCAGGCTTGTCCTACCTTATGCTTACAACGCACCCTGCCCGTGGGCCTACCAGAGGGGTGACTAACATGAAGTTAAGGGAAGGTTTAGGGACCGGCAAGTGTGGGCACTTGCCAGTCAGCATGTCAGTACCAGACTGCACGCAGGTTCTGCAATGGCAGACCTTAGACATATTTTACCGGCCGCTTCTGTGGGTGGCACAACCCGTGCTGCAAGCCCACCAGCGGTGTTTACATTTACATGCCCTGGCGCTCCTGGCGCACTTTACTGGGGTCTGACAGTAAATCAAACAATCCAATCATGGAATCCAACCAACATATACAATTTACATAGGGAGCACTCGCACCGCAACACTGGTTGGCAGTGGCACAGCGCGCTGAGCGGCCAACACCATAAAAACACATGAGGCACTGCGACAAAAAGAGGAAGGGAGACTCACGCCAAGGTGCCAGGTCTAACACCCCTTGAAATACTGAGGTCATTATCCCCTCCAGGATTTTCCTAAATTTAACATAAAACTCTAGGGGAATCATGTCAGGGCCCATCCCCTTCCCGGAGGCTAGCGATAACATAGCAATTTTAATCTCCTCCCAGGAAATGGCTTCCGACAGTACATTTTTATCCAACTCATCTAACCCTAAACACGGCATTTCATCAAGATAACTCTAGGGTCTTGCAACTGACTCTGCCGTATATAATGTTTCATAGTATTTTTTAAAGGAATCTTGAATCAGAAACGGAGTCTCAACCAATTTCCCTTCGATATCTTTAATCTTGCCTATCCTAGAATGAACCTCCTTTTGGCGTAGTCTATTAGCCAGAGCTCTCCCAACAGCAGCAGAGTATGGGTGGCAAGAAAGCCCAACAATTGCCTCCGGTTACCCTGATTCCAGCCAGCCCAGGTAGTGGTATTCTGGGTGATGTAGTTCAGGGAGGTACAGATAAGACATATATAGAAGTGGAGGAGGTGGTGCAACAGTTGATGCAGCCTGAGATTACAGGGATGTTGAGAAATCCGACTGACCTACCTGACAAGGTCTCAACTACGGAGGATTTTTTCTCTTTATCTGATAGGTCCTCAGCCAATAGTGCAGTACAGGACTGGTTGGAGGCAGCTAGCACGGGGGCAGAGGAGGAGATTCTTGAGGACTCCGTGGAGCTTTCGGAGCGACATGGCCAGGCTGTTAGGAGTGGGACTGGGATAGGCTCAGAAGCTTCTTCTATATGGGATGAACAGAGCTCGCCTAACTTTGCTGGGACTATCATATCAGGTGAGGCTGTCTCAGCCGTAAAAGGTCAATTAGGCGAAAGAAACCTAGTCCCTGGAGAGATTACATTAACCACAATCTATGATCTAATTATGACGCATAGGGCAGAGACACAGGCTGGCTTAACTCACACTCAGAACGCCTGTAAACGCTTGCAGAATGTTGTCAGAAGAGTCGCTAAGACATGTTCGGATGTTGCTATAAGGATGACTGAGGCTGAGACAAGGATCTCTACATTGGAGGACGAACTTGGAGCTCAGAAGGAGACTGTGAAGTCTATCAAAGCATATAGGGATGATGTCCAATGGAAAGTAATTGATCTTGAAAATAGGTCTAGGCGCAATAACTTAAGAGTGCTGGGTGTGCCGGAGGGAAAGGAGGGATCTGATCCGTTGAAATGTGTGGTCGAGCTGCTATCGGAAGCCTTTCCAGAGCTGGGACACTGGGAGTGGCAAAGGGAAGTTCAAAGGGCACACAGATTTCCATTTGCACAGAAGAAAGGGCAAATAGCAGATTTCCCTAGGGCTATTTTGATCTCATTGAATAATTTTGGGCGAGAGAAGAACTGTATGATTTAGCTCGACCGAATAAACGGAGAAATGCTAAGGGGTGTGAATTTTTTGTCCACCCGGATTTTTGCCAGTCCACAGTTGAGCAACGTTGGAGGTTCAGACAGCTTATCCTAATGTTCCAAGCCAAGGGAGCTCAGGTGTTCCTTCAAAACCCGGCTAAATTAAAGGTGGTCAAAGGTGGCCACAGTCTGTTTTTCACATCCGAAGTCAAGGCAAAAGAATATCTGCAGTCAATTTAAGCACTCTTCTAGGCTTGTTTCTATATATCGTATTGTATTGATGCTTGTATCGATGTTTGATATAGGAGCAAGCTGACTAAGGGATTGGGTCAATCACGGAGATGTATGGTCTTATTAGTGATTGTATCAGCAATTGTATAGTGATTGTATAGTGATTGTATAGTGACCCCATAGGGCGATTTTTTGTTGAAGTATAACTTTTTTCTTTCAGCATTATGATATGTTTGTAAGTTGTGGAGGGGGAGGCGTGGCACCGAGCTTTCATCACCAGGAAATAATTTCCCAATGCCCTATGAGGGGGGTAAAGGGGAGAAAGGGGGGAATGGGGTGTGGGGGGCTGGGGTCGGGCAGTTGGGGGGGTAGGGTTGGGGCGGTGTTGGTGGTGGGGGTAATTGATTCAGCGAGGAGTAAAGATTTCATGTTTTATGTTATCCTGTTTCAGATAAAACAAGCAGGTATCACTGGGCAAACAAGCTGTCGGTCTAGAATTATTGGGTTTGAGAAAGCTTTATTGTACCAAATCTCAGAGACAAAACTTGGGATTGGATAAGGACTTTGGATGCGGAAATTAGTATGCTGTACTCTCAATATTTGTGGGTTGAACGATTCCAGGAAAAGACGGGTGTTAGCTCGCATTATACATGCATGTTCGTGGGATCTGCTATTTTTGCAAGAAACGCATATAGCGTGGTCTAACAGGGCTTGGTTTAGTTCCCTTGGGTTAGAATTAGTAACCTGTACATCTCAGTCTGTTAATTTGAAAGGAGTTGCACTGTTGGCTAAAAAGGGATTGTTGGAGGTGAGGAAGCATAAGGTTGATAAGCTGGGACGCTGGGTTATGACGGAGGTAGCTATCTCTCAGCAAGTTATCACATTATGCTCAATATATGGGCCGAATTTAGATGATCTGGACTTTTTTCAAGAGATTAATACAGAACTCTCACTATATCCTCAACCTATGATAGTTTGTGGTGATCTAAATATCCACCTTCATTCACGGTTTAATTTAAGAACATCCGAATCCTATATGGGAAGGAAGCCACATGGGTTTAGGGGGTTGCAAGCACTTGTTCAAGATCAAGGTTTATATGATGCTTGGGTGGAGCTCAACTTAGGTCAAGATGGTTATACATATTTCTCTGCACCGCATGGAAAGATGGCACGGCTAGATTTTTTTTTGGTTTCTGATGTTATTTTATCAAGGGCTTCTATTAAGATCCTTCCTAAAATAATATCTGATCATAATCCGGTGGAACTGGAGTTTGAGTGTACGGGTTTAACGTCTGGGATCACAAAATGGACGTTTGATAGAAGGCTCCTTCTTAATGAAGATTATTGTAATTGGATGAAGAAGTGGATCCCTGAATTTGTTCAGGTTAATGTAGGGTCGGCTAGGATAGATGTTGTCTGGGATGCATTGAAGGCGGGGATAAGAGGTGAGACAGTTAGATTTGTTGCTAGGAAGAGCAAAATTGACCGTCTGAAGTCTATAAATGATTTGGCGGCCCTCTCTCAGTTGGAGCAGAAATTAGTTCAAGAAATAAACAGGGGGGGTAGGGTCAAGGAGGTACAGGCGGAAGTCGCTGTCTGTCGAGCAAAAATATATCAGGGGTATGCAGATGAGGCAGCCGCCAAGTACCAAGTATATCAATATAGGTATTTCCAAAGAAAGTTGGCAAAGTTATTTGAACCTGGTCACTTTCTCTCTAAAGCAGAGGTTCAAACAAAGCAACATTCGGGAATGGCTATTGGAGATTTTTAGTGATGTGGTATTAGGTAAAGAGAATTGATTTTGTTCTTTACACTGGCCGGCCCCTCTAAAATTAAACATAAAATTGAAAGGAATATGTGGTTGAGTCACCTGGCACCCCATGCCAGTCTTCGAACTGCTGGAGATTAATCAGTACATCTTGAAAAGGTTATTAGCATTTTGGAAGTAATCAAGCTACCATTATTCTTGAAAAAAAAAAGAAAACGTTTCAAGAGCATACAACCGAGAACTCCACAAGATATCGGTAACAGGTAACGAATGGACTAATCATAGTGACTGCAAACAGTTTGAGTAATACTCTGTTTTTAGTTTGCGCCAGTGGCTACAGGTAGTGGGCACCGGCACTCGTCTTTGGGAGCAGGACTTATTTTTCATCATTACGCTTTTACCCACAAAAATAGAAAAATAAGGAGGAAAAAAAGTAAGAAGAGAGAGGAAAATTTAATAGAGGGAAAAAGAGGGATTAAAACAAAGCTGCAAGAGTGAAATAAAGAGACAGGAAGTGTCGGTGATGTAAGAAAGAAGGCTAATGTAAAATCAATACCAGACAACATTAGGCAGTGGGCTTCAAAGACAACTATTTTCCATTGCAGGTATTCTTTTTACAAATTAAGCACTGAAAATCATACATGATCGTGTTTTATTGTTGAAGTAACGCTTTGGCACCAAGGGCATGGCTATCAATAGTACAGCAGATGCAGTTGACCCGGACCAGCAGCTTTACCAGTGCATTGAACCAAAATTATGGCTACCTTTTGCTACCCATCCAGTGGACAGGAGGTCAGATTTTGCTTGGTTGCACCAGAGTCCATGGCACTGATACCATTGCTTCCAATAGAGCTGTGCTGTGAGCCTGTTTATAGTCTGGCTTGACTGTGCAACTGTCACCAGACAATTATGTGAGAATCCGCCCACATGTTTGATTCAGCAGAAGTCCTGTGCACCTTCAAAAAGATTTTTATCTTCTTCACAGCTGTGATCATCGTGTTTATTTTATCCAGCTGCCTGATCTTGCAGGGGCACACACAAGACATTGACATGCTATGAATGTGTCTTTGATAACTAGATAATTTATGGTGTATTTATCTGGCGTCAGCACAGATGGAAGGAGGGCAGTCAATACCTTACATGGATATTGAGGCCTGGCTTGACTAGGCAATTGTCACCTGACCTTTTAAACTACACCAATACTATTCTTCAGTTCTTTGCTTCTACCAGTGCTATAAATGGTCCGGCACTTACCAGAACTTCTTTTTTTTCCCCATGAGAGTAGGTCACAAATAGTCATGTGAGCATGCATCACATTTCTACGCCTCGGCGCATGCTCACATGATGGTAATTTCACAAAGGGGGGGGGGGGCAGTGACACGCTACAGCAGAGCTACGTGTGTTGTCACCCGCCAGGCAGCTGTGCAGAGGGAAGAAAGGGAAGCCCTTTAAAAAGCATGATGTGCTCCAGCTTTCCTTTTCTTCTTAGCCAGCACAGCAGAAAGGAAAACAGCCATAACATTCCACCAGCGAGCAAGAAGCAGGTTTCCCATCAGCGCCAGTGCCAATCTGATTGAAGACCCAAAGGAACTTTCTGCCACTCTGCAGGTGGGTGTCCTGTGCACAGTCCCAATCTCCTTGTGCCTAAACAAATGAATGTGCCCGTGTGCACTGCAGGGGCGGATGCAGCACTTCACCACGGTGCCCTACATTCCAGACTTCCACTTGATGTGGGATGCTGCAGCTGGGGCAGGGAGGGGAGGAGAGCAGGTGGCTGGCTGCCTTGCGTCATTTGCTGGATGAAATGTTTTAATTAAAAAGTGCTACTCACTAATTGTGTTAACTCTTGGTCTCATGGGACTGTCCACCTGAAATAGTTTTTTACTTGGCTTGGCATGTAAGTGTTCTGTTTCTGATGACTATGTGGATGGATTTGACCAACTTCTACAAGCCCATGATGGGAAGTGTTACAGCGGTTAAGGTGCTTTCATGGGTGTCTGAATATTGTCAAGGAGGCTGCTGAGCAGAATGTTGCCTCCATTCAGGTGGGTGAGGACCAGGGCTCCGACTGAAACTGACATCTGGAAGGAAGGATTTCTGGAGGCAGATCTCTTACTAAACTAGGGCCGGACAATATCTAGTTACCAGCCACAGATGCAGAAATGACTAGATCCCCCAAACTGTGGATGTTACTAACATCCTACAATAATCACAAACGAGGAAATACGTTTTTTGTCTGCAAGTCAAAGACTGTCTGCGTTGGGAAAGGCACACATACAGCCAGCCCTACACCTCCTCTTACAGGAAATTGAAGCAAATTCAAGTAACTGACAGAGTGCCGCTACTGTGTTGTGACAAAAGCATAATATGAAAACTGGATTTCTATCCATTTTAAATTAGTGAATTGGAAAAGTGGTACACAGACTACTGTAAATATTGTCCCAAGAATGTAGCTGTCATTTCAGATGTGGCCAGAGTGCTAGACCCTCAGGACATGCAGGGAGCCTAAAAACCACCCCTACCACTTCAGGTCAGGACATACTTGCCCGCACTGGAAGGAGGGAGCGGGCAGAGAAGTAAAAAGAAGGAAGGATCATTGTTAGCCGGGGAATCGCAGGCATGTCTTTCCTACTACAATGCTGTGGAGACATCCAGGAGTGTGAGGTTTTGAGCAGTACAAAGATATGAATGAGAAGTGACAAATGTCTGCCCCTCCCCAAATGTAGTGGTGGTGGTGGCTTAGTGGTTGGAGCAGGGGCAAGTGTTGCAATTTCCACTACAACAGCTTAGAAATCTGTAGGGTTCCACCACACAATGAGGTGCACCAGACTGGTCATCATCAGTTGACACAACAGCTGGCTGTATCTGGTATTCATGAAAAAAAGCAAGCCACACAGTGGGAGTGGGAGCATCATGGACCCCACAGCACCCAAGAGAGGAAGCCAAGCCTTGGACTTGAGGAGAACGAGCAGGCCTAATGGAAGCTTTGAGCATCAAACACATGTGGGTACAGAGTGCTTCCCATATCAGAAACAGTGGCTATGGCAGGCCTGCTGACCACCAGCATCTACAGTGACACTGCTCATATGAACATGGTTATATGTGCTTCCTTCCCTTCACTAGCCACTCAGAATTTCGGACTAGGTTTTGCTGAGTGGCACAGTATCTAAAAGAGAATGAAAGTGTGAAATATTATTGCTCTGTTGTGAGACCCCAGATAACTTGTTTTTCCCCGGATCGTTAGAATAACAGCTGACTGCTTCCTTCCACCCAATGTGGGTCAGAGTTGCATTTTAGGATGTAGTCTTTTTTCTTGTAATGAATTTCCTGTTGTAGTGGAGTTGTGCTGGGGGCTGCTCTCTTCTCATACATCAGACATACTCTGTATGTTGACCTTTAATCCATAATTTTGCCTTCCTGTTCCTACTGGGTGTTTGAGTTTGTGTTTTTTTGGTTCAGGGGCACAGCTCACAAGCCTAATACTGCACTGTCTGCTCCTATTACCAATTCTTTTCTTTCTTCTTCGCTCCATTGCTCCCATCACCCCAGCTTTGAAGCTTTAAGACATTGACAAATATTCTTGCATGTAAAATCCATATCCTTACTGATGGTACATAGGGGGAATTACCAGACGGTCGAGATGCAGTGCACTGAGGGCGCAGAAGCAAAGGGCTGAGATTCAGTGCAGTGAAGGTTCAGAGGAGAGATTTCAGAAGGTACAAGAGAACATATGGACAGTGGCACCTGATGGTGCAGGCGGAACACATCCAAGACCACTGGAGGGTTTAGGTACAAAGAAAGTAATGAGAAAGGGGCATTCACAGGTAGATGGGTAGGTTACTTAGGGGCATAGAGGCAGGGCACAAGAATTTGCAGAAGAGTATTAGGGTATATAGATCACTGATTAAATGAGAGGTACTCTCTACTCTTTACTTACTCTTGCACTCTTTATCAGATACATGTCTTAATACTCTCCTCCCTTTCCCTTAGTATTTATTAATTTAAAAAAAGAAGAAAATGAAGTGGAGGAAGCAATATTATGACATTATTGCAGAGTAGTACCTTTAATTACTCCAGCGTATGGGGTCTGTATCCCAGTGAATTAAGATTAGAATTAATATATAATAAATCACATTCAAAAATCATTCTATGTCACAACAATATTTAATTTCTTCTATCATTTCCGGTTGGCACTTTTCATTTTCTTTACACGTATTCAACACAACAATTTACATAAACATACAACATGTATAAACAACATATATACAAAATCTGTAACATTTCCTTGGCCCCAATTCTTTGTAACAACCAGTGTCCGTACACACAATTCTGTTGCAGTCCACTGTGAGGTAACCCTACTGTACAAAAGAGAGAAAAACACAGTTCCACCTCTGCATATTCCTTATATCTGTACAGAATAGGCTATCCGCCACTTTAGTGATCAATGGGTTCCTCCTTATCTGGTGGTCTACGTGTTTCGACCCCTTTATTGGGTCTCGTCAGGACGGGGGTGTAAGGAAAACCTATAATACATAAAACACAATTTACAACATCTACATATATATCAGAACAATGTTACAACTATAATAGAAACTACTACCAAAGATGGTATCCATGCACCAACACTAATTTGTGAATATCACGGGAAAAATTACAAACGAAATAAATAAAGTGACATAAAATAAATATAAAGAAGAATAGACAAATAGACCCACTCGTCTTAACAGTCAAAGTGTGTAATTAATCCGCCATACGAGAAAATCTTATCTAATGGCTACACATGAAAATAACCGTCACATTTACCAAGTGCATTCCCAGTGTATAGATTACACACGCATGGTGCATGCCCCAAAATGCACTCTGCTGCTCACATAGGGAAGTAACACTCACACATGTAAGCTGCAGACCGCCCAAAACGGACGTTCTTTATGTGTGCCAGAGTTTCCACTACCTAGCTCACGATCCAGTACCTAATAACGTAGATAACAAAAAATAAATAATAATAATCATGACAACGTGCCCAAGCACCTCAACTGCACCCTGTGGCAAGAGCAGTTTACAACAATACCTTAAAATCTCCTTTGATGTACGTGGAGAAAAACTAGGATGTGACTTTCCTCTAGTAAGTCAGTGTATACTGCGGGGAGATACACGAAAAGTGGGAGACTCGTGTATTTATTCAACATATTCTCTCAGGTGCCTTCCGCCCTTCACTCTCTTGTCCTTCGTCAAAGGGTATACTCCATTTTCAGGTTCTCTGCCACACCTGACAGATATTTTGCACCCCATGCAGGCAACTTCAATCTCTGCCCTGTACTATCCACTCCCACCACAGATCCTTCAACTCCTTTAACAATCTTTGTATTCCCCTCAGGTACACTTCTCCAAATAGAATGCCTCCTCTCATTTACAGTTCTCAACCACCTAAGTCTGAAACTTCCATGAGCCAGCCATCCTACCTAAGTACCTTCTTTAAGGTGTGGGCAAATGTCAATACCCCAAAATGAATCTCACTAACCTGGCTACAGAACTGATGATTCAGAAACAGTGTTGAACCTCAATTTCATGAGGCAATGTGTCCCCAAGTTAAGGGCACCTCCACTCATCAAAAATACAATGGATCCAGTAAAGACCCAATCAATAATCAAGTCCTAGATCAGCAGCATATGTTTAAAAGATTTATTACAGAAATTCAAACATAGCGATGGGGTCAGCCATAAAGGCTGTCAGTAAATACTGCATTACAGGATGGTGAAAAGTCAGAATTATTCTAAGTCCCAAGTTAGCAGCAAAATAATTCAGTGTTGGGTTTAAATTTAAAATCACTCAATAGTGAGGTGAGACCACGTCTTTTCTTGATGCGTAATTGTTTTTTTTGATGGACAATTATCTTTTTTTGATGCAAACCCTACGGCATGATTCGGTCCTCCTATGTCTCATAACTCTAGAGTTAAAGATCCTCACATCTGTAAGCAATCTGGAATGCTCTTGTTAATGCAATGCTATATTATAGGAACAGGATCATTGATCTCTCAGTAAAACAAGTCTCTGCACCTTTTAATGTTTTGTTTAATATACAGGTGCCTCTAACAAAAAGGGAAACCTGATAGTTACCTTTCAACAGTCTGTCGACTAGTACAACTTAATACATGCAAGGGCACCAACAATACATTACAGGTTGAAGCAATTTGTCATTATTTGCACCCAAAAATATTATTGAGCCCTTTAAATGTTTTTCATTAGCCCCGCTCTTAGTCCCGCCTCGAACCCTGCCTCCTTGCCACGCCTCCAGCCCGATCTGATCAGTACCTGCATTTTTCCATTTAAAGCACTGGCTTCTACACAAATACATAACTATTCACATGTGATCTACATTACCATACAGCATCCCTTTAAAACCGGACCTATTGGGATTGCAATTGCTTAAGATATGTCCTGGGTTTTTCTGAGTAAGATATAGCTTCCCCAGAGCATTAGCCACAAACACTTGAAGGTGGAGACCTGGTTAAATTAAAAGTCTTTTCATTAGATCACATGCCAATCCCAGAATTGGCTTTCGATCACTAGCTTCCTGCGAGACAAAGTTATCAAAAGCAATGTACACTAATCTGTGTAATTAAAGGGGAATTCGAATGCCTTTTTAGGAGCCCGAATTGGCGGGAACAATCCTATCAGTGCGCTGTTTCCGGCTGGGCCTTTGGCGCCTTTAATCTCGCGCTTCCATGTGTCGACGGCCTGGCCTGCCTGTTGACACTGAAGAACGGGGTTTGGTGGCCGCCCCCGAGATGTCGTCGCCCCCCGAATACATTAGATGTGAAGTGCGTGTTCTCTTCGGAGGGCGGCAGCAGGATAACACGTTCAATCATCCTCCAAGAGCGATGGAAACGAACCACGTTGCTGAGTCCCAACTTATATATATGCAAATTCCAAATCAGGCCGCTTGCTCGTCTGTCAGTTAAAACCTTTTATTCGGATGTGGCAGCAGTCACAGAACGCGTGCAATCACACCACAAGGAAGCGTAAGACGTTTGCCTCAGCGAATCAATGAACTACCAGGACTTTGATATTTTGGTACCCATGTGCAGCATTATCCGTTCCCTCTAAATCTAATGTTACAGCTTGTGTTATCACCGACTGACTATAAACGGATATAGATATGTTCAAGATGATAGACTATTATGCTGGGACTGCAGATGAAAAAACCCCACTCAGTTATGCACTGGAATTGACAGTGTGGAGACATACCCACGGTAACAGGCTAATCTTTGTGGGTTTTAAAGACAGTTTAAATGCAAAGACTATATGAATGCCTCACTTGAGAGCGCATTCCATTAAGAGGAATGGATACATGGATGCCTCTGCAGAATTGAATGTGGGCAGACCTGGAAGGAGTTCTGGAAATGTTCTGACAGGCTGCAGCATCTGACAGACTGGCAGAGCTAGGGCAGAGCCAGGCTTTTTTTTAAAAAGAAATAGCTGAACTGTGTTAATTTTTACTACATGAAGATGGAAGCAAGTAATAGTGGGGAAAAATATTCCTGCCATTATTCCTGGGTAATATCTTAACTCAGAGCCCGTTTGGGTGACTAACGGGGTTTGTGTTGATATTAGCAATATCATCTAAGACCCTTGGTCGCCAGATTTTCCCTAATTCGCCCTTAACTATATTAGCACTAGCACTAATTTAGAGCTAAGAGCAATTACATGGATACAACTACAATACATGCAGATGACAAGATATCCCACACCGACACTGCACTTGCAAGTTAAGCCCCATGCAAATAACTTTCACAGAAGTATGAGGCGACAAAGGCAGCCATTGAATAGTCCAACTACAAATCCCCTCAAAATGTAAAGTGCACAGCAATGGCCTCACAGAGCAAAGAGCAAAATATGCTCGTGGTTTGTACACACACTTCCCACCAGTATTTATGTATGTATGTGGTGTTTTTAAACCTAGCCAAAGACAGCAGGTCATACCAGCGTTTAATCAAAGGCAACTGCAAGTGAAAAATAGAGAAAAAGATGAAGGAACGTGTGGAAAATGGTTCCTAGCACCATTTGTGTAGGCTATTTCCTGTTTTATCATGAAACTGCAAATGGGGCGCCACTCTGATGATATCCAGCTCGAATGTAATTATGCCATGTATTTTATGCCTTACTTTGTGCCAAACTGTAAATGAGTATATTTGCAGAACCTCTGCAATTGTGCAGGATAGGTAGGGAAATCAAAAAGGATGGTGGTCTCTTTCTGCTGTCACATTTTTGCAGATCATGGCAAATTCTGGATAGGATGCTACTGACTGGTGGAGGACATCAGTTATCCCTCCTGAACACTAAAATTATTGAGGCTCATTCTGCAACTTGCTGCTCAATGTGCCATCTGTGGCATTCCTCTGCAGCAAATAGTAAATCTATGCATGTTAGGTGACTTAAGATCCCGCCCTTTATGGAAAAATGGTCAGGGCTTTCAGGAAGTGGGTAAAGGTCATTCAACATGAAAGAGAAAATGCGACAGGTGTGGCCTTAATGCCAGAAACCGGTCCTAGGAAGCTTGTTTCCGGTCCAGGGAAGACATGGCTTGGCAGTTCGGGCTGGACTGTTCCCATGAGGCACAGGGTCAGACTGATTTGCATATGGCCATGTCTGTACTGGGGTGGCAGAGTGGGCTAAAGAACGGTGATTGATTAAACCCAGATCAGTTGACTGGGGGTGAGTGCTTGCAATGTTCAACACTCCGTCCATCATTTCCTTTGGTTTTGCTGTGCTCCACCCACAGTCTGGACTTCTGAAATCAGATACCCAAATTAGAAGACTAGGGGAATGCCTGGAGTCTGTCTTCTTGACGTGAATAGGTCATCATGTCAATTTTTCACTTAAATTACTCTAACGGATCAACCGTGGTTGATATTGGTGCACTTCAGTGGGGAGAGATGTGAAGGATCTAATTAGAGTAAATACCTACGTCTTCACCAATAGGTGAGCAAGGAAAAGTCTTCCTTTTTGTTTATTTACCCTCACACACCCTAGTGGTGTCATGCTTCATCATCGGGTCACCCCGACGCCTAAAAGTCGGGGTGGGTTCAACCACAGTATTGGGAGCTCTTGATAGAAGTTGGTGACCTGGGGGGCTAAATAAGTTAAAATACCTCAAACAGATCCCCGGTTTCCCTTTATTCTTGGGTCTGTTTGGGTAACTAAAAATTAAAGATTGGGTCTTACAAGGAGTCTTATGGTCCTAAGACCCTAGTGCCAACATGTTTCAGTCCTATTTTGGCCATATAGGTCCTGGACTTTCATCAGGGCTAAGTATTGGCCTCCCTAGGAGACAGGATATAAGGGGGTTTCCCTATCCTGTATGCAAATCAAGGGCAGAGTAGCTGCTCCTTGTAACAATGATTGATGATTTACCAATCACGGGTAGTGATCCATCTGTAAAGATAAAAAGACAGACAACAGAGAAAAACGAAAAGACAAAAACAACATACATTTTATAGTAATGTCACTGTTTTTCTTCCAGATTACGTCCCACATTGCGTGCTCTGGAACTAATTAATAAACCACTAGTGCCAATATGTGTCTATGACATAGTGGTAATCAATTGCTTCCAAACCTGTGCCACTCATGTGCTTGTCATCATTTAATACTATTAAGTGACAGATGATTGGTGGGGTGGCTGTGGTACTCAAAAACTGATCTCAATTCGTGTCAGTACGTCTATGTTTATACTAGTGTAACACTCCATGCCTCACATTCATTCCACATTCATACAGTGTTAGTGCGAAGAATAGCCATAATCGTAATCATGTTGTATTTATGATTTATCCCTCCTGTTTCTGTGCAAAAAAAATTTTTTAATAATAAAATCTTAGTCCCTTACCCGATTCTCGAATGGTTTCTGTATCTCAGGGGATCGTTAAGCATCTAGGGGTAGCTTTGTAGTCAAACCCTACATTAATGACCCCAGATGGTTAAGGGAAAACAAATATGGCGAGTGGTTATTGTCTGACCTAACAAAATTAAGTATCTCTCGTATTTCCCATATGGAGAAAAGGAGGATTGAAAAATGCTTGGGGATCGTATTGAAAGTTATCCTACTCAGACTTACTTCATCAAAAGTCCTGCCCCGCATGCACACCTACTTGGCTCCGGTCCCCGGCTTTTCGCGTTTTGAAAAGCGAAGGGGCCCTGTTTTTGAACCCGTGGGTTGTCATGGAGACAGATTGGAAGGACGTGCGTCCTAGGCGCATTTCCGTATACGTCATCACATTAGTTACGTACGCGGATCCATGGGATTTGTAGTTCCAATGTATGTATGCGCCGCGGTCGGAATCTTGAAATAAGATCCAACCACTCAAAAATGTCAACCTTGCCCCACGTCTATAGATGCCACAACGCAGTGCATAAATACGATTTAAAAAAAGGGGGGGGGGGGGGGTTGGTATGCGGGCCGTAATTGGCGGCTTTTTTTCACAGTTATCGCCATGGGAACGTGGAAGCAACGTAGTTACGTATGTCAACGTGCCGGGAGATTAGGGTGATGTAGTTTCTTTTGGCTGATACATTACGGGCGGGTAAATAACACCAGTATCATTATACAGCGATCACTGCCTATGGGATACAATGCATGTATTTAATAAACAGAGATGATTTTTTGTTCTTATTGAAGGACAGTTGAGGCGTACTTGGTGTGCTAACTTTTTCAGCTTTTTGCTTGCTCGTTGTTAAATGGAGCTATAATTAGAATTCAGCTCATGTTGGAGGATCTGCGAAGGAGTTATTTTTGGTATACTCCATATATTATAATAGAGGTGTGGGCTGCCTTTGTTGTGGCAATTGTTAAGTGTGAATAAAAAATCAATCTTATTTATATATGTACATAAAAAGGGTGTTGTAATTAAAATTATATATACATATATGTATATTTTCCCTAAACGAAGGGAAAAAGGCGGAAATACCTGCCTGTGCCCATGCTATCATTAGGAATACGAGCGAAAGCTCATGTTGTCACCAGAATAAAGCCCCAAAGTAGTATAGATGGTGTTAGTTTCCGTTTATAATAGACTCATAACCGGAAGGTGGCCCAGATATATACACATTCTATTTATTTAGTTGGTTCCAGGGTATACAATCGTTAAGGCCCCTTTCATAAGTTTTTAATCGGTGGACCCAACGTTGTTCGCGCTCCAAAAGTTTGTATTGGAGATTGTTAACATGCTTGATCTTTTCTATGATGGTCCACTTTATTTCAGTGTCCTTGTGTTTTTTCTCATTGTAGTGTGCAGTCAATTTAGTTGCTGTGATTGCACGTCTTATTGTGCTCCTGTGTTCACTAATGCGTAATTTCACTTTTCGGCTTGTCATGCCAATATACATTAGATCGCACGGACACTTGATCATATAGATCACTGCTTCAGAATTGCAGTTCGTATGAGTTCTCTGTTCCCAAGGGGAATGTAACCCCAGATCTATCTCTTTGGTGTGTTCTGTGAATGGACACGCAACACATGTGCCACAAGGATAGTGTCCCGTGACCTGAGGTGTATTCCAGAGGGTTGACTGACTGGTGATCTTCGGTGTGTATGTGTCAGTGTGTACTAGTAGATCTCGTAGACTTGTATTCCTTTTAAATGAGAACATAGGTTTTTCAAAAGTTAATGTATTCGATGTCAGGATGGACCATTTTTTATTTATTATTTTCTTTAGGTCATTCGAAGATGTGTTGTATGTTGTAACACATATCAGTTGGTCACTGTGTGTCTTTTCGTGGGTCTCTAGCAATGCCTCTCTTGGTGTATTTCGGGCTCTCTTGTTTGCTTTGTCTATAATCCTTTTCGGGTACAGTTTCTGTTTAAGTTTGTTGGTTAAGATGGTTGCTTCCTTCTTGTATGTTTCCAACTCTGTACAATTTCTACGAACCCTCAAGAACTGTCCTACAGGTAGGTTCTCTCTTAATGAGCGCGGATGTGCGCTATCGAACCTAAGTAGGCTATTTTTATCTGTTGTCTTGGTGAACAGAGAGTTCTTAAGGGTACCTTCACTAGCTGTGAAGACTACGTCTAGGAAGGATATTTTTTCTTTATTCATACTCATTGTGAAATGTAGGTGGGGATTCAAACTATTAATCCATTTCTTAAATGTTTCCAAGCTAGGCGTGTCTCCTTCCCAAATTAGAAAGACGTCGTCAATATATCTATACCAACAACGTATGTTGGCAGAGAATGGATTATGTGTCCATATATGTTGGTCTTCAAAGTGTCCCACATATAGACAGGCCAGGCTTGGGGCGAATGTACTGCCCATCGAAGTGCCGTGGGTTTGTAGATATATCTGATCTTCAAACTTAAAAAAGTTTTCAGTGAGTGCTAAATGGATGAGTGTAGTGATCCATTCAATTGGCGCTGCCCATGGCCATTCTTCCTTTCTGAGGACCTCCTCAACTACCCTGATGCTCTCGGTTTGAGGGATATTCGTATATAGCGCCTCAACGTCAAGGCTGACCAGGATATTCTTCTCTGGATTATATTGTATCCCGTCCAGTAGATTGAAAAGGTGTTTTGTGTCCTGTACATAAGACTTAATCTTTGTTACGATGGGTCGTAGGAACCAATCTGTGTACTTGGACAAAGAGGACCCACACCTGGACGAAACACACACGGACCTACGTTGCAGATCGACCTTCTATCCCCCTACCAACATGATGCCGCCAGAGGTACTCGCCTTTGAAGAAGCTGTAACAAAAGATGTCGAATTGTTACAAATTAGGAGGGACACATTCAACAATCTGAGTAAGAAGGAACGAGAAGCCTTATCCTCCCTTCAGTCTAGAACTGACCTAATAATAAAACCTGCGGATAAAGGAGGGGCCACTGTTATCCAGAGTACAAGTGCCTACAGAACCGCATGCATGAACCTGTTGGCAGATACGAAGTACTACAAAAAAATCAATCGTGACCCCACGCAACGGATCAAGACAACTATATCCACATTGACCGCGGAGGCACTGGATAAGGAATGGATCACGAAGAAGGAACATGACTTTCTAAATCAGGAGGATCCAAGAACACCTCTCTTTTACACAATACCGAAAATACATAAAGGAAAGATACCCCCACCGGGAAGACCGATTGTCTCGGGGATAGGGTCCATCCTTGAACCTTTGTCCAAGTACACAGATTGGTTCCTACGACCCATCGTAACAAAGATTAAGTCTTATGTACAGGACACAAAACACCTTTTCAATCTACTGGACGGGATACAATATAATCCAGAGAAGAATATCCTGGTCAGCCTTGACGTTGAGGCGCTATATACGAATATCCCTCAAACCGAGAGCATCAGGGTAGTTGAGGAGGTCCTCAGAAAGGAAGAATGGCCATGGGCAGCGCCAATTGAATGGATCACTACACTCATCCATTTAGCACTCACTGAAAACTTTTTTAAGTTTGAAGATCAGATATATCTACAAACCCACGGCACTTCGATGGGCAGTACATTCGCCCCAAGCCTGGCCTGTCTATATGTGGGACACTTTGAAGACCAACATATATGGACACATAATCCATTCTCTGCCAACATACGTTGTTGGTATAGATATATTGACGACGTCTTTCTAATTTGGGAAGGAGACACGCCTAGCTTGGAAACATTTAAGAAATGGATTAATAGTTTGAATCCCCACCTACATTTCACAATGAGTATGAATAAAGAAAAAATATCCTTCCTAGACGTAGTCTTCACAGCTAGTGAAGGTACCCTTAAGAACTCTCTGTTCACCAAGACAACAGATAAAAATAGCCTACTTAGGTTCGATAGCGCACATCCGCGCTCATTAAGAGAGAACCTACCTGTAGGACAGTTCTTGAGGGTTCGTAGAAATTGTACAGAGTTGGAAACATACAAGAAGGAAGCAACCATCTTAACCAACAAACTTAAACAGAAACTGTACCCGAAAAGGATTATAGACAAAGCAAACAAGAGAGCCCGAAATACACCAAGAGAGGCATTGCTAGAGACCCACGAAAAGACACACAGTGACCAACTGATATGTGTTACAACATACAACACATCTTCGAATGACCTAAAGAAAATAATAAATAAAAAATGGTCCATCCTGACATCGAATACATTAACTTTTGAAAAACCTATGTTCTCATTTAAAAGGAATACAAGTCTACGAGATCTACTAGTACACACTGACACATACACACCGAAGATCACCAGTCAGTCAACCCTCTGGAATACACCTCAGGTCACGGGACACTATCCTTGTGGCACATGTGTTGCGTGTCCATTCACAGAACACACCAAAGAGATAGATCTGGGGTTACATTCCCCTTGGGAACAGAGAACTCATACGAACTGCAATTCTGAAGCAGTGATCTATATGATCAAGTGTCCGTGCGATCTAATGTATATTGGCATGACAAGCCGAAAAGTGAAATTACGCATTAGTGAACACAGGAGCACAATAAGACGTGCAATCACAGCAACTAAATTGACTGCACACTACAATGAGAAAAAACACAAGGACACTGAAATAAAGTGGACCATCATAGAAAAGATCAAGCATGTTAACAATCTCCAATACAAACTTTTGGAGCGCGAACAACGTTGGGTCCACCGATTAAAAACTTATGAAAGGGGCCTTAACGATTGTATACCCTGGAACCAACTAAATAAATAGAATGTGTATATATCTGGGCCACCTTCCGGTTATGAGTCTATTATAAACGGAAACTAACACCATCTATACTACTTTGGGGCTTTATTCTGGTGACAACATGAGCTTTCGCTCGTATTCCTAATGATAGCATGGGCACAGGCAGGTATTTCCGCCTTTTTTCCCTTCGTTTAGGGAAAATATACATATATGTATATATAATTTTAATTACAACACCCTTTTTATGTACATATATAAATAAGATTGATTTTTTATTCACACTTAACAATTGCCACAACAAAGGCAGCCCACACCTCTATTATAATATATGGAGTATACCAAAAATAACTCCTTCGCAGATCCTCCAACATGAGCTGAATTCTAATTATAGCTCCATTTAACAACGAGCAAGCAAAAAGCTGAAAAAGTTAGCACACCAAGTACGCCTCAACTGTCCTTCAATAAGAACAAAAAATCATCTCTGTTTATTAAATACATGCATTGTATCCCATAGGCAGTGATCGCTGTATAATGATACTGGTGTTATTTACCCGCCCGTAATGTATCAGCCAAAAGAAACTACATCACCCTAATCTCCCGGCACGTTGACATACGTAACTACGTTGCTTCCACGTTCCCATGGCGATAACTGTGAAAAAAAGCCGCCAATTACGGCCCGCATACCAACCCCCCCCCCTTTTTTTAAATCGTATTTATGCACTGCGTTGTGGCATCTATAGACGTGGGGCAAGGTTGACATTTTTGAGTGGTTGGATCTTATTTCAAGATTCCGACCGCGGCGCATACATACATTGGAACTACAAATCCCATGGATCCGCGTACGTAACTAATGTGATGACGTATACGGAAATGCGCCTAGGACGCACGTCCTTCCAATCTGTCTCCATGACAACCCACGGGTTCAAAAACAGGGCCCCTTCGCTTTTCAAAACGCGAAAAGCCGGGGACCGGAGCCAAGTAGGTGTGCATGCGGGGCAGGACTTTTGATGAAGTAAGTCTGAGTAGGATAACTTTCAATACGATCCCCAAGCATTTTTCAATCCTCCTTTTCTCCATATGGGAAATACGAGAGATACTTAATTTTGTTAGGTCAGACAATAACCACTCGCCATATTTGTTTTCCCTTAACCATCTGGGGTCATTAATGTAGGGTTTGACTACAAAGCTACCCCTAGATGCTTAACGATCCCCTGAGATACAGAAACCATTCGAGAATCGGGTAAGGGACTAAGATTTTATTATTAAAAAATTTTTTTTGCACAGAAACAGGAGGGATAAATCATAAATACAACATGATTACGATTATGGCTATTCTTCGCACTAACACTGTATGAATGTGGAATGAATGTGAGGCATGGAGTGTTACACTAGTATAAACATAGACGTACTGACACGAATTGAGATCAGTTTTTGAGTACCACAGCCACCCCACCAATCATCTGTCACTTAATAGTATTAAATGATGACAAGCACATGAGTGGCACAGGTTTGGAAGCAATTGATTACCACTATGTCATAGACACATATTGGCACTAGTGGTTTATTAATTAGTTCCAGAGCACGCAATGTGGGACGTAATCTGGAAGAAAAACAGTGACATTACTATAAAATGTATGTTGTTTTTGTCTTTTCGTTTTTCTCTGTTGTCTGTCTTTTTATCTTTACAGATGGATCACTACCCGTGATTGGTAAATCATCAATCATTGTTACAAGGAGCAGCTACTCTGCCCTTGATTTGCATACAGGATAGGGAAACCCCCTTATATCCTGTCTCCTAGGGAGGCCAATACTTAGCCCTGATGAAAGTCCAGGACCTATATGGCCAAAATAGGACTGAAACATGTTGGCACTAGGGTCTTAGGACCATAAGACTCCTTGTAAGACCCAATCTTTAATTTTTAGTTACCCAAACAGACCCAAGAATAAAGGGAAACCGGGGATCTGTTTGAGGTATTTTAACTTATTTAGCCCCCCAGGTCACCAACTTCTATCAAGAGCTCCCAATACTGTGGTTGAGCCCACCCCGACTTTTAGGCGTCGGGGTGACCCGATGATGAAGCATGACACCACTAGGGTGTGTGAGGGTAAATAAACAAAAAGGAAGACTTTTCCTTGCTCACCTATTGGTGAAGACGTAGGTATTTACTCTAATTAGATCCTTCACATCTCTCCCCACTGAAGTGCACCAATATCAACCACGGTTGATCCGTTAGAGTAATTTAAGTGAAAAATTGATTATATTATAGGAGGAGTTACTCTAACTTGACATCCTCTCTACCCCTCCAGGTAAAGAAAAAAAGTGTTTTTCGAATTTACCTTAAAGTGATTATAGGTCATCATGTCTCCACATACCTCTGATTCTGGGTCTGCCCTGTAATAGTAGGCTAGCTCCACCCCCACTCCCCCACCAAACAGAAGTTGCCTCAAATCTCCATCCTTAACTATCCACTATTCAAAATCTGGAGGGTCATATCTATATGATCTCTCCTGCTGGCAGTAGTGACATCACTTACCATTCGATTTGTAATAAGAAGCAGGGAATATTTCAGAGAGTTGATTCCAGCACTATAGCACAGAGTCAGGATCAATGAACCCTGCACAGCTACTTCGAACTGTCTCTGCAAATATGGGTGCTATGCCCCAACCTTTATGTAACTTTCATGTAAGCAACACTAGAATGCCACAGAGGTCGTCTTAATGTCTCCCAATACAGGACACCCATTACAGACAAGCAGGTATCTGAATACATGTCCTAGAATCCCTTTCATCATAGAATTATTAGTAACTGCAGCAATAGGCTGTCATATACAATCATGCCTCTTTGAGTGACTACTTTAAATACGGGTTCAGGCTGATTAGCAAAAGAGGAATGGTTCGATCAAATAAACTCACAAACAGATCCCAAGATGATTAAAAACTTACAAAGACAAAAAAGCAGTAACATAAGAACAAAAGCAGGTCTAGGTTGACCTATTAATTACATGGACAATAAAGTACACACAAAGTACATCCGAAAATAGATTCAAACACACTCTGATCCCCTCAGAGTACATTACTGAAAGGCAAAACCCACACAACTTGATCCAATTAAGGGCATCAGTACTTGGACATAATCAATTCTTCCATGAAGTAGACCACAATGTATGATGAACTACAGACAATACAAAGGGTGCAAGGGAATACACAGGAACAGTGTAATTCCCTTAAGCAATAGAACAACAGTATCAAAATCACCATTAAATGGTACCAGGAAAGACAAAAAAAATACTTTGTTCACATGAGATCTTTCTAGTGGATATGCGCACATGACAAGAAAAGAATCAAAGTAAATAGCAGCTAAAGCTCTCAGCTGAAACATGCTGAAGCAAGGAAATCTGTGATATCATTGATTACACCAACCTCTATGTGCCCTTCTCAACACACGCTCAGTATGCAAGCATTCCAATGAATTATGGGACCTCATCGCCACACTCGCACCCAACATCGTCTTACTCACTGAGACCTGGCTCAACCCCACATCCACCCCAGATATTGCCACAACGAATCCTGATGGATATAAAATTACTCACCAGGATAGTACCTACAATCCAGGAGGAGGAACAGCCATCATTCACAAAGAGGCCATACTGTGTACCACCGACAACACAACCACCCTCATGGAACATCTCAACTTCAAACTCCACACAGGCGACAAGACAACCATCAGAGGCACCCTCACATATCAATCCCCAGGCCCGCGCTCCAGCTTCTGCAACACCATTGCAGACTTCATTGCACCCCTAGCCTTAGACTCCAAGTACTACATCTTCCTCGGCGACATAAATGTCCACATCGACGACCTCAGTGACAAAAATAACGCACACCTCCTCGACAGTAAGAGCAGCCTTGAATTGACCCAGGTTGTTTACGACTCTACATACAACGCAGGACACACTCTGGACACAAATTTCACCTCCAACACCCACGCCAAATACAGCCATGTCGCAGAACTCACATGGACCAATCACTCCATCATCCACTTCTGCATTTCCAGTCCCCGCACAGCCATCCCCAAGAAGACCAACATCCCCCACCGAGGGTGGAACAAAATCTCAGCGACCTGCTGGGCAAATGCTCTCAAGGCTTCCAACTCTGCTATCACCACCAACCTCGAACAGAGATTGAAAACCTTCAATGCCTGGATCACCAATTGTGCTGACAGCATCCTCCCCATCAAGAGCAACATCCAGAGAAACCTCCAAAAAGGCCAGTTGGAACACCCAAGAACTCAGAACAGTGAAACGAGACAGCAAACAGTTGGAGAGGAGATGGCGTGCCAGTAAGGACTCCTCAGACAGGGCAGCCTTCAAGACCTCCCTCAGCTTCTACCACTGCCTACGGAGGGCAACAATGAAGACAGCCCTTGCCTCATGCATCGCAACAACTGCCAACAATACCAATTAACTTTTCAACATCGTTAAGGAATTCTCCAACCCAGCTGCCAGTGAAAACACCATCATACACTCGCAGGAGCTGTGAGACAACCACCCCCCACTTCTTCCACATCAAGATCGCAACCATATACAGAAACTTTGAACCCCAACCCACATCTATGGACTTCCTCGACAGATATGCCACCACCGTAACTAACACAAACCACACACTGAGCACCTGGAACATCCTCTCCACCTAGGACACCACCTCCACCATGTAAACCATCCACTCGGCAGCTCCCACAGACCCATGCCCACACCACATCTTCAACCTCAGAAACCAAAGGATCGGCCAGGATCTCACCTCCCTACTCAACACTTTTATCACCACTGCAACATTTCCCGATTCCTGGAAACATGCCAATGTCAGACCACTACTCAAAAAACCCTCAGTTGACCCCAGTAGAATCAAAAACTACTGGTCCATCTCCCTGCTCCCATTCCCAGCTAAGGTACAGGAAAAGATCATCAACAATCAAATCATAACACACCTGGAGCAGAACCAGCTTTTCAATGCCTCCCAATCTGGCTTCCGCAACAATCAGAGCACCAAAAACACCCTGATCACAGCCACAGATGACATTCAAACCCTCCTTGACCGAGGAGAAACAGTATCTTTGATTCACTTCGACCTGTCAGCAGCCTTTGACACCATGTCCCACCACACGCTGATCGTCATCCAAGGGGATGTGCTCAGATGGATCACCTCCTTCCTCATTGGAAGAACCCAGAGGGTCCACCTCCCACCTTTTACCTCTGAGCCCATGGAGATCACCTGCGGTGTCTCCCAGGGCTCATCTCTCAGCCCAAGCTCTTGAATGCATATATGACCCCGCTGGCCAACATTAATAAATGCCACGGTCTCAACATGATTTCCTACGTAGACAACATACCAACTTATCCTCTCACTCACGATGACCCCACCACCACAAGAACCAACTTCCACAGATGCATGACAAACGTTGTTGATTGAATAAACACAGACAATATGGAAGTACTGATCTTTGGTAACAACAGCAACATATGGAATGGCTCCTGGTGGCCATCAGACCTAGAACTGGCACCCTCTCCCTCCGACCATGCCAGAAACCCCGCAATCATTATTGACAACAAGCTCACCATGAAATCACAGATCAATGCCGTCTCCTCCACCTGCTTCCTTACACTGCACATGCTATGTAAGATCTTCCAGTGGCTACCCCTACACAAGAGACGCACCGTGACACAGGCCCTCATCACCAGCCAACTGTGCTACAGCAATGCCTTCTAAATTGGGATCACCACACACCCTCTACAGAGACTTCAGACCATACAGAACGCTACAAGCAGGCTCATCCTCTGCCTTCCCCCACGAACCCACATCACACGTCACTTCAGGCAACTCCACTGGCTCCCTGTACAGAAGAGATGCCAATTCAAGCTGCTGATACACCCACACCAGGATCTGCACAACCAAGGACCCGCATACATTAAACACCGCCTGAACTTCCATCAACTGTTGAGAAGCCTACGCTCCGCCTCCTTTTCACTTGCTCATACTCCCCGCATCTACCGAAGCAGAAGTGGAGGATGCTCGTTCTCCCACAACACAGCAAAGACCACCCCATGTACCTCCAGACCATCACTTCACTTCCGGAATTCCAAATGGGAATCAAGACCTGGCAGTTTGAATAAGCCTCTGGGACCTGCCAGCACCTAGATACCCTATTGGGTGATTAGCTGTGCTTCATAAATCCTGATTGATTGATTGTAGACGGTACATAAGTGAAGTAGACAGACATTGTTAAAAATCATGGAAAAATGCTTACATAGTGGTTTAATTTCAGCGCTAAAAGCAAGCACACATGTGCGTATCCTCTGGTAGCTTGGCACAAAGCAGTCAGTCTTCACTTAACAGGCAATGTGTTAAGTATTTGTGCACACTTTAATTACAGTAACGCAGTGAAAACACCACAAAAAGACTCCACACCAGTTAAAAAACATAGAGACAACAGCGCCTTGAGACCCTTATGGGTGAGTAGTCATGCTTAACAAAAACCTGATTGATTGATGTGATTGAGAATATTTATCTGAGTAAAAAAGGATCAAAACGACACAAATCCAGTCAGTAGAAGTTGAGATATGGATTTTTAAATATTAAATCCAAAAACAGAGCTTACAAGGGCTTAGAAGTCAATAGTGCTAAACGGTTACTGGAGGTCGCGCTAGACCGGGGTAAATCCAAAGTTCCGACCAACCGCGATTGAGAGCAAGCCGGCTACAGGACTTACGCAGGGCCCACTCAAAAATTACCTTGTGTAGAGCAAGTGTCTGCATCGAGGACTCCTTACGTCAGTTCTACTTTACACAGTTGAGTCAATGCGTCAGAGTTGAGTCCTGCAGTTGATGTCGAAGGATTGGTGCTGCATCGAAGTTGAGCCATACAGTCGGTGTCAAAGGATCAGCACTGCGACAAGTCGAGTATCTCAGTGGCGTCTTTGGATCAGTGCTGTGTCATGGTCAAACCTTGCTGTCGGGACCTGCGTCGTTCTCAAATTGGCACTGCATCATCGTCGGAGGGCACTGCATCAGTTGTGATTGGCACAAAGGGGTCACTGTGTTGATTTTGGCAGAAAACAGCTACAGAATACACTTCTAAGGACCAGGACTGGAGGGGGCAGCTCAGGGAAGGGTAGGGCTCACAGATGGCTGTGCCCAGCAGCACCAGCAGAATGGCAAGAAGTATTCTGTGATGCTGGGAATTCAGAGAGCAGGAAGCAAGCAAACAAGTCCTTGGAGAAACATGGGTTAAAGGATGTAGAGAGCAGGAACAGCCCCTCTCACTTCCAGGAAAAAAGCAATAGGCAGCAGACCAATACAGCAGAGCAGGTAGCATAGTGATCGTCCCTCTTACAGCACAGCAATCAGCTGGCAACAGGCCAACACAGCATTACAGTTAGCAAAGTGGCAATACCGCCTACAACACTGCAGCTCTTCTTCTAGGAAGAATTCCCTTGGTTCTAGCAAAGTTCTGCTTTGGTGGTGTCAGTGGTCCAGTACTTATACCCAACTGTGCCGTTGTGGTGGAGACCTCAAAGAGTCCTTTGAAGATCACAAGGTCGCTGCCTTTACTGTCCTGGCTCCAGACTCACTACAGCGGGGTTGCAGCTCTTTGTGTGGGGACAAGCATAGCCCTATTCAGGTAAAAGTGTCAGCTCCTCCCTCTCAATCTTCCTCAGGAAGGCTCATCAGCCTGGTGATGGGCCATCAGGATGCAAATGTCACACCCCTTCTCCCTTTGTGTGACTGTCTAGAGGTAATGCACAAAGTCTAGCTGTCACCCAACCCAGACGTGTATTCAGAGCCAGGCAGCGGTACAGAACGGTTAAAGTAAGAAAATGCCAACTTTCTAAAAGTTCAGAACACAAAACAATGAACCCTTTTATCTGTCCTAATGGAATTTTTATTAGGCCATTCCTGTTTCTTTAAAAGTTAATCAAAACAATTTTTTGGGGATTGAAAAAGAAACATAAACTTATCAAATTCAAACATGAACTTACATGTATATACAATTCACAATAACATACACTTAAAGACAAAAGTGAACTTAGAAACTGTGAAAAAATTATTAGCAACAGCTCGCAACATGACAAAATCAGCAAATGAATTCATACATTAATCTGATGCAAAACACATTTTTAGAAAAATGTACATCATATATAAAATTTAGTAATAAACATGAACATATCCAATGTTAGGAACCACATATGTTATTCCAGCGTCAAAGGAGTATTTGAAAAGTGTATCAATCCTTTATCCAATAGTTTCCTTCAACACTCGCCGCATTCAGAATTAACTAAATGCCTCCCAAAATGCCAACGCGTTTCAAGACCCAGGCGAATAAAGAGAGCGTGGTACACGCCTTGGGAAGATCTTTTACAAAAGAAGGAGAAACCACCATTGGTACTTATGATTTGTGTGACCACCTTTGGTCCGGATACAAACAGATTCAGGCAAGTTATAATGAAAAATTGCACTTGCTTGAAAAATTAGAATGCGGCTTTCTAAAACCCCTGTTCGTATTGGTCAACAACTAGTACGAGCAGACATCTTTCCCATCCAAAATAAACAGTCTTTAAGATCGCAATGCAAATCAAAAAACAATAGTGTATGCAATTGTCTGCCCGTATGCCTTATTATATATTGGCAAAACAAACCAACAAATAAATCAAAGGATCACGCAGCACCGCTCTAGGATTAAAAAGAAAGTGTCGACTGCCCCTATGGTGCAAAACTTTATTGACAATTCCCATACTGAGAAGGATTTTAAATGGACGGTTTTGTCTAGCTTTGAAACAAGTAACCGCTATTTTGACATTGATGTTGCATTATTGAGAAAGGAAGCTTATCTCATTTTAAAATTTGATAGTGCCTCCACGGGATTGAATGGTATGACTGAATTATCTAGAGTGTAGTGTGTATACTACAAATCCCATAATGCAATTCTTGAGCATTTGCAAAAAGAGGGACTTTAGAGCGTTCTGATTGGGCAAAATCCCTTTTCCCATGAACATTAGCTCTCTAAACAGGAAGTGCTCTGATTTGTTATGCCGAGTTGAGTCACAACCAGCATGGTGCACAAGCTGAATATTCCTTCTAGTTTTTGAGTGAAAAGTAAGTCACTGTTTTGCCCCTGTGTTTGTTTGGTTAAAAATTACAATACTAAAAAACATACGACCGTATGCTTAAATGCGCTTACGTTTTTACTTTTTATAGATAATACCCTTGAGGGAAAGCACGCCTGTATTTGAGCAAAAGGATGGTTCATTGCATCCAGAGGTTTGAATCGGTGAAGATGCTATAAAGTAAGTCCGCTTGTTAATAGTGTTTTAAAGTGCTTCATGCATTTTGCCTGTTTGGATACATTGTTAAATGAGGACAATATTGTTTTTTCATTTGTAGAATAAAGAATCTTCAAGGAACTCAGTCCTGCCCATACTCTGCAGTAAAGGTACATATCTTTTTGGTGCTTCCCTCTGGGGTTATAAGTCGAGAGCAGAAGTAGATATATTCAATACTTTGGCTCTTTCTTTTTAGAAATTCATACTGGCAAAGTTAAGGGAGCCTCATAGGCAGTAACATAAACGAGTCCAGTGGCAGAAAAACCAAAAACTCTTGGAGTAAACGAGCTGGAGCAGCTGCTCCAACTCTAGAAAACAGGTACACACTAAGTTAGTTACATGTGCAAGCGAGAGAGTCAGTTCGGGTTGACGCTGTTTTTGCATCATTTATTTATTTTGTTTTTTTGTAGAATATACGGTCTATTTATATGAAGCCCTGATGATAGTTCCAGTACTATTCGCCTGGGTCTTGAAACGCGTTGGCATTTTGGGAGGCATCTAGTTAATTCTGAATGCAGCGAGTGTTGAAGGAAACTATTGGATAAAGGATTGATACACTATTCAGATACTCCTTTGACGCTGGAGCTGGAATAACATATGTGATTCATAACATTGGATATGTTCATGTTTATTACTAAATTTTGTATAAGATGTACATTTTTCTAAAAATGTGTTTTCCATCAGATTAATGTATGAATTCATTTGCTGATTTTGTCATGTTGTAAGCTGTTGCTAATAATTTTTTCACAGTTTCTAAGTTCACTTTTGTCTTTAAGTGTATGTTGTTGTGAATTTTATATACGTGTAAGTTCATGTGTGAATGTGATAAGTTTATGTTTCTTTTTCAGTCCCAAAACATTGTTTTGATTAACTTTTAAAGAAACAGGAATGGTCTAATAAAAATTCTATTCGTACATATAAAAGAGTTGACTGTTCGTTACTCCATGAGTAGTAGGAGTGTACGGTAGTACGGAGCCGGGTTCATTGTTTTATGTTCTGAATTTTGAATTGCCCTACCTGGCCCAGGTCCTTTGGGCTTAACCCCTATAGGTTTTTGTAACTTTCTAAAAGTGGCATTTTCAGACTTACAATTTAAAATCCCACTTCACAATAAATTGTGATTTTAAATTGTGAGTCCAGAGAAACTAATCTCCAAATCTCTTATCTTTTCCCAATCGGAAGCTAGTGATAGCCACATTACTTATGGCTCCTAAATCATGGAAAAATCTGTACACATTGCCTATTCCAGCCTTTTTGATAGGAAGTATAGTAGTATTACATCTACTAAAAATCAAAACCAAAATATCTTGCTTGATTAAGATCTGTAATGACTGGTCGAAATCCAGAAAAGTAATACTAAGTGCTTATTCATGGGGATGATCTTTATTTTTACATATTTAATTGAAATGATGTACCCCACATCATTGACTCCTGTGGGCCATAACGTGAAGGGCCCCTGAGCAAGCAATCCTGATAAATCTTTAGACATTTAAGGTTTGAGAAACAGGATGACAATTAGTTTTACAAGACAGAGCAAGGACTTTGTCTTCCTTGCCATGAGACACACTGAGTTAGACTTTGCTAGATGCACAGAAAAGAGTACAATTCAAGTTACACAAAATAAACCAACCCAATAGGTTAGCTGGTGAGGTAGGGCTTTACAGAAAATCTTGCTTGTCTATTATGGGACTAAGAGTTATAAAAATAGGATTAAAAATGTGGTGTGGAACTTGTTGATTTGAAATACCGACTAAGTCCGCAGACAAGCCTGGGAGAGGCTGTAATGAGAATTCAGAGTTTTTCACCTTTTCGATCAACAGATATCAGGGAATTTATGGTACAGCTGGGCTGGTATTCAGAATATAAATTCCTTGTAACCTTGTTAAATTCGGGTGGTTTGGTGAGATGATGCACATTTGAAAAGGTATTGGGCAATCTTACTTCTAATGCCCCAACTGCCTGGAGGCAAAACATGACCCTCCTGCTCCTGAAGTTCCTCCTTGCCTCTCCTGTTTCCTCTGTCTGCTTTGCTCTTCACCTTGCCCCACTCCTAGTTCCCTGGTTGAATGAGATCTCCATTCCCTCCCCTTCACATTCTGCGGCCTATTCCTTAATTTCAAAGAATTTAGTTTAGATTCTGCAAATGCTTTCTTGTGTTCCTGTGATGCAACATTATGATTCACCACTGTTACTAGTTCAGCTAACTTTTTAGTTTGCCTTCCAATATAAATAGTCATCAATTAATTTCACAAATGTTGGTGACAATTCCTGCACAAAAGCAGCACCTGCAGTTTCAAGAGCCATATCCATCAGACAAGCAATGCCCAAATACCTTTCAAACACATCCTTGAAGCAATCTGCTGATGATTCTCCTTAATATTGTTTATGATTTGGAATTTAGTCCAACCTGTCTTCACTGGGGACATATCTGGAAAGGCATTTGACAATGCATCCTTCGCCCCACTTAGGGCCATATTCGCAAGGATCTATCGCCGACTTAACAACACTTTATCACAGACAAAGTTGCGATAAACTTATCGCCTCAATCACAAGCTGGTGTAAACATCCCACAGCACAAGTTTACCCACGATAGCAGCCGCAAAAAACATCGCAACAGATGACCCCCGCAACTATCGCTAATGAGATGCAGAGTAGGCGTTCCTGTGCCAAAAGCTGCAACAACACCACTCCACAACATTCACAACGAACAGCCAGAACTGCGATAAGAACACAAAACAGGAGATAAGGCGCGTTATCACCAGGAAAATAACACCTGCTCTGACCAGGTGCTAAGTAGTACCACAGCCTACACCACAAAAGGGAGACCAGCCCAGAGCCACACCTGAAGAACAACAGATGCACCCGGGCAACTGAACATGCAGCCCGGAGGGCCGAAAGGGAAACAACACCTGCCGCAACCACCCCCAGAACACCCCCAGGACACCCCCTCCCCGGCACCCCACCCGACAAAAGACATGCCACATGAGCTACACCAAAACACATACAAAATAATCCGCCTGATGTCTCAGAATCACAACTGGTGACATGCATGTGTCGTCACAAAAATGACCATTACACATTAATTTCCGAAGCAAAAAATAAAACTTTATTAAAATGAACACAGAAATGAAATGAATACACATGGCGGCTCCCCTCGGGACAATCCGTAGGTCACAGCCTGCAAGACAAAAATCATGATGAGAAGGTGTGTCCTGCGCACATCAAAGGACAGAGAGAGAGCGAAGGGGAGAGACAGGAACAGAGGGAGAGAGAGTGAGAGAGAAGAAGAGAGGGAGAGAGAGAGAGAAGAAGAGAAGGGGAGAGAGAGAGAAGAAGAGAAGGGGAGAGAGAGAGATAAGAAGAGAGGGGGAGAGAGAGAGATAAGAAGAGAGGAGGAGAGAGAGAGAGAGAGAGAGAGAGAGAGAGAGAGAGAGAGAGAGAGAGAGAGAGAGAAGAAGAAGATGGGGGAGAGAGAGAGAGAAGAAGAGAGGGGGAGAGAGAGAGAGCTAAGAAGAGAAGGGGGAGAGAGAGATAAGAAGAGAGGGGAGAGAGAAATATATAAGAAGAGAGGGAGAGAGAGAGAGAGAAAAAGAGAGAGAGAGAAAAAGAGAGAGAGAGTGCCGGCCCTGCGCACCCAGGGTACACTGCTCACCTGCCACCCTTCAACCACTTGCCAGTATGTGGTGCAGTTCATTAGTTCACCCAATTTAGACAGACCCGTCATCTAAAACAGTGTCCAGATACATGATTGGCACAGTACACACCACTGCACAAGACAACATCTCCTGCCCGCCCATGCACAGACAGAGGCACTCCAGCCCCTCCCGCCGCCCATCTGATCATGCCCACCCATGCACACCCAGGCCGCACTGCTCACCTTATGCCACCGGCGTGCAGACAGGAGGTCCCACCACGTGCCGCTGCAAGCCACAAGCCCGGGGCCCGCAGACATGGCAGGCTACACACCCGCTCAGCCCAATATGTGCCACTAACTCTGTGACTCGCGAGGCCACACCACGTGGCGGTAGGCCCGCACTGCCCGCTGGCTCTGGCCTACACTGCGGTCAAGCAGGGCACACAAAAATGGAACAGCCCGGACCACCGGGACGGGGCATCATCGCAGGCTACACACCCGCTCAGCAGCTTAAGGTGCCTCTAACTCAGTGCACGCAAAGTCACTGTCCCGTGTAGCAATGTGCCTGTGCCGGCCGCAATGCTCCAGGTGCCACTAACCCTGTGCAACTCCAGTCAGTGCCACGTGGTGGTAGGCCCGTGACGGCCGCAAGGCCTCAGGTGCGCAACAACTCATGGGACCTTTATGATTGAGAACCGTGGTGCGACCGTCATCCAGTCATCACCGGCAGAGGGGAATGTGACAGCATCAGCCCCTTATGTTGGCGGAGTCACATGGCCTGTGACGCCTGTGCCGGATGGGTGTGGTGTGTGTGCAAACCTGCACATAGTGAGTGGCTGTGACATGCTGACAACTAAATCAGTGACCTGCACATCACCAGCAAGTACGTCTGTGACGGGTAGCAATAAGGACCCCCCCTCGGAGCGTAAGCGAAGTGGTCTAGCCTGCCGAACGCCGGACCAGCACAGGACTTGCAACATTGACTTGTGGGATCTGGGCGTGGTTCAGTCCATGTCCGGACATGTGACTGATGCGTGTGTCCCTGTTGTAGTGTTCATGGGACCCAGTACACAATATGCAATGAAGCACCCTCTGACTGGCATCCCACAGGATGAGCATCATTGACGCACGGGACATCACAGTCCCTACATTCACCCACACATTCATACATGAATGGTGAGAGACATAACACGGCAGTGCGTCACTGGATGTTTATTGCACATCCAGTGCAGTTCTGCAGCTGGAGCGGTACAGGGCAATGCCGAGCACACTACACAAATATGGGCCCGTGGAGGGCCAGCCAAAGTCCATCCAAGGATGACAAGTACTGCAGAAGAGGAAGGGTGCAGTCCGCAGTCAGGTCGCCGTGTCATTGGTTCTCAAACAGGATATGGCAGTCCATGTCGCTGATGAAAGCTAGTGATCCTGATCACAAACCAATCCACGTTCTCGCCCCCAGATGTGTGCTCTTCCCCACCTGTGGTTGTTGCAGTACCGGCTAAGGCACTGTGTGCCACTGACACATCAGGGGCCGGAGGAGGGTTGTGGGCCGCAATGTGTGGCAGTGACACATCATGTGCCGGAGTGGATACGCCTGCCGCACTGTGGGGCACTGACACACCAGGGGGCAAAGATGTGGATGGTGTGGGGTCAGCAGCATTCATCTACGCCACGCCTTGTGGCAGCAATGCCATGATGATGATCTGCAGGGCATGGTAGATCCCAGCTACATTTCGCTGATGTACAGCGGTGGCTGCCATCCTTTCCGCCTCCATCCGCACCATGTCCTCCATGAGCCTCTGCATGTGTGCCAGCTCAAGGCTGGTATCGCTAGAGCCACACTGAGCAGACAGGTGTTCTTCTCTCCACGGTGCAAAAGGAGGTGGTGATGGACGGAGCATCTGAACCAATCAAACACTCACACCCAGTCAACAGATGTGGGTTTGATCCATCACCGTTCTTTAGCCCACTCTGCCACCCCAGTTCAGACATGGCCATATGCAAATCAGTCTGACCCTGCGCCTCATGGGAACAGTCCAGCCCGAACTGCCAAGCCATGTCTTTCCTGGACCAGTTTCTGGCATTTCAGCCGTCTTCAGCCAGGCTTGCTTGAATCCAGTGGCAAAGTGAGCAAGGGACTCACGTCTGAGCATACCCTGCCAACTTATGGCAAACAAAGCAAAACCCAAAGGAAATGATGGACGGAGTGTTGAACATTGCAAGCACTCACCCCCAGTCAACTGATCTGGGTTTAATCCATCACCGTTCTTTAGCCTACTCTGCCACCCCAGTTCAGACATGGCCATATGCAAATCAGTCTGACCCTGCACCTCATGGGAACAGTCCAGCCCGAACTGCCAAGCCATGTCTTTCCTGGACCGGAAACAAGCTTCCTAGGACCAGTTTCTGGCATTTCAGCCGTCTTCAGCCAGGCTTGCTTGAATCCAGTGGCAAAGTGAGCAAGGGACTCACGTCTGAGCATACCCTGCCAACTTATGGCGAACAAAGCGGTACAAAGTCAGGACTCCAGCGATGTCAGTCAGGGCTCGTTGGAGACCATGGAGTGGGCATAGACACCCATGGATGGCGTCCAGTTTGGTAGCCATGAGGTCAAACCCCAACCGCACCTGCTCAGCCGTCTCCCTCTGGGCCTCCAGCACATGGCGTTGGAGGGCCATGTGTTGTTCCTCGGGGTCTTGGGAGACTGGCGGGGCCATGGGTGCCTCCTGCTGGGTGGTTTGGGTGGTGGGTGGGGTCTCCTCGATGCAGTTGGTCAGCCCTGATCCTGGAGGTGAGTCGCGGATGATGTCTAGGAGGGCTTGGGTGTCGATGCTGTGGTTGTCCTGCTCGTCATTAGTGAAGAGTGGCTGGAACTGCTCTGCAGGGGGTGTTGACGCTGGCCCTGCAATGTGAAGGGGAGATGGTGTATTGCAATGTGTCCACATGTATGTAGCCACATGGGACATGTTGACATTCAGACAGCATGGCATTGTGCATTGTGACAGTCTATAGATCTGGGCGATGACCGAGAGTCATTGAGGGTGTGCACTGTGCTCTGCTTGATTGTGCATGTGTGCCATCGTGGCCATCTCCACCCGTCCCCCTAGTACCTGGTGGTCACTCACCCTGTTGCGGTTGTGTTGTGTCCTGTCGAGCAGTGTCCAGTCTCCAGACTCCAGCCACAGTATCCACACTGATGACTGTCGACACCAGCTCCTCCATGTCATCCAGCTCGAGATGTGGCGCTGGGCCCCCACCCCCAGTCTGCAGTGCTGCCTTCTGGTTGGCTGCGAGTTTCTCCTTGGTCTTCCGCTTGATGTCATTCCATCGCCTCTTGACCTCGTCCACTGTCCTCTTGTGCTCTCCGACGGCATTCACCTTGTCCACGATGTCCCGCCATATTCCTGTTTTGGTGCCCAATGACACGTTGGAGGTGACGAACAGTTGTTGATGGTGTTCCATCACCTCCATGACTATGATCATGTTTGCCTGCGAACTGAGGTTCTGAAATTTGTCGTTTCTCGATCGCACCCGGACTCCATCTTGTGTTTTCCGCCATCTTAGGTTGCCCTCACTCAGGCAGCTGGTAAACAAGATGTTTTTGTCATTTCTGCCCTTGCGTGTCAGGTAGCCTTTCGTCCCGTGTTTATTAACTAGTGTCAGGGTCTGGCCGAATACACTAATTCATGTCTGAGCTGGATAACCCCCGCCCGAACTATCTGTTAGCTCACACCATTCTTTCCTCTCACTTATCTTATCTACTGCCCTTCGCTACACATCTCATGCATTCTCTGGCTTCACGACTATCCTTCTAGAACATACAACCATGTTTTCTTTCCTTGTAAACTGTATCATGTGGATTCTCTTTGCAATTTGCTTAAAGGGGCCAGCAACAAACATCACCTGGAACCCGAGTCAGTGTTTAGCTTAAACCATTGTTGGTGACATTTGAGAATGTCTCAAATTCTATATGTTTTTGGTTATCCATTGTATCCATTGTATTTCACTGTATAAAAGCTTGTGCGCCACGGAGGTCAAGGAGCAGTCTCTTGTGAACCCATCCCTGTGTGACTTCACGGACAACTGTCCTAGCTGCAGCTAATAAAACTCAATCTTTTACGCCAGACGGAGTGTCCAGTGTCTCTGTATTGCAAGGCAGGAGAACTAGAGAATTTCAGGCGTACTCTGCGCCGCTTGGCCCTTAATGGTCAGGTTCCTCAGAACTGAACTTCGTCTTCCTCTTCTTCTTGTCCTTGCCCTTCCCTGTCCCTGAGGTCCCGGGCTGGTCATTTGGGGTGCTTTTGGGGTTGCACTCGTTGTCTGCGCCTGCTCCGGCTGCCTCCATGGTGCTTGGGTGTTGGTCAGTTTGTGTTTGGGTGTTTTTTCTACTTTTATGGTAATTTTTTCCGCCGGCCTGGTGTGTGTTGCAGGCCTGGCGCTGCTTATCGCTGATTTCAACATCGCGCTTTGGCCCATCGCAGGTTTTTTAGGTCTCGCTAGAGCCAGCGCAGGCGAGACATTTAGTAAGCGCGCACACAACTCCCGTTTGCGCCCGCACGTTTTGTTTACACAAACATTACCGGCTTGTTTAACTTGCTGCGCGCGTGCTTGTTTTCCAGTAAGATTTCAGAAACCTGTTTGCTTTTTCTAGGCATCTACGTTCTGTTGGGAGTTTGTTTCTCGCTGAAAGCAGGAGTCTTTAGGAGATGTCATTTACAAAGCCATCTTCCCATTCTCATTTGCTGCCCTAACTACGGCCAGTGTCGATCCCCTTTTTCCTTTATATGACCCAAAAGTAAAAACATTTCCCACGCATTCAATGTTACAGGTCCCAGAATTGTTTTTAGTTCTGTCATCTCGCCGACCATTATTATTTCAAGTTGTCTTTTTGCCGGTCTCTGTTGACCTATTTGAATCAGTCTTCTTATTTGGACTTACAAGTCTTTGCCAGAGCGCTGCTTGCTGGTACAGTGTGTACAACGCGGTCTGTGCAGGAGTTTTTGTGAGCCCGCGCTGCAGTGCCCCTGTTGTTGGTAGGCACTCCAGACGAGTGCTCTGGGGCTCTGCAGTGCCCCTGTTGTTGGGAGGTGCTACAGACGAGTGCTCTGGGGTTCTCAAAGCTTCTCACAGGCTCTTAAAGCTCCTCTGCCATTGGTCACTTGGGTATGACATACCTGAGTTTTGAATAAACATTACTCAAAATGCTAAGCTGCCTTTACCCAGAATGCAGCGGTCACGCACATTTGCTGCTATATAATTCAGAACTCAAGAGCGATTTGGGTCATAACAGCTCTCACCACTAGGCTTTCTGCCACTGCTGGGTAGTTGAGTTCAGGAGCCACCTCTGAATACCAGGCGGCTGGACCTCTGGCACTGTGGTGCTCTGTGACCAGCGGCTCAGACAGTCAGCATTGCTCACAGACTATGGCCCAGCCTAGGAAGGAAAGGTAAGGTTCAAAGTTGGGTTGTTGGTTTAAGGGTAACCGCTAGAGACCAATCATATACAACTGCGGAGGGCTCTTGCAGTGTTCCGCAGCAGCTCTGCGTTGCAGCTCAGCAGTATCCCATCCCCACACACGCACACTTTCCTTTCTTCCTCATTCTTTGTCTCCATCTTTTCATTCTCCATCTTTGTCTCTGTGTGTTTTTGCACTGTATACACCAAGCGTATCTGGTTCTCTGAGATATCCGTGACGGACCGGGAAGTAATTTCATATTTGTACCGGAGCTGCCTTTCATCTGCAAGTGAAACAGTTAACTCTGTGCACTCAAATGGTTTCTACCAGTGGTTAGATATATGCGTGACAGATAACGGGAAGAGCCTCGGGAGATCCCTCACTTGTACGTCTTGGGAATGTGCATTTTAACATTTTGTGCTGTTAAAAGGTGGACACCTTATGTCCCGGACACTTTTCACATTTCCTGTCTCCGTGCTATGGTATCTCCAGGTGCTCAGTGCTTTTTAGGGCCTAAAGCAAGCTAGTGCTATTTGTGCAACATATGTACATCTGTTATCAAAGAGGCACGTTTCGAGTAACCTAGAGGCAAATAAATGACAAAACTCTACTACAGTTTTGGGCTATAAGGTTCCTAATGGAAGCTACTTTTTATGGTGATGCTGAAGAAAGACAACCCTCCATCTAGTCTTCCTTTCCTAACATACGGGGTATGGTTTTAGTTGAAGATTTCTCAAATTGTTGTTGACTAGACTAGGTGAAATATCACCCTCTACCGTTGGCTTACTGTAGTTTTAAGAACACACAAGCCTTTGTTTTATGTGCACACTAAAATAGATATTATGCCTGGCCCTGATTTTACTTTTTAACAGGCGTACAAGATCAGTATGACTTAAATGGGGTTTGAGCTCCAGTCTCTGATGACTGGCGATTCTTGTAGTGGGCTCAAATGTTTGAAAAGCAGCAACTCTTTGCAATGTTCTGAATTCTGTTAATGGAAGAAGGAAGGAAGGAAAAGAGTAGGGAATGGAGGGATGACTGGTGAAAAGGAAGGAAAAAACGGAACATGCATAGATAAACAAGCATTGGCATAGCCAATAGGTCTCGCCTTTGGGACCTTATAAGTGTTTAGCCATGCAACAGTTGATGTTGTTGCACCAAGGATATTGTGCTGCATAACTAAATACTTATAAGGTCCCAAAAGCGAGACCTATTGGCTATGCCAATACTTGTTGGTGTTTTGGTTTGTGTTTTTATCTCCATCGAGGTGGTTGTATCGCGGACATTGTCCGCATTTTCGGCAAACTATCGCATATTACCGCCTTGTTGTGAATTCCACGTTGACACAGGGTTATTTTCCCGCGATAGGCTGCGATGTGTAAAGTTGCGTTTACATTTTTTGGTGATGTTTAGCACACATTCTTGTGAATATACCCCTTAGTGTTGCTCCATTCCCATGGGACTGTCTCGACCACCCTCTCTTTTCAACCAATCAATCTTTTACTTGACTTAGCACCACCACTCGCAACATTTGATTCACATCAACCCAGTTAGGTTTACACACTTCAAACACACATTACAATTCTTCATAGAACTCTGCAGGGTTTTCTTGAATATTGGTAAATTGTTTCTTAATACTCATTAAATCAGGAACATTTACACTGATTTTACCCCTGGGACTGGGGTAAACTCTTAAGAACAGGAGAGTGTCTGTGGCTTACAAAGAGGGATCTTCATTGTCTGCATCGTTGGAGAGGCGGGAGGCCTCTGTCCTGTGCCTTTGATTCATGTTTCTAGACATTTGTTTAGGAGTCTGTCTTAATCTGTATGTCAATAGTGGGGCCTGTGCTCACAGAAATCCCTATGCCCAGCTTGGACCTGGATGGAATGCCCACTTGATCTATAGAAGTGGAGTTTGTTTCTCATCCAGTTAATCGTGTGCGCCCTTCTATCATTCTACTATTGGGTGCTTGCATTGCAGCACTCTCTGGAGCATTACCTCCTGATGCTCCATCAGCCAGTGGTCTGGTTGGCACTGTCCCATTTCTGGGTACATCCACTTTTGTACCGCTAGGATCATCAGCTGGCATAGGGAAAACTTACAATAATCCCCTCACCTACCCTTTGGTTCCTACTTTCTTTCTCTTTCTCTTGTGGTTATGTGATCTAAAGAAATAGGTAGGGAGGAGACGGGGCAAAAGGAACACTATCCTTGAATCTGTCACTAAGGTGACTTACTTGGTATTCCAGTCTCTCCTGAATCTGTTTCATACAGTGAACTTGGGATTTATATATGGGTTTGTTTGCTTCCTCATAGTAATTCAGAAATGCAGGACATTGTTCAGCATCTATCTTATTTTCAGGATCCTTCATTTTTTTTTAGAAAATATTAAAAGAATGTCAGTCATAGATACTGTTATCAGGAAAGAACTTTTTCCCATTCTCATTAGATAGTCCAATCCACTGTGTCCGAAATTTGAACTTGCCTTTACCTTACTGGTGGTACATTGCATGGGTAGGACTCTTTCAGTGGACATTTGTTATGTTTAGATTTTTTTGCCCTCATAACATTTCCTTCATTCCCACACAGAAAACAAGGTGTCTGCCGGGCTTGTGGAGCAGCTCTTCTCATAGAGGGAGTGGAAAGGAAATAGAAATTAGGGCAAAGGGTTCCTCAGTTCGTTTGTGGCGGGAGGGAGGACAAATATTGGGGGGGGCAGATCTACAAGAAACTAACGCAGCGTGGTGCTGCAAGTCATTTTGCTGCACCGCGTTACGTTAGTTTCGAAGCACAGGGATGCGACATATTTACAACATTATGTCGCATCTCTGTGCTTCCCCCTGCGCTGGTGCACAAACTGCTGCCATGCGCCGGTGCAGGCAGCCTTACACCATGGTGCCTGTGTCGTGGGGAGATTGTTTTTGTGCAGGAAGGGGCTTCCAATGTGTGCTGTAGAATGCAGCACGCATTGAAAGAGAAAAAATGAAAACATTTCTCCTCGTTGCATCTCGCTACGCTACCCCTAGGATTGCGTAGCATTCTGAACCATTTCCAGATTTACGAATTCTTGTAAATCAGGAAATGCATCAGTGGACATGGGTGTTGCGTGGGAACACCCACAGCAACAACCATGTCACACCCCTAACACGCATAGTGTTACGTGAACAGGGACGATATTTACAAGCACAGGTTAAGTCACTCAGGGTGACTTTACCTGTGCTTGTAAATATCACTCAGCAGTCTGAGCCACCGGTGCATCACGCAACGTGATGCGGAGCAAGGGGCTTGTAAATCTGCCCCTGGGTACTTAAAGATCCTCTTCTGTTCAGTAAACCTGAAATGGCAGGTACAGCTTGACCAGAGAGCCTTTTTCTCACACACATTCATCCATCAAGGGCCTGGGCTCTGGGTCCTCGCATCTATGTCTATCTTCTCCGTACCCATACTATTCTCTGGACCCTCCTCGCTCTATACCGTGGATTACACATCCACTGTCTTCATTATAGAACTCCTCCCATTCCTACCTACGCAACCGGTCTATTATCCCATCATCCCCTACCCAGTTGACACTTTGGTGCACCATTTTAGCACATCACAAATATTACATACCTTTACATACTAAGAGCAAAGCATACTAACAAACAATAAATATGGTCAGACTTCACCTTAGGTTAGTTTAGAATGATTACAGTGTCCGGCCAAATCACGGGGTCCAGCACTGGACTGTGCTCTATCCTAGCCCCCCTCTTGAGAAAAGTTTCCCTTACCTTGGCACCTGGGGTCGTCCTGTGGAGTTTGGTCAAGTGCTTGGTTTCCAAGTGAAGACATTTCCCGGCACACAACCTGACAGGGTGTGTGAGAGAAAATAAACACTGTGGAAAGCTCTAAAACATGTTTACTGCAAAAATATAGCAGGGAGCAAAAATATTCTATGTGTGATTCGCAATGTCAATGGAGCAGCAACAATAGTTTGAACTGTGGAAGCACATTAAGGACAAGTTCAGCACATGTGGATAAACCGAATCTCACTGCACATATTAATGAGCAGGTGGCTAGCTTTTGTCATGGGAAGAATGCAAGAAGGCCATGAGAGGATGATACAGAGGTGTGCGTTGAAAAACGACCTTCATTCGTCAGGTTAAATGTGCAATGTACAACAGTGAAACACAAAATGGCTGTACTTTTAAAATGTGTGTTAATGTGCAATAATTCAAAGGCTTTTGTAGTACTTTGAGCTCGCATAAAAAAATCACTTGTGTTATTTATAAGCAAATATATAAAAATAAAAAAAAACATCCTCAGTTGGGTAGGTCAGAGTGTTATCTGGCAGGCGACAATGGGCAGGATGAAAGAACAGAGCAGACTGGCCGTGTGCAACACGAAAGGGGAGAGTACATAAGTTGGAAGGAGAAAGAGCAAGTCGAAGAGAGAGCAGGCCACCTTTGGGGGGAAACGCAAGCAGAATGAGTAAACTGATGAGAGCAAGTGCAATGGGGAAAACAGCCAATCTTAGGGGCATATCAGCAACGAGGCGATAGAAAATTATCTACGCTTTTGCGGCTGTTTTCGGACGAAAAGTGGCGATAATTTTATCGCCTAATTAGCAAGGTCACGCTAACGCGTGAAACCTTGCTTTAGCGCACGAAATCTTAACGCCCAGCTTTGCATCTCTAGTGAGATGCAAAGTGGGCGTTCCTGACCTAACATGACAGGAGTTTTCTCCTATCATCAAGCCCCACGCTATGAAGTATAGCGGCAAGAAAAGTAGCGATAACCCCTGTTATCGCTACTTTCCTTACGTCTGCTTCAGGACTTAGCCATGATATCCTATGGAAGGTGGATATCATGGCTAAGTTTGGGTCATATTTACAACAAGGCGATCAAAAATTATCGGCGCTTTAGCGGCCGTTTTCGGCCGAAAAGCGGCGATAATTTTATCGCTATATTAGCAAGGCCACACTAACACGTGAAACCTTGCTTTAGCGTGGGGATTTCTAACGCCCAGCTTTGCATCTCTAATGAGATGCAAAGTGGGCGTTCCTGACCTGACATGATAGGAGTATCATCAAGCCCCACGCTATGAAGCATAGCGTCAGGAAAAGTAGCGATAACACCTGTTATCGCTACTTTCCTAACAGCTGCTTCAGGACTGATTTAGCCATGATATCCTATGGAAGGAGGATATCATGGCTAAGTTTGTGAGTCCCTATCAACAAGCTAACGTGAGATTATTGCTGGGTTTCCAGCGATAATCTCACGTTAGCCAGTTAGCGCTAGGATTTTTATCGCTGATGAGATAAGCGTTGCTAATAGCACGCTATCTCAGCGATAAAAATCGGCGCTAGCCGGCGATAATTATCCGAGCGCTAAGTGCGCTCAGCGATAATTATCGCAGGTTGTTGTTGATATGCCCCTTTGTGAGGCCCTATCAACAAGCTAACACCACATTTCGTGAGATTATCGCTGGGTTTCCAGCGATAATCTCACGTTAGGCAGTTAGCGCTAGGATTTTTATCGCTTTTGAGATAAGCGTTGCTAATAGCACGCTATCTCAGTGATAAAAATCCACGCTAGCCGGCGATAATTATCCTAACGCTAAGTGCGCTTAGCGATAATTATCGCCGGTTGTTGTTGATATGCCCCTTGGTTCGAGTATACACCCTTCTAACAACACACAAACCACAGCACTCAGCATCCACCTAACAAGAGGTGGTGCAGATTCTATCCTGGGGTGGGGCTGTGTGTGTGTGGGGGGGGGTGCGTGCGTGCGTGTGTGCGCATTTTCTTCTCAAACGCTGCTGGAATGCGGTGAACATTCATAGTCAGAAAAGAGGGGAAAAAGTGCACTCTGACTGGCGTCTTCGTATGATGCCTTCAGCTCGATTTGGTGACGAGTTAAGGCTCTGGGAGTCACTCTGTCTGGTTCCGGTAAACGGTGTTGTTGCTGCCAGCCTGAGAGCGTGCTCATCACTCTGGCATTGCCTGGATTGGGTCGCATGATGCTTCCTGTCACTAGTGTGGCGCTTCCGTCATCCCGCTTCCGGCTCTCCTTCGGCGGGAATTAAGAGTCGAGAATTCCTGCTCTTACGCGGCAGCCCGAGTCAATGTCTCTCAAGGCCGCCTCTGGAAAGCATCCTTAAGCTGCACTTCTCTCAGGCGGAGCAAGCATCATTTCAGAGCGATCCATCCACTGTAGAGAGCACTACATCCAGAGACGTTTTAAGGCATGGGCAAAGTGGGCTCTGGCCCAGGGCCCCAGCCTGGCAGGGGGCCCCCTGAGAGGGCCAGCTCTGTTCATGCCCGGATGACCTTGAATAATTCTTCAACTGATTGTTTCAAATACCGTTTTCCTTTAATTTACTTTTAATGTGGGTGGTGTGTGAGAGTCTTATTAGAAACATTTTGCAGAGAAATGTGTTTTTGTTTCATACAACATACATAAAAAGTTTATTTTAGATCAAAACAGGACCTTACATATTCGTATGTCACAGAGATTATTTGCAGTAATATTAGTGAACTACTGCTGTGTTACAATATTGAAAACAAATCACTATCCTAAATATTAGAATGTAAACAGGTTTAGAATTTGGACCAGTGTGTGTGTGCATTGTCAGTGACCTGGCCAAAGAGGGCATAAAAGAGCTAAACTGGATCATAAATTCAACGCTATTTGAAAAGGGGTCCCCACAATACGTTTGGCCCAGGGCCCCCACAATCCTTAAGACGTCCCTGACTACATCTAACTCTGAATTTCAATACTGGAACATTCCTGCTATGTTTCATCAGTGTGCTTCTACTGCTTTGTAATTTGCACTGATCCTTGAGTGATTCGTTGTAGATATCTTTGACATTATCAGTGCATCTCAGTGCTTTCCTACTGCATTTCCCATATGTTAATTATTATTTTTTGTTTGAAAAAGCTTTATTGAAAGTTATAGCAACATCAGTACATAGTAAACATTTCAGTATATTCAAACACCAAGTGAACAAACCAAAGTAATATTTAGTAAATTAATGGATTCTAAAAGGTAAATAAGGATATACACTTACATAACAGGTAAATAATATATAAACTTCAGTACCTTACATGGTAGCTTTTTATTTTGTTTTTAAAACTTTTATATTTCAGGGAGTATAGGAATAGGAAAAGAAGGAAAGAAAGAAAAGAAGAAGAAAAAAGGAATGAGAATCTTTACATAAATTGATTATTGAAGTGGTTGTCTCATAGATAATTCAAGTATATAAGTATGCTGCTCTGATTAAAGTGATAAAATAGTTCATGGAGGTGTGAATGTGGTAGATGTGTCCAAAGTCCGAACTGGCGTAAAGTTGAAATATGTAGTTAGGGGTAAACAGAATAAATCCTTTGTAATTATTATTTGCTAGGAGACAGTGTGTGTTCTATCAAGTCTGTGATGAGGACAAAATATGTTCCACCATCTAGTAAAGGTTACCATTGTAGCATCTTTCTAGCTGGAAGTAATTATTTGCAAAGCAATGGCAATAAGCAAGTCAACTAACCTACCCAGTTTTCGAATACCTGCCCAAATATGAGATGAGCTCCCCAGAAAAATATACTGAATTTCAAACAGAAAGATAATTGAGCAGGTTTTTGAAATTACATTCCAGACTTTCAACCAAAAAGTTATAATGGAAGGACAATTGAATAAACATGTGCATATAAGAACCGGTTGATGTTTTACTGGTTCACCATGCATTCCCAACATTATGACTGTATTTGTGAAGAGTAACTGGTTTTAAAAATAGCCTATTATATAAATAGTATAAGGTTTGCATAGTGCTTGCTGTGCTAGAGGTGTGATGAATCTTGGACCAGATTAGATTCCAGGTTTTCATCGAGAAGTGTAAGTCTGTTTCTCACAATAACTCAATTTTAGAATTAGGATGAGCAGGAGCTTATTTAACAGGTGTCTGTATATTTATGATGCCTTAATAGCTAGGTATGGGGGAAAAGGTACAGGCACCAGATCAGGTGTGGATGATTGTGAATGGATAAGACTTGTTATATGTCGCATAATACAATTCTTTAGGGGTTCATATTTGTGGGTGAAAGCAGAAGAGAGACCATGCTTGTGCTGAATCACAGATGGGGAAAGAGGTTTAGATTATTTATCTTTTGAATTCACTGCCTAACCATGCTCCTAAGACCTCTTTTTGTGTAACCATTATTTCGTCCATGGCCATCACCTTTAACCTTCCAATCCATCCTTCCATGGCAGGAATGATCAATACTGTATCTATGCCTGGATATGCCAGTAGTGCTGACAGAAAGTTGGTCACAATGGATTAAGTACTTTTAGAAACACTTAAAAGCAATTGATGGTACATGCTTCAACCCCGTCAAAAGCAGGCCTTTATGTAGAATTATATAGAGGGCAGGATATTCTTTGATCGTTTTGTGCCTACTGAAGAAGAAGAAAGAGAAGATGAATGGGACTTCTTTATTGAAGCAAAGACATGTTATTCAGTCGCATTTTGACACAACCAAGAGTGTCATCATGGAGACGTATAATTTTTCTTACTGTTATTATTATTACTTGAGAGTCCATTGTAGTGCATGTGACAACTATAGGTTCATTCAAAGACATTGATGAAACAATGCATGATCAAATGGCGATGCATACCAAATGTATAAAATCACAGGAGAAAGTACGCAAAGTCCTACACTTAATTATGTGGTGTCTGCACTGAAAAGTGTAGAATGATCAATAAAGGGAGTGAAACTTCTGTGCAAATCTGATGCCTCATATTTTGATGTCAACATGTTCTACCAAATGATGACCATGACAAGACATATTCAGGAAGTAGTAAAGAAAAAAAATAACTGGGGCCCAATTTATATTTTAGAGGGTGGGCCATCCACCGTCAGGGCGATGGGCATAAATGACTCTGTTGCTCTGGTGGCCGCACCAAATGTAGAATTGTCCATTGGACTGATGGACAGTTCTAGTATTCACAGGAACCGCCGTCAAGATGGTTCCTGTGAATGCATTGTAACTTTGACATTTGGATCCTTTCCTTCAAACATGATGAAGCCATAGGGCATAGTTACACACTTTTTTATTTCAAAATGAAAATCCTGAAGCCAGATTATCTCACATGGCCAGGGGGCATTAGACAGTTTTCATTGCGCCTTACCACCAGGGTTTTCCCATTATATTGGTAGTAAAGATACTCCATTGTCATTGCACAAACATATAAATCAGCCCCTAAGTCTGAACCAGTATGTTATAGAGGTGGATCAGTGTACCATATGGTTTCCTACAAAGCTTGTCAAGCCTTGGGCAAACAAAGTAAAGGTTGTGGGAAAAGGACATTTTCTACATGTATGCAAAGCTAATCAAACTAGCAAAGTGTTAACTATAAAGGAGGAAGGTTACATACATGATGAAGAAGAACTACTTCAAGTTTAATCGTACCAAACACCTACAGCAGACTTAGAATCAACCTGGAGTGGGTATTTCAAACATAACTTACCTCCAAAGACCGGAATGTCACGTCTATGGTATTTTTGGTGGACTACAAATGTCAACATTTTAGTTCAGCAGTGGATAGACTGAACAGCAGAAACTTAAAATGTTGATGAACCCATGTAAACCATCCTTTGGTTTTAGTGTGTAAGATTTTCATATTTTGTCAGTGCTTGATAAATATAAGGAAAATTTTTTGCAAAAAGTTTGGGTGTTTGAATCATTTTAAACATTGCATCACCTTAAAGAACATTGTCATCAGGGTTAAGCAGTATGTTTGCAATGTATTTCTATCAGCAAGAACCGACGTAAAAACTATTCTTGATAAATAGTGTAACGATGAAGTGATTGAACCTGTGACACCGCTGAGTGGTTGTCCCCATTTGTTATAGATAACAAGAAGAATGGTGGTATTAGACTATGCATCGTCTTGTGATGGCTCAATTTCAATGTAGTGACAGACAGTCAACGTTTGCCTCTACTAAAAGAAATGGTTAAGACATTGGGAAAATAAAAACATTTCACAATGCTGAATTTTAGTTTTACTTACAATTACATTCTCCTCCATGAAGGTTCAAAAAAGTACACCATTTTGAGGGAGTATTTCAATTCTGAAGAATGCCCTTTAACCTCAATTCTTCGCCTGGAGTTTTCCAGCAAGTGATGAAGAGAATTTTGAAGGAAATGCAGAGTGTAGGGGCATTCCAAGATGATGTACCGATTTTCAGTAGACACTTGATGAGCATGCTTCCATCCATAAACAATTTGTCAGCAGAATTAGAGAGAGTGGTTTAACTATGCAAATGAAACAGTGTGGATTTTTAAAAAAACGTTTTGAATATTTGTGGCACATTATTGAGGAAGATGATGTACAACCCAAACCATCACTTATTATTGTTTTATCCCATTCAACCCTAACCAAGCAATATGGGAGAATTATAATTCTTCCTTGGCAAGAGTGAATTTTAGTTCCAAGTTCATAAACATTACGCAAAAAAATTGAACCTGTGTCATAACTTGATTAGGGGCAACATTGAATTCATATGGACTACAGAATGTGAAGCAAATATGATTGCACTAAAAATGAATTGGAGAAGGCATCTTTCTTGCAATCGTTCAAGGAGAATTTGGAATTCATTGTCACCACTGATGAAGGTCAAGTGGATCTGGAGCAGTGCTTACTTATAAATCAGAGGATGGTGATTTAACTATTACCTTTGCCACACACAAACCTAGAGGGGTGGAAGCAAAGTACTCTGTGATCGAGCATGAGTTGCTAGCTTTAATATGGGCTGTTGGCAAATTTTAAAGCATTTTATGGGGTAAGAAATTTGTCATCCACACCGAACACAAACCATTTGTTGGTAGCTTTGGTAGTGTTGGTTCAAGTAGTGTTTGTCCAAGAACTGCTGAGTTGACTTGCAACTACAGAAGTACAAGTTCAGAGTACAGCATATATAGGGAAAATTAAATGTTTCTGTTAATTATATCCATGTGATGATGCTGATGAGAGGGACAACTGGGAGGATGATGAAGATCTAAATGTAGCCTGACTAACTGATGATACCAATGCAGTGGGGTCAGTCACCAAGAGTGAGTGGATGGAGGCTTTGAAAACTATCTGTGTGTTAAACAGAATGAATCAATATATATCATAAAGGGCCCACCCCATGAAAGAATGCTGGATGAGAGTACCGAACTGTACTGGAAAATGAAGGATGCACTTACAAAGAATTCCTCTTAGTTGTTTTGGTTATCCTGGCCCACGAAGGCCATGATGATATGACTAGCACCAAAAAGAAATTACGTGTGGCATATTGGTGGCCTTCCATGGGTCAAAATGTGGATGTTTTTGTCAGCAGGTGTATCGTGTTTAATGGTGCTGACAAAAGTTAAAGGTAGGCAAGTGCCCCATGACTTCAGTTGAATTACCATAAGATCGGTGGATAAAAGCTGGAATCAGTTTCTTTGGTCCTTTAAATGCCCTGTCAATTTATATGCATTATTCCATGGTCTTGATAGATTACTTTAGTAAATGGATAGGTATTAAATTTGTCCACAACCCAGCACTGAAAATGTAATCAAATTCCTCAAACATGTTTTTGTGGTTATAGGATCCCTATTTAGTTAGTCTGTGACAATGGGGTACCGTTCATCCCCATAAGAATGTGACTTTTCTCACTACAATGAAGTGTAGAAAATGTTAAATCCTCTTTGTATCATCCCCAAACCAATGGGCATGTTGAAAGGATTAACTACCTTATCAAGGAAACCATTAAAATGTCTCTTAAGTCTTGCATTCATGAGGAAGCTGCACTCAGTACCAGGTTGTGGTCTTGTCGCACAATCCCACATGCCTCTGCTGTAACAACTCCTTCCAAAGTACTTTGTGCCAGTTCAACTATCACTAAACCTCAAGCCTATTGTTTGTTAGTATGGAAGAGTTGGATCAGTAGAGTGGAAAAGGATGAATCTAGTTTCAGCAGGAAAGTTGTTGAAATGCAAATAAAAAAATAAAATGTGTCAGTACTGCAGTCCCAGAAATACTTTTTAGAACATGTTATTCTAGTTGGTGACAGGGTTAAAGTTAAGCTTGTCATGAAACGTTGTGATTGTACTAGATTCAGTGAACCAATGCAAGTTGTTAACAGACGAGGCGCCAACATCCTGTACAAAAATGGCCAGTGGTGGGTTGAGTTGTATGTGGTCTCTTCTGATCCTCAACATACTGACAATCCAAATTTGCCCCAATCCTTTAATACTTCAGTTGGTCAAACTAGTTCTTTGCACACTTCCATATATCTGTTGCCAAAAATCTGTATGAAACTGGTTGTTCTCCAAGTCTGAGTCTGAATAAAACTGGGAGTATGCCTGCTTGTGAAGGTCTCAGAAAGAGAAATTATGTATTTCCAACCAGATTCAAGGACTTTGAAATATAATGAATTATCTTTTTATGAAAAGGGAGATGATGTAACATACAATAACTGTATACTGTATCACAGTGTAGTTGGCATATCCTTGTGCCCATTTCCCCTTGTTATCTCTCATATCCACTCCTTCAATCTGGCTCTGTGTGTGCGCACGTTTGCCCCAAGTGCTGTTGCAATGGTGTGACCATTTGATGTTGGTTGACTGGCCATTTGAGGGTGCTCCTGTGAAGAGAATACAAGTGTTCTTTGTCCGTCTGACTGGCCTCTTTGTATGCTGTCTTCACTTCACTACAGTGGCTGACTCCTCCATACTATCTCCTACCAGAAGGAGTAAGAGATATCCACATGTATTATATTCTCAATATTAGATGATATCTACACCATGCGTTCCCAAACCAAGATGGGTCTCAATACCTTGTGTGATGTAAATTCCTCTTTTATCTATATAGAAGGCAGCTGACTCAAGGAAAGTCGCAAATTCAAGAAATTTTTTTGTGACATTCACTGGCCCCTTGGTTTTGAATTTTGGGCTTTATCTTTTCTTCTTGCTCTCCTCTGCCAAATTGGTCTTGAGACAGCTTAGAATAAGCACTATTGTCGCTATTCTGCCCTGACTCTATGTAGTCTCTTGCCTTGTTGTTCTCAAATTCTTTTTTTATGTACTTTATTTAAGTTTGTCATAATAAAACAGAACACAATATATGGTACATTGGTTAAAGGTCTATGGCACATAAGCCTTATTAAGTATTGTGCTCGGCCTGAAAGCCTTAGGATGGTCTTCACCAAACCCTTTGCCTGTGTGCCTCATCTTTTTGCTGATTACTTTTGACTCAGAGTACTTTACCATTGCCAATCAGTTCTAAAGTGCATGTGCTTCTCCCTTAAACATGGTTTGATTGACTATTACAGATGGCATATTTAATGTATCTATAAGTCTCTAGTAGCGTGCACTACATGTGCCCAAGGCCTGTAAATTAAATGCTACTAGTGGATGTGCAGCACTGATTGTGCCACCCACATAAGTAGCCCTTTAAACAGGTCTCAGGCACGCCACTGCAGAGCCTGTGTGTGCAGTTTTACTGCCATGTCGACTTGGCATTTAAAACCCCTCGCCAAGTTCTAAACTCTCTTTTTATTACATATACGTCACCCCTACGGTAGGCCCTAAGTAGCCCATAGGGTACGTTTCTAGGCAACTAAAAAGTAGGACACTTACTTTTAAGTTTTGCATACCCTGGTAGTGAAAAATACCTAATTTCATTTGTCACTACTGTGAGGCCTAGTCCTCTCATAGGTTAACATTTGGGAATTCTTTATTACACTTTTATGCTGTAATTCCTGATTGAGAAGGAGTAGCGCTGTCATGTTTAATATCATTGGAATGGTAAAGATAAATCCTATTTGCTGGCAAAGTTGGAGTTAACATTTCTATTTTAGAAATGCCACTTTTAGAAATATGGCATTTCTCTGCTCTTAAAGCTCTGTGTGCCTTAAACCTGTCCCCAATACACATCTGGGGTGGGTGACAGCTGGACTTTGTGCATTTCATCTGGGTAGCCAGACACAAAGAAAGGATAGGTGTGACTGAGTCCCCATCTGCATCCTGATTGCTTGTCCTGGGCAGGGTGGGAGGGAGGAGCTGACAGACCTGAATGGGCAGTGTTCTGTCCCCACACAAATGTTTGGTTACCCCCGTAGGGAGTCTGGAGCCAGGGCTGGGAAGGGAGGGCCTCTGTGCATTTCAAAGCCCCTCTTTGAAGTCACCTCCACTTGAAAGGCACAACTGGGTGTAAGTAATGAGTCTCTGACCCCACCAAATCAGACACTTCTGGACCTGTAAAGAAACTATGCCAGGAAGAAGGACTGCTGTACTGCTAGAAGGGCTGCCACAAGGACTTCAGTTTTTGAAGAACTATGTTTATGCTGTGTTACCCTGTTCCCTGCTACACTTTGCCCCTGCTGAAGAAGATTTGAACTCTTGCTTGAACCCAGAGTGATCGCCAATGGCATGTTGGCTTGCCTCTTGTGTGAGATTTAGGGATATCATAGTCTTACCTCCTGCTCCTGTGCCTGGTCCACTGGAAGTGGATCCAGGTGTTTGCTCCAGTGGAACAGACCCATTCACTGCTGCGTGAAGCAGAATCGATGCATCGCTGCTGTTGTGGGAACAGAACTTGTGCATCGCACTCGAAACCAGTACATTGCCTCCAGAACCAAAGCATTGGATGCACCGCAACACCGCTGTTGCAGTGAGAGAAGATCGACGCATCCCCTCGACTACTTGGAGAAACCCAGCGCATTGGCTTTGGAACCAACGCATCTTGGCTGTGGCACTCCATCTTCAGAACCGGTGCATTGCCATCATTGCATGGATAAAATTAATGTATCACCTTGATGTGGGATCGACACCAACACATCGCTCAGTGGAACTCTGCATCTCGCTGTTGCAACCAGATCAAGGAACTTTGTTCAGTGGTCCTTGCACGGCTCCTGCATCCGGCCCACGCTCCATTGTGGTCAGCCTGAACTCTTGACTTTGCACGGGTCCAGCATGACCAGATACCCTCCCTAGACACTTATTGCTTTTCAGCGCTAATTTTACATTTAATCTTTAAAAATTCATACCTCGACTTCTACAGATTGGATTTTTGTTGTTTTGGTATTGTTTTATTTATAAAATCATAATCTATTTTTCTAAACTGTTGTGGAGTCTTTTTGTGATGTTTTTACTGTGTTACTGTTTGAAGTGTTGCACAAATACTTTACATAGTGCCTATTAAGTTAAGCCTGCTTGTTCTGTGCCAAAAAGTGATCTCCAATAGCATGCTGGCTTGCCTGTTGTTTTGAGACTCAGGGATATCAAAGTCTCACCGCCTGCTCCTGGGCCTGGTCCCTTGGAAATGAATCCAGGTGTTTGCTCCAGTGAAACCAACATATCCTCTGCTCCATGACGCAAAATAGATGCATCGCCGCTGTTGTGGGAACAGAACTGGCACATCGCCTTGGAACCAGCACATTGCCTTCAGAACCGACGCATTGAACGCACAGATGCAGTGAGAGACAATCGACTCATCCCGTCGGCTGCGTGGAGAAACCTGGTGCATCAGCTTCGGAACCAACACATCTTGGCTTCAGCGCTTCGTCTTCGGAACCGGCACATCCCCATCGTTGCGTGGAGAAAATTAATGCATCACCTTGACTGCGGGATCGACACCGATGCATCACTCGGCTGAATTCCACATCTCGCTGTTGTGACCAGGATCAAGGTACTATGTTCAGTGGATCTTGCATGGCTCCTGTATCTGACCCAATCTCCATTGCGTTTGGCCTGAACGCTTGACTTTGCCCTGGTCCAAAGCGTCTAGATAATGCTCATGGGCGCTTATTGTTTTTATGTGATATTTTTTAATTTAATCTTTAAAAATGCATACCTCAACTTCTACTCATTGGACTATTGTTGTTTTGGTCTTGTTTTATTCATAAAATAATAATCTATGTGGAGTCTTTTCGTGGTGTTTTCATTGTGTTACTGTTTGAAGTGTTGCACAAATACTTTACAAATTGCCTCTTAAGTTAAGCCTACTTGCTCTGCGCTAACAGAGGGGGAGCACTGGTTAATTTAAAGTATGATTATGACTTACCCTGACTAGGATTGTGGTTCCTGCTTGGACAGGGTACATACCTCTGCCAACCAGAAACCCAATTTCTAACATATAGCATTGGATTGAATGTCTTGCAAAAAATTCACAAGTCTACCTACGAATATCACATGTTGTATAGAATGACCAGGGTACATGTGTTTAGCATCTATTCGCTTTCAATAAATAAGTTTTCACCTTCATATAGCAGGTTGAGTTTCAAAGGGCCCCATATGTCTCTGGGACGGGACTGTATTGGCAGTATATAACTGCACTATCCCCAGGAGAGCCTGGGGGAGGGAACTAGAGGCACGGGGCACCAGGAGCAGGCCAGCCTCCAACATACAATGTTCAACACAAAATGGGGCCGCTCCCAGAATCAGTCAAAATTAGTCCTTTCCTCTGTGGAGTGTGACATAGGTCACCCCACCTAGTGGCATCTTATCACCACAAGGCTGGCAAGAACGGAGTCCTTCATTAATTTTATGTCCTGATGAATGCCATGGACCTGATTGGGCCACACAGCAGAAACATGTCGACCGTACCTACAATGGTGAGGGGACAGTAATTTCCCCACGGCACAGTTCACTTGTTTTCAATACCATGTAGCTGCCTATCACATTAAAACTAATTTGGTATCTATAATGGTTATTAAATCTCACTCACTTGTCACGGGCCCGCACTTAGTTTAGAAGTGCATCCCTGTCGTCAGGTGTATGCCCTCCCTCCACCAAACCGAGTTTCTGGAGGGCGAGGATTGGTCAATGATAAAGCATGACACCAGGTGGTGTGTGAGACCAGTCCGTCACATTTTGTGAGATGCCCTCACTCACAATTTAAGCTTCACCTAGGTCACTATTCTAGGAGCGGCCCCATTTTGTGTTGAACACTGTAGAGGCTGTACCATGCTTTAATTCTCTGATTGTGTGTTACACCAGACTAGATCCTATACCAAGTCATCAGTTTTGGGAGCCCTGCTATTACTGCTATTATATCTTGTATATCGCCCATCAGTGCTACTAATGGTGTTCTCTGTATTTGGTCTTCCACCATGGAATTCAATTTTCGATAGACCTCGTCCCAATATTGGTATGTTGCTGGGCAACCATCACCAGATGCAGAAAATCAGCATCAGGGGCACGCATCTCTGGCATCTAGTGTCTGTCTCTAGCCCTCTCCTGCACAGACTGAGCAGTGAATGGTATATCTGGTATAAGTATTTATAGTGCACTGGTCGGTGCCAATATTTTTTGGGTCTAAGCCCAGCAGTATGTCCAGGTAGTGTCACCCACTTCTTCCCCTGTATCTCGACTCCAGATCCGCTAACCTTGTGCTGTATTCCTGTATTGGGCATGGTAAGCATCACTGTGGCATAGATGAGAGATAACATTCAGGTAGGAATGACATGCAATACCACAAGTGTCAGCAATGTCCAGTCTGTGGGTTCAGCTGGGTGCTCTGAGTACAGTTCTCTAACCGATTGGTTGATGGAATTATATAGATAAATGCATAAAGCATTGCAGGGCCCCAGTTATTTATAGTCCTGCAATTTGAGCAAAGAGCCCTCCTTATACAGGTACCCCATGGTACAGAGTTGTCTGTTTAGCAGTTTTTTCTTGGCAGCAGGCTCACCAGTAACCCATAATTGTGGATTATTCAGCAAGGGGAGCCCAGGGGAGTATAACTCATCTGTGCCAGTGATGACAGCCAGTCTTGACCAAGCCCAGATTGTGCAATCCAATGTATGTATTCTGCCCTATTCCTGGAAGGAGGTTTAAGAAGCACCGTCCTCAGTGGGCAGGGAGCTGCCAGACCCCCTGCCATCTCGAAGTGTGGTACATGTCTAATATTATGAAACCAATGGTGCGCATATTAGGCCTGGGCCACGAGGTAGTACACTTTGAAGTTTTGTGCTGAGATTCTCCCATGCTCATAAGCCAGCAGCACATGCCCTGGGATGAGCCCTGCCTCTGTCTCCAGTACTGGCTAGTGTGGGATGCAATGCCACATTATAATTGCCACCCTACCGCAAGGCAGCAAGTTCCATCCGCTGAACCGCAGCCATGATGGATGTGGAAAACTCAGGCTCCTCATAGTTTGGTTCATACGAGTTTATCACTATTATTTCGGTTGTTTGCAGCCATCGCTGTATAACCACATAACACTCATCAGGATCAGTGATAGACTGTGCATGTGTGTATTCTAGATCTCTATGAATGAATAATACACCCCTCTGGAGTATATCAAGAATGAAGCAAAAAATCTATGGGAACACCAGTTCCATGCTATGTACAGTTCCCGCTCGTGCACAAGGTGCATTTCCTGCAAGCATAGGATGGCCACGGAAATTTGTGTGGCATAAGCCAATATTTGTTGCTTTTTTTGGGACTATTCAACAACCGGCCATTTCACTTCATAATTTTTATAGTATTCATACCCATTTCTCATTAGAAACTTATATTCCATTTTATTCTGGAAGTTCAGCTCGCCCACATCAATCGCACCATCTGAGTGTCCAGTCCAAAAGCTGTGGGAGAGTGGAATTGGTAGGTTTTTCTAGATGTAAAGCATCTGTTCGAGTATCACCATTTCAATTATGCTTACTCTCTCAGCTAGTGATATCAGCAGTCTATTCCATTGATCTATATTGGATATTACATAACCACTCCATAGTTAGCATGAAGCAAGGTTTCGATGCAACAGTGATATTGTATGCCTTGGTATTGAACCAGGTCACACTCCTAACCAGGGGGTGAGTTTGTGCCACCTCTCTTGTGTTGTGTGTCAGCGGTACCAACACTGATTTATCCCAATTTATCATGAGGCCAGTCCATTTACCAAAACGTATAATGTCTCTAATAGGGTTGAGAAAGTCTCCCGGGTTTCAAACCAGTAGCATGATTTTGTCTGTGTATAGAGACAACAAAATTCTATGCTGCCCAAACTGGATTCCCCCTTTCTGTGGGTATCCATCAGGATTCACGCCAATGGCTTCACGGGCAGGGAAAATTGAATCCGCACTTTGCTGGCAGCCCTGATGTGTGCCCCACTGAATAGGTATGGGATTAGACAGTAGCAGTGATGTCCGGCACGGATCTAGGGTGGGGGAGTTGGGGAGTGAGGTGGTTTTAAAAAAAGAAAAAAACGTACCAATTGCCTTGTCCCTCCTTGTCTCTCCTTCGTTGTCTCTTCAGGCCGGAACAGGAAAGCAGGAAGCATCCGGCTCCCAGGCTCCCCATGGCCAATCACAACGCTGCAATGCAAAGTGCGCATGAATGTTTGGCCGGCCCCAGACGGCCGGCCAAGCATTCATGCTCACATGGAGTGGGCAAACCACTTCTCCCCTGCCCTGCTCTGAGAACAGAGCAGCCACGCCCCTCCCCGCCCCGCCCGCAGAGCTGCAGCAACAGGGAAACATAAAATAATAATATCAACAGTTATTATCATTTTATGTTTCCTTTATTTACACTGCCAAAAATCAGTGGGGCGACGCTTCTTTACCTTTGCGGAGGAGACGCTGCTTGACAGTAGTCTATTCACTTGCACTCTTGCTGTAGGTTGAGTATGCAATAGCCAGATCTATCGGGCCATAACCCTCCCCGGTCCCATCCTCTCCAGAGATGTAAACATAAAGGCCCAGGGCCCCGGATCAAATGCTTTGCCTGCATCAAAAAACATGACAACAGTCTCTACCTCAGGGTATATTTAGTGCTGTCACGGACCTTCCAGGGATGAACCCTGACTGGTCCAGCAGTACTAATCTATACAACAGCAGAAGCAGTCTTGGTGCAATTGCTTTCGCTAATATCTTGTTATCTATATTAATTAATGACAATGGCCTATATGAGCCCCATTGTTTAGGGGGTTTATCGGGGTTTAGGAGCAGTGGTGTAACACAGGCCCCCGCAGCCCCCACAGTGCGGGGCCCCCCAAGCTTCAGGGGATCCCTAAGCAAAGTACATTGGCCGGCGAGCTCCCGATTGAGTCCGCAGAGGGCCCCTCCAAGTACCTTTCAAGGGGGCCCCCTCAAGATTCTTTACGCCAGCGTTTAGGAGAGCTACCACTACGACCTCTCGCATTGTAGGCGAGAAGTGTCCCACACTTAGGGGCAGATTTACAAGCCTCTTGCGAAACTTTTGTGCCACCGTCGCTTCACTTTTGTGGTGCAGCGGCAGCATAAACAATGCATCTAATTTACAAGGTGACGTATCTAGGGAGATGTGTCACCTTGTAAAGCCCTGCGTCGCATTATACCTGTGTCAGGTATAATGTATGCAGGGTGTGCGTTCCCATGTAGAAAAGCCTCGTAAAAGTGACACAGTGAAATCTGCAAGATTTCACTGCACCACTTCTAGGACACCACTGTGTCAAAACCTTACGCCTGCTTGAAGCAGGCGTAAGGAGTGACGCAGTACAATAAGTATAGGCCTCAACATGCATTGCTGGTGTTGCGTCATGTTTGTGACACGACTCCAGCAATGCCTGACGTTAGGCCCAATGGATGCATCAGATTTTCTGACGCACCTGTCAATCCTTGTGCCATGGTGCGCCATATTGTAATGTAAATACTGCGCATCCATGGTGGCACAAGGGTATTGCTGGCTGGCGCAGGGCAACTGACGTATCTCTACAGATGCGCCAGTTTCTTGAAAATCTGACCCTAGTGCCTCCTCATAGACTATTAGAAGCAACAGCACAAGTTCCTCCATATATGGCTTATAAAACTCACTAGTGAGTCTGTCGCTCCCAAGAGGTGTATTCATCTTCAAGGACTTACTAGCACGCTGGATCTCAGCCCCAGTTATAGGCAGGCACAGGGTCTCGTGCTCAGTGCTCTCCACCCAAGACAGAGTGCCTCCTACAGGTATTGCTGAATAGCCTCCACATCATGGGTGACCACGGGCTCATAGAGTTTAGTATAGTACTTTGAAACATTTCCATAGTAAGGTATCTGGTGCATATCTAGTGTGACCTTCCTCAGTCTTAATAGACCACGATGAGGGCATTTGGTTAGGATGAAGGAGTTTGGCCTGTCTCCCTCACCATATGTGCATGCCACAGCATACTTGCTAAGACATTTTATCTCTGTATCTGCCTCATCTTTATATTCTTGCAACTTAGTGTGTATGGTATGCAATTTGTCAGCAGCACTCCGAGCGCGGTATAGGATCTGTAGGTTCTGGAGGTCTGCCACCAACCCTGCAATTATACACCTAATAGATTTCACTATTCCATTCCCTTTAGAAATGCATTTCCCTAGGATTCCCACCTTGAACACCTCCCAGAGTGTCCCATGTGACTCCACTGAGCCAGTGTCAGTTTAAAATTATTGTAATGTTTGCCAACTTTCTGTTTTAAAGGCAGATATCTAGATGCATGGCAGAGTGCGGTCTCCACAGTCCATGTGTCATTGTCCGGTCTGGAGGATACAGTCAGTGCCACTGGTGAATGGTCTGAATAGGTACCTGTCATGTGTTTTGAGTCCACCACCCAGTTAGTCACCTCTCTCGTACCCGGCCAGTTATATAGCCTGGCAGACGAATCTAGGACCAAGTTGTAGCATGAGTAGTCCCTCTCCATGGGGTGCTGCAGTCTCCAAATATCAGCTAGGTCATGTTGCTGGAGTCATGTTGTTGCACACGCCCTGGGATGAACCCTGCCTCTGTCTCCAGTACTGTCTAGTGTTCGATGTAATATCACATTATGATCGCCACCCCACCACAAGGCAGCAAGTTCCATCCACTGAACAGCAGCCGTGATGGATGTGGAAAACTCAGACTCTTCATAGTTTGGTTCATTCGAGTTTATCACTATTATGTTTGTTGTTTGCAGCCATCCCTGTATAATCACATAACACTTCTCAGGATCAGTGATAGACTGTGCATGTGTGTATTCTAGATCTCTATGAATGAATAATTCCGCCCGCCCCCCCCCTGGAGTATGTCGAGAATGAGGCAAAAAATCTATGGGAACACCAGTTCCATGCTATGTGCAGTTCCCTCTCATGCACAAGGTGCATTTCCTGCAAGCATAGAATGGCAACTGCAATTTGTGTGGCTTACGCTAATATTTGTTGCTTTTTTGGGATTATTTAACAACCGGGCATTTCACGTCATAACTTTTATAGTATTCATATCCATTTCCCATTGGAAACTTAGGTCATGCCACTGAGGGGATAGGAGTAAATTTCCCACCATCTGGCTTGAGTAGCGATCATCCAACCGTGTTGTTGTAGAATTCAACCATGTGTCAATGCCGCCCCACCCACACTGGAGGGCGGCCAGATAGGTGTCTGGTGTAGTAGTCGTCCAGTTAGCAAAGTGTCAATGTGAAGTGGGGTCCTCCCCCAGAAGCAGTACAAAGCTCAGCAGGTAAGGTGACCCCCCCCTGGTCTCACACCTCTCTCAGACAGCTCCCAAGGACACCCACACAGTCTCTGCATCAAACCAAGTTATTCTTGGATAGCCATCTTCGAGGGCACCACCCTCAGTCATGCTGCATACTCCCCAAGCAGTCCTGCAACCTAATGGTGCCCCGGCTGGGGGTAATCCACAATATACAGCATGGCCCACACATGGATGCTCACAGTTCCCTGCGTCTATGTTCAGGTTGCATCTGGACACAGTTGTTTAATCCCGCACTGCAGGGTATCCCCTGTTCCAGTGCTTCTAGGGTTTGGCTCTTATGCCCCTTCCTCTGTACAGATTTATTTAGGAATTCTGCAACAGCCTGGATATTTGACTTCGGCTTCACACAGTCTTTTCTTTACTGGTAGAAACTTCCATCAACCCTCCTGTACTGCCATTATAAAGTCAAGGTAGATTGGTAATCTGAAACCGGTTTGCACCAGCCCCCTTTTTTCTTTGGCCAGCTGGAGTAGAGTGTCTCGATCTAGGTAGCACAGTAACTCTGCGATGACTGGGCGGAAATGGGCCTCAGGCACGGGCCTAGGCTTAGCGCTCTATTGGCCCTTTCTATCATATACATGCAGGATAGATTTTCCCAGCCCAGCATGGAGGCCAGCATGTCTTCCATGTCTTCTATGTCTTCTATGTATTCCTCCATTCTCCCGGTTTCTGTTGACTCCGGTATTCCCAGAATGCATAGGTTGCTTCTGTGCGATCGTGCTTTTAGGTCCTCGCTATGCAGTTTGAGTCTCTCTATATCTCTTTCGGTGCTTTGTCAACTTTAATGGTCTCGTCTTCCACAACCGATATATGTTTTCTGCTGTGCTTATTCTTGTTGTGTGGTTATCTAGCCGCTCTTTCAGACCATCCAGGTGGTAGGTGAGGTCATCCACATTGCCATCTATAGTGGTGAGACTGATGCATACTTCCAGATTTAGTGCTCTTATGTTCAGGTCTTTAAATGCTGCGTCAACAACATCATTGACAATGGCGGCCACCCTCTGCCCATTTATCTTGTGTCCTAGCAGTTTTCTTAACCTCAAACTGCATTTGAGACTACCTTTGGTCGTATTCTCCCATTTATCAGGATCATCAACCTACTAGTCCCTTCGGCAAGTTCACAGTCAATGTATTGTTCTGTATTCTCATAGCAGGAATTTCAGAGAAATTCTTTAACGCTCACTCACTCCTCTGGCTGGGCTTGGTTCTAGGGCCTAGTGTTTCAACCTCCAAGCTTACCGCTTTTTAATTCCTTCGCCAGCTGTGTTCCATGCAACTCTCTAACAGCCGCATCTCCTTTATGCAGCAGCCAAGAGTTCCACCCTTCTGCGGGCAGTGTTCTTGAGAGAGGGGGCCTACAGTTGGCATCTGTACCATCCTCTGTGCTGCCACTGCCAGCTCTAGCAGTCCCCAGGCCCTTCCTTAGCAGCCAAAGGTACCCCCGACACTGCGGTTCAGTTCAGCAGTCTCTGCTGAGTGAGGCTCCGCCCTTCACTGCCACTCCAAGGCCTCAAGCCTAAGGACCTGGGCAGACTTCCTTCGGCACAGCATGGTCTCACCTTCCTTCGGTACAGCATGGTCCCCGGCAGCCAGTGCGGGGTCAGGGTCTACAGGATTTTGCTGCTGGAGTGTACCCCTACCATCAGGGAGAAGTTTAGGCATGGTATCAGCTATTTTCCAGTGATGGCTGCGGGCGCTCCCTCAAACCATGGCCATCTTGTTAGCAGCTCTTTAGCGCCCCCTTGTTTTTTAAAGTTCTTTATGTCAATTGTAGGCCTTGACAAGGAGACTTTTTATGTTTGTTGGGCTTTTTTCTCTCTCAAATGCACTTTTATTAGAGACACCTCATGCCCCCACATGTGATATCAGGCAGATGTAGATCATGGCTACAGGAAGACATTTTCCTTTCTTCTGGCAGGTAAGGTGAGAGAAAGAGGTTTGCTGTGCCCAGCCCTCAACACAGTCCCACTACAAACAAGTCTTCATGCCAGTGTATGATGGTCTGGGTGAGGTGGAAGCATGCTCAGCTAAGCACAATGCATACAGGAATATTTTACACTATTACACAAGACTATGCAAAAGATACTTTACATAAATTGGTCACATATGATTTAGTTGATATTAGTTTTTTCTCCCCTTAAAAGAAATCTATATAAAGCTGATATTGAAACATTAAATAGTTTAAAGAAAGAAACTTCTATCATAAATAGACATGCCTGCAAAAGCGGTATTGTTAGAATGGTACAATGATCACTAGATAATGTTACCTTCTTGTAGAGAACTCAGTGGCCTCGCTGGCCATTGAAATCTGGGAGGAAAACCTTCTTAAGTGAGGTTGAGTGTTAGAAGTATAGTGCATAATCACTACTTTGTGTTCTGTGTGAGTTACCAATGTATACACCATTATAAAAAACGTTTGAGTTAAAGTCTGAGACATCAAAATAATAGTCGTTTCTATGCAGTATACTTCAAAATGAATCACTATTTTTGAAAATAACCATTGGGTCCTTGTAAATTAAGTTTGAGCATACTGAAAAATCACTATACTATGAATGAGTGCAGCACTATGGTCTCTGCCTGCAATCACGCTGAACCAGTATCCTTCATGGACACTCTCTTCATAGTTTCTTCTCTCCTTGTCCATAATATGCTTTTATCATATGGACTCATACAGTGAGGCTCTCATCAATCCAAATGCGTGTCTAATGTCAGCAAGATGATCCTAGTTGAATTGACCTTTTAATAGTCAACATTGAGTTTGTTACCTTGGGTCATTTAGATCTGGGAAGTTGGATTTAGGGTCTGATTTAGAGCTGGACTGATAGGGTATTTACTCTGTCAGGGTGATAGAGTGAAGTACTTCTTCATCCTGAAGGAGTACCAGCCCACCAAATTTAGAGTTGTCTGTAGGCCCAGCAGACATCTCTTGCATTTACAGGAACTGCCATCATTGATAGTTTGATGGATGGCCCCATCAACATGACACAGCTGTGAGGCAAACTTTCAATGTTATTTTTAGTTTGAAAAATAAAATCCCAATGTGGGATTGTCTTTTGGAAAATAAAAAAAAAACCACAATGACTCTCTCACCATGGGAGTTTTCTCCCATGTCGTGGAGGTCATTTTACAGTTTTCACTGTCCCTTAACATCAGGTTTTACCGTCCCTTACACAGCACAATAGAATGAGAATTTAGGAGTAAACAGAGTGGTATAATTAGCTTGGTTCATGATTTTAAGCAATTAAAAGGAACTCTTGCATGTACAGGCAGCCAGAGATTTCAGGACTGAATAAATAGGACCCAGACAAGGGGCTGTGGTAACAATCATAGCTGTACTTTTTTGAACCAGTAGCAGCCATTGCAGATGTTATCAGCTAGCTCCAATTATAAGGAGTTAGCAGGGATATGTAAACTGTTTTCAATGAAGAGTAAAATCCTGTGTACAATCCGTAGACAGTGAAAACAAGTGGCAGCCACTTTGGATACTTGGGGAACCAAGGACTTAATGGAATCAAAAAGGACTCCCAGCTTATGAATTACCCCTGTTGGAAGAGGAAGGCACATACATCATTTGTGCACAGGGCTTAAGAGGTCATATGCTGGATGGGGAAGTGATCCGGAGAATTTCTGTCTTTAAAGGATTAAGTTTGAGAAAATTGAAAGACATCTACCAGCAGACTACAGAAATAATTTTTCTCAATAAATGTGGTATTTGGGAATTGAAGTTACTTCCTAAGGAGTGTAGAAATGTAAACATCAGTTTGGTATCATCAGCTCGTGTGTACATACATGAACCAATCTGATGAAGTGAAGTAGCCGAAGTCTCATGCATGGATTACACAGAAAAGACAGCATATTCGAGGTTTGAGGAACTCTATTCTCTGAGGCTTCTACTTTCGAATACAAAAGGCGACACGCAACAGCCCATGTCCTGTCAGATATAAAGTATGCAATCCATTTAATCAAAATGTTTATTTCGGCTCGGTGGCCAAACAAGAACATGTTAAACGTAATACATAAAAACTATAAAACCACCAAATATAATTTACAGTTCATGTACAAATTCAATATGGTACATCTCATAAAAAGCCATTGATAAAAAAGTTTTGGAGAATAAAACACAGTTAAGAGATTAAAATATAACAGCAGAAAAAAAACCTAGTCCATCAGAAAATCAACTTCTTCTGTCTAAGCCTCCACATATATATCAGGAACCTTGATTCAGCTAAGAAGGTAGATTGTCTAATATCGCTTCTTAGTATTCTATATGCAATCTTATAGTTCCTAAAAACCAAGTTACAGAAGACTGGTAAAATCCATGGAAGTGCAATATACTCAGCTGTTTCTACCACTAAGAGACAGAAGGGACAGAATTCAATTGAGTCACGGTCATCGCGATTCGATACAGCTGTAATGAAAACAGATGGGTATAATCCCCATGCAAAATTGTATGTATAAGGACTTCTTAGAAGGAGGTTCAACCTCATCCAAAAACATCTCCAGGATATTTAGCTTTCAACTCCAAAAAGGAAGCAGAGAGAGAATCCACCCTAGAAGAGTTTAAGGTAAGATGATCAATATGGTGCCAGAAGACGCCTTTAATTTCCAGTTTTGAGATAGTATAGCATCTTCTGGAGTAGGCCAAAGATTTTCAAACCCAATCTGCCTCAGTCGATCTTTAACCAACCTAAACCAAGAAATCTTCCTGGCTTCAGGCTGTCCTATTACATCTTCTAAGGCCTTGCAAAAGAGTGTGAGCTTAGGGGCTGTCCATAATCTTCACCAGTACAACAGTGGGTTCAACCCCACTATATAATTAATACACCTAAAACCATAATCTAATCACAATGGACACAGTGGAGTACTTGCTGGCACGTTACTTAAGCTCCTCATAAATTGATTTTCTACTCACAAAAGAGCTCTGACATCTGCAAAAATCCCACAGTTCTCCACCATACAGGGTAGACCCTAGAGCCTGACATTTGCAAATCTCAAGGGCTGGGGTGATTGGGTGAAAAGATGAACTGTGCTGGACCCTCAAAATGCCACAACAATATTGCTCTAGCTTCATCCTGCGTTTCTGAACATGAAATGCCCAGTCAAAATGTTCTCTGAGAGTAACCCCCAACTAATCAAACATTTGAGCACACTCTAGAATTACACCATTAAACGTTGGATTTGAGCAAGATGTTGGACAGGGGTTAACTACCATGGGGCAGATTTATGACGACTGGCGCATCCCTGCATATCAGCAGGGATGCGCCAGTTATTGTGCGCCACAGCTCCGCCACCATGGATGCACCGCATTTACAATGCGGCGCACCATGGGGCAAAAACGGCAGAGATGCGTGACGCATCTGTGCCGTAAAAGTGGCACATTGCTGGAGTTGCGTCCCAAGCGCGACGCAGCTCCAGCAATGCTCTGGGGGGCCCTATGGTTACAATGCTGCGTCAATCCTTACGCCTGCTTCAAGCAGGCGCAGGGTTTTGACGCAGCATGGGCTCAAAAGTGACTGAGTGAAATCTTGTAGATTTCACTCAGCCACTTTTAGGAGGCGTTCCTGCGCCGGAACGCCCCCCCCTGTGCAGATACACCCACATGTGGCGCAAGCTTTACAACGTGACGCATCTCCCTAGATGCGTCACGTTGTAAATGGGGCGCAACATGGCGCAGAGTTTACGCCGCCGCTGCGTCACAAAAGTGACGCAACGGCGGCGTAAAAGTGGCGCAAGTCCGATATAAATCTGCCCCCATATATTTTGTCTTGCTGAGGTTAATCTCCAGCCCCCGCTGCCTGCAAGAAGACCAAAAGCAATCCAGAAGCTTTTGAATTCCCATAGGGGATTTAGATAACAAGAAGGTATCATCTGCAAACTGGGAAAATAATATTAATAATGAGGGATTAGGGCATCACCCTGGGATACCAGATTATTGATGTAGAGGAAAAAGTGGGTTGGAGCCAACGCACACCCCTGCTTCACTCCCCGATTCACAGGAATTGGGCCAGTTAGCTCGCCTTGAGACCCACATCTGACCTGGGCATAATTTCCGGAGTGTAGTCTAATAATAACTTTTATACAATAAGTGGGAACCCTCTTCTCCAGCAACACCCTCAGATATAAAGTATGCAATCCATTTAAAAACAGTGGTGGGCATACTGAGATTTGTAAGTGTTTGTAGAAGGATGTCAGGGTCAACACTATCAAATGTCACTGAAAGCGCTAAGGAAATCATCACCTCAACATTACCCCCACTAACAAATCTTCTTCAATCATCCAAGGCTAAAGGATCACCAATTCTGTGCTGAAGAAGAGCCACCTGAGTCATATCAAGTATTCAATATTTCTCAATGCATTGTTGTACTTGGTAGGTACTAGCCTTTCCAACCACTCCACCAGACAAAAGTTGTTTGGATTGTCTGCTCAAAGAGAAAGTTTTTTTAGCAGCGATTTCACTACTAGTAATTTCCATTTCTTGGGGAAAATTCCCATTGCCAAGGAGATCTTGTAAACAGAGAAAAGCTCTATTTTACAGAGGTGAAGTAAAGATATCATGACATTTTCTGGGCATGGCTCCTTCGGGGAACCTGAGGGTCTACAAGATGCACCTGTGGCCATTATTTGTTTTTCAGTTATGAGTTGGAATATCTCTAAGGGATACTCCTCTTGGGCTGTAGATTTAAACAGGGTCCAGAACAGGGATACTGTTGCGAATAATTGATGCATAAAGTTTAGAAATCTTATTTGAGAAGAAGGCTGTTGATTCTTCACAGTGTATTTTGGACACAACAATTTAGCTGAGATCAACCCCCACCACCATTCCTACCTTTCTGCCCCCACCTGGGGGGGGGGGGGGGGGGGTAAAAAGCCCACTAGACACCAGGGTTAGTTTGGGGCAAATTTGAATTAGGGTGGGTGCTGCCCAAAATGGGCATGCCCATGCCCCCACCACCCCTGCAAAAATTACAGCCTTCCTGCCCCCCCTGGAGGGCAGATGGGGCAGTAGCCCCCAATCTGCCCCCCCGGGGGGGGGGCAAAAACCCCACTAGACGCCAGGGATTTTTTGGGGAACATTTTTATTAGGGTGGGGGCATTGGCATGCCCGTTTTTGGCAACCTCCACCCTAATTAAAATTTCCTAAAAAAAATCCCTGGCATCTAGTAGGCTTTCTGCCCCCACCGGGGGGCAGATGGGGGCGTTAGCCCCCAATCTGCACCCCCGGGGTGGCGAAAAGCCCACTAGTCGCCATGTTTTTTTTTTAGGGCAAATTTGAATTAGAGTGGGGCAGCCCAAAACAGGCATGCCCATGTCCCCACCCCCTCCCCTGCAAAAATTACAGCCTTCCTGCCCCCCCCTGGGGAGCAGATGGGGTTATTAGCTGCCAATCTGCCCCCTGGGGGGGGGGGGGGTAAAAAGCCCACTAGACACCAGGGATTATATGGGGCAAATTTTTATTAGGGTGGGGGCATTGATTCAAAATTTGCTCTAAAAAATCCCTGCTGTCTAGTAGGCTTTCTGCACCCCCGGGGTGGAGAAAAGCCCACAAGTCACCATGGTTTTTTCAGGGCAAATTTGAATTAGAGTGGGGCAGCCCAAAACAGTCATGTCCATGCCCCCACCCCCCCCCACAAAAATTGCAGCCTTCCTGCCCCCCCGGGGAGCAGATGGGGCAGTAGCCACCAATCTGCCCCCAACTAGACGCCAGGGATTTTTTGGGGCAAATTTTATTAGGGCGGGGGAATTGACATGCCCATTTTATGCAACCCCCACCCTAATTAAAGTTTGCTCTAAAAAATCCCTGGTGTCTAGTAGGCTTTATGGGGGGGCAGATGGGGGTATTGGCCCCCAATCTGCCCCGCCAGAGGGGGCAAAAAGCCCTCTAGTCCCCAGGGATGTTTTTGAGGCAAATTTGAATTAGGGTGGGGGCTGCCCAAAACAGGCATGCCCATGCCCCCACCCCCTCCCCTGCAAAAATTGCAGCCTTCCTGCCCCCCGGGGGGCAGATGGGGGCATTAGCTGCCAATCTGCCCCCCGGGGGGGGCAAAAAGCCCACTAGACGCCAGGGGTTTTTTGGGGTAAATTTTTATTAGGGTGGGGGCACAGGCATGCCCGTTTTATGCTACCCCCACCCTAATTAAAATTTGCTCTAAAAAATCCCTGGTGTCTAGTAGGCTTTCTGCCCACCCCTGGGGGGCAGATGGGGGCATTAGCCCCCAATCTGCCCCGCCAGGGAGGGCAAAAAGCCCTCTAGTCGCCAGGGATTTTTTGGGGGCAAATTTGAATTAGGGTGGGGGCTGCCCAAAGCAGTCAGGCCCATGCCCCCACCCCCTCCCCTGCAAAAATTACAGCCTTCCTGCCCCCCCTTGGGGGCAGATTGGGGCATTAGCTGCCAATCTGCCCCCTGAGGGGGGCAAATAAGCCCACTATACGCCAGGGGTTTTTTGGGGTAAATTTATATTAGGGTGGGGGCACAGGCATGCCCGTTTTATGCTACCCCCACCCTAATTAAAATTTGCTCTAAAAAATCCCTGGTGTCTAGTAGGCTTTCTGCACCCACTGGGGGGCAGAGGGGGGCATTAACCCCCAATCTGCACCACCGGGGGGGAAAAAAGCCCTCTAGTCGCCAGGGATTTTTTTGGGGAAAATTTGAATTAGGGTGGGGGCTGCCCAAAACAGGCATGCCCATGCCCCCACCTCCTCCCCTGCAAAAAATTACAGCCTTCCTGCCCCCCTGGGGGGCAGATGGGGGCATTAGCCGCCAATCTGCCCCCCGGGGGGGCAAAAAGCCCAGTAGACACCAGGGATTTTTTGGGCAAATTTTAATTAGGGTGGGGCCATTGGCATGCCTGCTTTGGGAAGCCCCCACCTTCATTAAAATTTGCCCAAAAAACTCCCTGACGTTTATTGGACTTTCACCCCCCCCTGGGGGGAAGATGGGGGCATTAGCCCCCAATGTGCCCCACCTGGGGGGGCAAAAAGCCCACTAGATGCCAAGGTTTTTTTTAGGGCAAATTTGAATTAGAGTGGGGCTGCCCAAAACGTGCATGCCCAAGCCCCCACCCCCTAAACAAATAGCCACTGTGTTTCTGCCCCCCTTGGGGGCATATCAGGGCAACCCAACCCCCCGATATCCCCCCCAGGGCGGTAGAAAGCAGACTAGGCACGGATTTGTTTTTAGCAATATGCCTACCTGTTGATTATGCGCCCTAGCGCAGCCGGCACATAGGGAAACCTAGCTAACCTGTACATTTTTAAAAACTAGACACCCAGGATCGGGTGACTTGACTGGCTCTCACCAGGTTCTGTTACCCAGAATCCCTTACAAACCTAAATATTTGTAAAAAAAAACACATTTTCCTCACATTTCTGTCGTGGAAAGTTCTGGAATCTGTGTGGACCCACAAATTTCCCACCACCCAGCGTTCCCCCAGGTCTCCCGGTAAAAATGGTGCCTCACTTGTGTGGGAGGCCCAAGTACCCGCGACAGGCAAGGGCCCAAAACGTAGTGAGGCGACATCAACATTGCCTATCAAAAAATGTTTTGGGCCCTTGCCTGTCGCGGGTACTTAGGCCTCCCACACAAGTGAGGCACCATTTTTACCGGGAGACCTGGGGAAATGCTGGGTGGTGGGAAATTTGTGTGAGCTTGGTGATGCCACAACTTTCCCACACAAAAATGTGTGAAAAAAAGAGATTTTTTCAGCTAAAATTGAGGTTTGCAGGGGATTCTGGGTAAGGAAACGTTGGGGGATCCACGTGAGCCATACCTCCCTGGAAGCCCCCAGGTGTCTAGTTTTCAGAAATGTGTGGGTTTGGTAGGTTTCCCTAGATGGCCGCCAAGCACGGGGCCAAAAACCCAGGTGACCCCCCTTGCAAAACCAGGTGGTTTTGAGATAGGCGATTTTGATGTCGCCTCACTACGTTTTGGGCCCTTGCCTGTCGCGGGTACTTGGACCTCCCACACAAGTGAGGCCCAATTTTTATCGGGAGACCTGGGGGAATGCTGGGTGGTGGGAAATTTGTGTGAGCCCAGTTGATGCCACAACTTTCCCACACAAAAATGTGTGAAAAAAGTGATTTTTTTCAGCTAAAATTGAGGTTTGCACGGGATTCTGGGTAAGGAAACTTTGGGGGATCCACGCAAGCCATACCTCCCTGGAAGCCCCCGGGTGTCTAGTTTTCAGAAATGTGTGGGTTTGGTAGGTTTCCCTAGATGGCCGCCGAGCACGGGGCCAAAAACCCAGGGGACCCCCCTTGCAAAACCAGGTGGTTTTGAGATAGGCAATTTTGATGTCGCATCACAACGTTTTGGGCCCTTGCCTGTCGTGGGTACTTGGGCCTCCCACACAACTGAGGCACCATTTCTATTAGGAGACCTGGGGGAACGCTGGGTGCTGGGAAATTTGTGTGAGCCCGGTGATGCCACAGCTTTCTCACACAAAAATGTGTGAAAAAAGTGATTTTTTTCAGCTATAATTGATGTTTGCAGGGGATTCTGGGTAAGGAAACATTGGGGGATTCATGCAAGCCATACCTCCCTGGAAGCCCCCCGGTGTCTACTTATCAGAAATGTATGGGTTTGGTAGGTTTCCCTGGATGGCCGCCGAGCACGGGGCCAAAAACCCAGATGACCCCCCTTGCAAAACCAGGTGGTTTTGTGATGGGCAATTTTGATATCACCTCACTACGTTTTGGGCCCTTGCCTGTCACGGGTACTTGGGCCTCCCTCACAAGTGAGGCACCATTTTTACCGGGAGACCCAGGGGAACGCTGGGAGGTGGGAAATTTGAGGGAGCCCGGTGATGCCACAACTTTCCCACACAAAAATGTGTGAAAAAAGTGATTTTTTCAGTTAAAATAGAGGTTTGCAGGGGATTCTGGGTAAGGAAACGTTGGGGGATCCACGCAAGCCATACCTCCCTGGTAGCCCCCGGGTGTCTAGTTTTCAGAAATGTGTGGGCGTGGTAGGTTTCCCTAGGTGCCGGCAGAGCTAGGGTTCACAAACTACAGCTAGGCACTTTGCCAAAAAAGGCTCATTTTTCACTGCGAAATTGAGGTGTGACCACGTTGTATTTTGAACCGTTTCCTGTCACGGGCACTAGGCCAACCCACACAAGTGAGGTACCATTTTTCTCGTAAGACTTTGGGGAACGCAGGGTAGGTAGAAATTTGTGGATCCACGCAGATTCCAGAACTTTCCACCACAGAAATGTGGGGAAAATGTGTTTTTTTGGACAATATTTTAGGTTTGCAAGGGATTCTGGGTAACAGAACCTGGTGGGAGGCAGCTAAGTCACCCCATCCTGGATTCCCCTGGGTGTCTATTTGTTGAAAATGTATAGGTTTGCTAGGTTTGTCTAGGTGCCGGCAGACCTATGGTTCAAAAACTACAGCTAGGCACTTTGCCAAAAAAGGGTCATGTTTCCCTGCGAAATTGAGGCGTGACCACGTTGCGTTTTGCACCGTTTCCTGTCGTGGGCACTAGGCCAACCCACACAAGTGAGGTACCATTTTTCTCGGAAGACTTTGAGGAACGCGGGGTGGGTGGAAATTTGTGGATCCACGCAGATTCCAGAACTTTCCACCACAGAAATGTGGGGAAAATGTGTTTTGTTTGACAGTTTTTTAGTTTTGCAAGGGATTCTGGGTTACAGAACCTGGTGGGAGGCAGCTATGTCACCCCATCCTGGATTCCCCTGGGTGTCTAGTTTTCAAAAATGTATAGGTTTTCTAGGTTTCCCTAGGTGCCGGCAAAGCTAGTGTTAAAAAACTACAGCTAGACACTTCGCAAAAAAAGGGTAAATTTTCATTGGGAAAATGTGGTGTGTTCATGTTGGGTTTTGAGCCATTTCCTGTCGTGGGCACTATGCCTACCCACACAAGTGAGGTACCATTTTTATCAGGAGACTTAGGGTAATTCAGATTTGTAAAGCAACTGTTATTATCCATTGATTTTTGATGCATTTCTTCCTTCCAAATGAAAGATATTGTGTAAAAAAGAAGTCATTTTGAAAAATGACCGATAATTCTCATGCCAGTATGAGTATTCCCAATTTCGAAAATGTGCAAATATGTACAGTTTCTAAACTCTATAATTTGTTCCCATTTCAGAAATACATACGTCTCTTTCATACCGATTTTTCCATGTATACATTTTCACACAATAATCGCTATATACTCAGAACATAATAAAAAAACATTGCAAATTGCTGCTCAGTTTTTGACTCTAGGTTCACCAGGTTCTTGGTGAACCTACAAGTCCTATATATCCCCACAACCAGGAAGGTCCAGCGGATGTAACGGTATATTGCTTCAAAGAGCTATCATAATTAGAAGAAGTTACAGGTGAAAACGTTGACAGAAAAGGCTGTTTTTTACAACTAATTTTCTATTTTTCCTATATTTAACTGTTAGTTTCTATAAAGAAACCTTGATGGATCTACACAAATGACCCCTTGCTGAATTCTTAATTGTATCTACTTTTCTAAAATGTATAGCTTTCCAGTATCCATTATGGCTTTCACACCCATTTCTACCATTAACTGGAAGGAGGTTGAAAGCACAAAAAATAGCAAAAATAGGCTATGTCCCAGAAAAATGCCAAAACTGTGTAACAAATGTTGGTTTTCTGACAAAAGTCTGTCATTCCCTAAAAGCTTGGAAAGTGGTAATTTCAGCCCCATAAACCCGTTTTTGATACCATTTACAGAGAAAAACCCAGACGCTTTCATTTGCAGCCCGTTTTTCCCATTTGTCCCCAAAAAAACAAACTTTGCTGTATTTTGGCTAATTTCTGGGAACCCTCCAGGGGAATCCACAAACCCTGGGTACCTTTACAGTCCCCATGATGTTGGAAGAAAAGGACACAAATTTGGCGTGGATACCTTATGTGGTCAAAAAGTTACAGGGGCCTAAGCGCGCACTACCCCAAATAGCCAAAAAAAGGCTTAGCACAGGGGGGCGGGGGGAGGCCTAGCAGCGAAGGGGTTAAAAGATGGTTCGTAGTTTCTTTTTCATTTCTTCTCAACTCTTCAAGAGTATAGTTTTTTAATGTTTTTTTTTACTTCAGACATGAACCAAGCATTCTATTTATGCTGGTGACCTGGGCAAGTTTTCTTCTAGTGCAAAAGAAGAATGGTATCCAGAGCCGATGTAAGGACCAAGGAGAGATGTGGAGCAAAAAGTCAAGTCTTTTATCATTATGTGTTCTGCAAATTAAAGAAAGATCTTTTTGGAACACTTGGACGGTGAGGTCTGAGTTGAAGTTTTTGCAATTTAATGAGAGGAGATGAAATGAACAGGACTCGTTCCCCTGATTCACAAAATGAAAACATGTGCCATAGGTACGGCCATTGGAATTGTATCGCAATATAGGATCAAATTATGTGGAAAAATGTGCTAAATTATTTGGCAATAAAATTAAAATGCTGTGTCTGTGGAAAGGTAAATTATTCTTCATATTATGCACGTAAATGCAAAATATGCAGCACATTCTCTGGCACTATCATCTCACAGCCGAAGTCTCATTTCTACAAAAAATAGAAAAGTATCCTAAAATGGAACATTGTATGCATTCAGCTAAGTCTATTTAAAATTTAGGAGCATATTTATCCTACTTTCACGCAGCGCAATGCAGCAAGCCACCTTGCTGCGCTGTGTGAAAGGGAAAGTGCAGGAATGCCCCATAGTTAACCTTATATTGCAGCTTCCTGTCCTTTCCTTGTGCTGGTGTACTTTTGGCTGCCTAGCATCAATGCAGGCACCCCAGCATCCTGGTGCAAGGGTGACTGCACTATCAGCAGGATTGATTTGTGCAGAATAGCACACCTTCCTCCACAAAAACAATCCTGAGAGTAATTTTCTTCTTTCTATGTGTACTGTATCAAGGCATGCACGGCCATGCAAGGTGGCCTTGCATGGTTTGATAAACCTTGCTTTACTGTTGTTTCGCTCTTGAACCCCCTTGCGCAGCACAAGGGTGATGCACTATGATAAATATGCACCTTAGTCACCAAGGGTCGGAGTTATCAAATAGTAGTGTCGCCCTTGTGCCACACAATGGGGCGGGCCAAGGGCGACACCAGTTCTAATTTAGGTATATCAAGCCACGAAAAGCGTGCCTTGCTGGCTTGATAAATCTAGAGTAACACAACACAGTGCAAATCACTGCGTTGCGTTGCATTACTCTGCCCCAGAGAGGTGTTCCATGAGTGGAGCGTGGGTGTTCCCATGCATCCATCCGGGGATTTTGGTGCAATGCCAGGTTTACCATTACTGGTTGACCTGGGAATGCGTCAAAAGGCTATGCCTCCCCAGGTGTGGTGTAACGAGGAGAAATATCTTTATTTCTCCTCATTACTTCCTCATTCGATGTATGCTGCTAGAAATAGGAAAATGCCGGAGAGAATTGTTTTTTTGCAGAATGGTGTTAATTCCTGCACTAAAGCAATCTTGCTTACAACGCAGGCACTCTTGCACCATGGTGCAAGGGTGCCTGCATTGGAGCTAGGCAGCACATTGTGCACCAACGCAGGGAAAAGACAGGAGTGTGTTGTATAATGTTAAATACGGAGCTTTCCCTATCATGCAGCGCAGCAAGGGGACATGCTGCACTGCACAAGTTAAACAAACATAAACAAAACAAGAACATGGAAGCTCAGAAGATCATTTAATAACTTCGTCCTTTCTAACTACCAGAGTAAAATAAAAAACATATTTCACTCACCAGAAAACACTTTGTGTGCTTACTAGATCTAGCTGAGGCCTCACAGGGGTCAAATGGCATGGGGCAATATGAGAGAGCTTTCATGAAGGATACATGCCAAGTTGAACCATTCCCTCCCACCCCAAATCCTCTTATTTCCCTTCTGCCGCCGGGAACGACTTCCAGTTATACGCAAGGGCTTATAAAGCGTCCCCCTTTAAAAAAAATCTTTAAAACGCAGCACTCCTAACACTGCGGCCTCTGGAAGAGCTTCTTCCATTAACAAACAAAACCGCACAACAATATTGTGCTTTTAGATTTATCATGTAGACATCTCACTAGGACTCACTTTAAGGTTCAAGATATTGCATCTTAGAAGGACAGGAATCATGTTTGTGCATCTTGTATTTCTGCGTGACTTCTCAAAGTACCTGCTGCTTTGACGACAGGGTCTGTCGTGTAAAGATGCATTTGCATAAACAGTGAAACAAAACATTTTTCTGACTGGGAAAGAATCATACTTTCCACCTTGTTTCAGTTTCTTTTAAGCATAACCTTTAAGCTGCAGTTCATAATAAGTCAGAGTCACTAACTCAACAAAGGGAGGCTCGGTTATCAGAGGCTAAACTGAACGAAACAGTCCCAAACCTTCAAAGGAAAGGAGAGAATTTCTTCTGCTAAGCTAGTGCAAAGGGGAAAACAAAAAAAAGCAAAATCAATCTTTGTTTGGGCAACTTCGAAGGTCAGTGCACTAAACAAAAGCGTATTTGATCAAAAATACTGTCTGATCCTGTCATTCCTGAAAGAGCCCTTTGCCATGAAAGCATCCATCTCTCCTCTTGCGATTGATATATGAGCGTCAGTGACCACTTTTCATGGCGCTTTCAGATGGTTGACCTGGCTGGAAAGAAGATTCACCGGAAGCATTAAAAGATCACAGGAACAGCAAATTGCCTGCACTCTCTCACACCTGATATATCAAAGATTGTTATTTATGAGGCCGATGAGCACACATCACCTCCATTCATCATAAAATACACGCCTCTTGGGTTTTAGCATGGTCTCAACAATATGTGGTCAATAGCGTGCAAACATAAACTGAAAAATAAAAACCATTAAAATAAACATTGATTGACAATTTCGATTTTCAGTGCATTGATTTCGAAAATCAAGTGGCCTTTGGAGGTAAAAGGCAAAATGTAAAATGCAGTTCCTCCTACCACACCACAGTGGATAACTGGAGGAATGCACCATAATCGAAAAATTAACAAGCATTTTTATTAGTACTAGCAGCAGACAGAAAATCGCCCCGATACACAAAGATTTTGCTATTAGTAGGTGTAACTTACTCTTAGACTATTAATATCTTATACCTCAAGTCCTAGTGGCAGTAGTATTAATAATAATAATCCACATTTGTAAAGCGCGAACAATCACCCGTAAGGGTCTCTAGGAGCTGGGGGCCATCGGGAAGATTAAGCAAGCTATTGCCCAGAGTCGCAAGGCGCTGGGCTAATCTGCCGCCGGCGATCGAACCGTGATCCCCAGATTCCGGAGTCAGTCGCCCTGGCCGCGGCGCCACACCTCTTCGCTGGCAGGAGTGTGATGGTAGTAGTAGTGGTGTTGGTGGCAATAGTCCTGGTGGTAGTAAAGGGGATTGTGGCAATAGTAGTGCAGTTGGTGGAAGCAGTGGCAAGTGTGGTGTTGATGGCAGTTGTAGTGATGGTAAAAGTGGAGAGGATGGTGGTGATCATAGTGTTGGTGATACTAGTGGTTATGAAGGTGATGGTAGTGGCGGTGGCAGTAGTGATAGTGGTGGCGATAGTTGTGGTGCTAGTGATAGTGGTGGTGAGAGGGGCGGTGATAATCATGGTGGTGATAGTGGTAGTAGCAATGGTGATATTCGTGGTGGTGGTGGTATTGGTGATGTCGGTAATAATGGTAGTAGTTGTAGTGGGGATGGTTGTAAAGCGAGTAGTGGTGGTGGTGGAAATGTAATGATGATGATAATCATGGTGGTGATAGTGGCGGTGATGGTGGGGGTCATACGGATGGTGGGGGAAATATGGTGAAAATGCCTCATGCGAGATATGTTACCTTCAAACCCATCCCTTTACAAATATTTCGAGTGATGTTTGAAGGAGAAGTGTGCCCTTACATTTATTTATCACTCAAGTCACCCTGAAGTGCATTTTGAGAGAATTATGTGTAATTTTGTGTAACCCTTTAATTAACATTACCAGGCAAGGTGACTGCAAGGCACTCGGTAGTGAAAAGAAATGAACAGCCACTCAGTGCGGGCAGACAGACCAGAATCCACGACCACTGTGAGCACTGCTTACTAGGAGTGCAGGCTAGAGCAGAAGTGAAGCATTGAAAAGGAGGGAGGTGAAGAGCAGAAGCCATGATCTCTCTGACCAACAGGTGGATGGCAGGATGCAACAGAAGTTCACAGATTGACACACACTCCTCTGGCTGACAGAGGCTGTCCCTTCCAGGTATGGAAGCAGGAAATAGTCAGGCACAATGTTGCTGCACACTGCCTGAGAAGCCAAAAGTGGTTTATTTATTTATTTCTTTACTTCTCACTATCCCGTCATATGTCGAATTCCACTATCCCCACCCCGCCCACCTCACCGCCCCACCGCGTTTACCTGTGCGAGACCCACAGGACTGACCTTGCCTAGATGTCAGTGGTTGAAGGGGTTGGTCCAGTCTCCCACTGTATGTATGCTGTCCTCTGGGCTGAGCAAAAAATTTGAAACAGCAACAAAGTCCCTTTCTACACATGTATTCTTAATATTATTATGTATTCGTTGTCAGGGTTACAGTAGGCTTGCTAAACAACTAAAACTGGCTCTCAGGCCTATAAATAACAGAAAGAATAGGAGAATCAGTGGTAGAAAGCTATTAGTCAAACACAATCAAGTGAATCGAGAGTGGGTTTGAGGGCGCATGTTGTCATCTGCATTCCAAAAGAAAGGAGGCAAGGGAAAATGCAATTATTTATTTGGTTGTTTTATAAAACTGCACTCTGTTACCTTTCATTGACTTCAAAGTTCTGGAGAGATATGCCGCGTTTCTGTGAAGACAACTTCTGGGGAAATCAGGGTCCAAGCAGATCAGAGTTAAGGAAACACACCCAGTTTTCTTCAGTCGCTACCCACATCCTTGTGGTGTACAATTGATTACAGCTTTGGTCGGGTCCTTTTTCAGGTGTTTCCTGAAGCACAAGTAGTTAGGCTCGATCCAGAGTCTTAAATGTGGCCTGGCGACCCTATGCACCTTGTGATCTGTCTCCATATTTCATCTGATTGAAGCGGTAGTAGATGATCAGATGTGAAACTGCTGACCATAAGTTCATGGCTGGCACCTGTTGGAGTGCCGGCTTTTACAAGTATCACTTCCATCGAAATAGGCCTTCTGTATATTGCAGATACCAGTGAATGATTTCAAGACCGATTTCAGGTGTTTAAAGTTAGGGTGTGTTAGAAATGGGGGTTCTCTGGTTGGCAGTGGCTTGCACCCTTTCCAATTAGGTAGCCTTTATTCTAGTCAGAATATGTGAGTTACACACCCAAGATAACCCCCTGCTCACCCACTTGGTAGCTTGACACAAACAGGCAGGTCTATCTCAGAGGCAATGTGTAAAGCATTTGTACATAACAGACACAGCAACACAGTGAAATGGACACCACTCCAGTTTAGAAAAATTAACTATCTTTATCTAAACCAAAACGACAAAAATCCAACATACAGATCTTAAGATATCACTTTTTAAATGTTTTAAGCTATTGTGTCCATATAACTCTATGGATGCGTTGTTCTTACACAATGTACCTTAGATGTGTCGAAATCCACAAGGAAAAACAGCAGCTGAGGATGGAAGCATCGGAAAACACAGCAATGCGTTGATTCCTGAGTCCCTGGGGAGGCGATGCACCAGTTCTTCTGCACGCAGAAGTGTTGTGTCGGTTCCGGACTGTAAATGGAAGTGATGCGTCAAAATCCAAGACGGTGCTGGTCTGCAGGTGATGAGGTGGAAAACTTGGTGCATTGGTGCAATGCATGGAAATGCAGACATGCTGGAGGTCGATGCGGCAAACAGACGCTGTGACAAAACTCCCGGCAGTGGAGTTCAGGGATGCTGCTCGTCACGTTTTTGATGGTCCTGAGACTTCTTAACAGGAGGCTAGCATACATAAGCCCTTGGAGAAACTTCTGAAGCAGGAAACACAGCAAAGCCCAGTCCCTTTCCTCTCCAAGACAGAGGCAGCGACAACAGGCCAACCCAGGAAAGCAACACACAGCAAAGGAGCAATACTCCCCCTCACAGCTCTTCAGTTTTTCTTCTTAGCAGAGTCTCCTCTTGATCCTGAAGTGTTCTAAAAGTCTGGGGTTTTAGGTCCAGTACTTATATCCCTTTTGGCCTTTGTAGTAAGCATACTTCACAGGAGAGTCTTTGTAGTGCACAGATCCTGCCTTACCCTGATTTGGCAGCAGACACACTTCGGGAGGGTGGAGTCAGCATTATGAGAGGCCAGGCACAGCCCTTTTCAAGTGTATGTGACAACTCTTCCCCCCACTCTAGCTTAAGAAGGTCCATCAGCCTGGTGATGGGCAATCAGGATATGTAGGACATACCTCAACTCCCTTTGTGTGACTGTCTAGAGTCAATGCATAAACAGGCCCCTGTCAGTCTAAACCAGATGTTGATTCCACCTGCAGGCAAAGGCACAGGATGGTAAAACAAGACAATGCCCACTTTCTAAAAGTATCATTTTTAAACACACAATTTAAAGACCACCTTCACTAAAAGATGTGTTTTCAAATTCTGAGCTCAGGGAGCCCAAACTCCAAATCTCCAGCTTTCCAAATTGAAAGTTACACTTGTAATACGTTACAAGGTAGCTCCAATGATAGCCTATGGAAGAGCTAGTCCATGCAAAAGTGAAAAACGAAATTGGCAGTATTTCCCTATAAGGACATGTAAAACATACCAGGACATGCCCTACTTTTCACATACACTGCAACCTGTCCATGGGGGTACCTTGGGTCTAACTTAGTGGTGCCTTACACATAGTAAAAGGGAAGGTTTGGGCCTGGCAAGTGGGTGCACTTACCAGGTTGACAGCGCAGTTTAAAAATGATCTCACAGACACTGCAATGGTAGGCCTGAGACACGTTTACAGGACTACTCATGTGGGTGGTACAACCAGTGCTGCAGGCCCACAAGTAGCATTTGATTTACAGGCCAATTACACTTAACTACGCGTGAAGAGTAATTCTGTGTTCACTGTTATTTTTCAGTGCAAAAATGCCCCCTTGCATCCAAAGTGGGCACAGAATGCATTTTGTGCTAAAAAATACTGTAAATTGCAACAGAACACAAATAACGGGCATGAGCATCCGCTTGTATTCACCAAACGTGCTCTTGGAGTAAGATTTTCCCACAAGTTAGTCCCTGCATTTAACACTATTTGCTTCGCACATAATTCATCTTTGTGTCCAAAATGGACATGATGATGCATTTTGTGTTAAGAAATTTGACAAATCATGTAATTATCGATAATTCCTTGCCAAAGCATAACACGAAATTAACACAATTCCTCTGATTTCTCCAGCATAATTGAAAGTACACCTGAGCATAGTCACTGTATCATCTACTGAAGCACACTCTGGCAGCCATGTTTTTTAAATTTAGGCCTGTTAATGAATTTCTTTGGGAACCGGGTCAAATAATGTTGTGTTAGTCCAGTGTGCCACTCCTATGAGTCTTAGCAACTTTACAAGGAGTTCAGTTTGACAAATTAGGAAAAAATATGGGCTTCTGGTCAGCACCTTTGACAATGGAATTGCTTGGGGGAGTGAAGGATGAGTTATCAATATAACTCGTAAGTTTCTTACCTTCAGTGAGATTAGGGGCTAATCAATGGGCATTGATTTGGACTTCCAGACCTTGAATCCCAATCATGTTTTTTTCATGCTGCAATATTCATTTTCCTAGCAAGTTCTAATGGTTGTATGGTTCCCAGGCTCATTTTCCAAATAAATGATAATTTGGATGTTATCAGCATACATTTATAGGTGCAGCTGGTACTGTACACACCCACAGCATCTCATCTTTTGATGATTTGACTGGAATAAGGTTGCAGGTTTTCTTTGAGAAGAAAATAATCACATAGTGAGGGAAGATCAACTCTGTTGTTTTTCATGGGGATTTTAACATCTCTTATTGGTCAAACACCTGGTGAGAATCATGAAGGTGGTGATCCAGCTCTTTCTATTGTTTTGATATTTTCTTGCCAAACGTTTCTGGGGTACATTGAGCAGTAGAGCACACACAATTGAGGACCATTTATGGATCTACTATTGTTTCTTTAGGCAATGTCTTAGTACTTACATTTTTGGTGGGACCAAATCATGTGCTTTAAGAAACAAAGCCATTATCATATTTGTTACATGTCTTCCAGGTCACTGGAGTAATTTCTCCACTTGAAAATGATACCCTAAATTTAGGATCCAACCTTGTCACCTTCTTTTCATCTATTGGGATTAAATCTATTGAATGCAATTTGAAAGCAAAAAGGAGCCACCCACACCGCCTTGCAAAAGTAAATGAAGAAAAGAATGTTGCTATTTTAAAAAATCTATATCTCACAAATTGGTTGCCCTAGAAGCAGTGCCAGAACCACTCTAAGCAAATGGTAAATAATTAGGTTGCACTGCTATTTTGTGAGAAGTATTACTCAGGCCTAAATCTCCATCTATTCAACGTCTGTTGAAATCTCCAAGAAACTCTGTTAATATCAATGAAGACGTGGTTTATTGTTAGTGTGTTTTGAACACTTTCACAACACTGTGAAATTATGGAAGCCTTTATAGCGTCATATGCCGAACACTTAGAGAAATATAACACCTTCAAATGAGCAGTCAGAATGCACTAACCTTCTAGCTTGGATCCAACAGGAGTGATGAATGTTTCCACGGCTCTCCCAATCCACTGCCAACCATACACAAGACAATAAGTTAGTTAGAAATACCATACCCAGGAAAAGGAGAATGGATTTGAGAGAAAACAGAGACACTGTAAATTGCCACTCTGACTCAATATTCAGCTGGGCACTGCATTCAACTGGTGCTGACACTTAAAGACAAGAAAAAGTATTAATAACTTTTCAATCTTGTTACAGCATCTATTGCACATGATAAACCTTAAGAATATCTCTGTGTTTCTGACTATCTAAGGTCTGATGGAACTGTGAATTTTCTAAGGAATGAAGCATATTTATTATCTATGTAATCAACTTCAAAATATTCAGAACTGTTATACTTCTTTAACTATAGATAACTACCTTCATGCTTCATAATTCAAAAATACATTCTGGGGTGTTGTGTAACAAGTGCAATTTAACAAGCATTCATTTAAATTATAACGCTTACTAGGTCAACAAGCAATCATTTATCAATTTTCTTTTTGCAGTTCTATATTGCATGAACATGACCCAAAGGTATTGGAGTGTTTTACATTGGCAACAATTACATTACACCTGGTCTCATTCATTTTAGGCATGGAGAGATTAAGGAATTTGTCCAGAATCACAGGATGTTGAGCAGATGCTTAGACACAAACCTGGTTCTCCAGTTCTAAAGTTGGCAGCTCTGGCTGTAACGACCCATCCTCTCCCTATCCTTGTACACACATGTGCATCAAGAGAAAAATATCAAAGCCTCTGAAGTGATGAGGATCCTTCCCATTCCTCTTGCAAGTAAACAGGATGCACTAGAAAATACAAGTTTACAATGCCTAAAGGATAGTTCTGAAACAGTACTTTGGCAAATAGAATTTGTCACCAGAAACACAAATGGATTCCTAAGAATATTTCTTATATTATATTTATCACAAACAGTTCCCAAGGTTTTCCATAACTCTGACAACAAGGCCTTTGCTATGGCAACATGTATCTCAATTGGCTAGCAAGGATGCTGTGGACCAAGGGACTTATACTTAGGAACTTCAAAGTGGCTGCCACTACTCGCAAATTTCATGAGAGTCCTGTGGCTTCATGAGGCATATAGTTTCTTTGACTGTACTTAGGTCTCTCGAGTAGTGCAAGATGCTTCTCCAAGCGGCACCAACACTTCATGTGTACTACCAGCCGCTCCGTCCTCCGAAGCTGTAAACCACCCGACAGTTAGAAGCATTGTTCTCACATGTTTATTGAGTGCAAAGAAAAGAGTTCAGGCCAGATATCATGACAGAAACACAAGGAGGACTACAATTAAGATGCAGACTGCTATAAGGGAACATAGTAAGCGTTTCTGACAGCCTTGTTGCTGTCAACAGCTGCAGGACTCAGATTCAGTTGCACCCCAGGCTAGCAACTAAATTATTACTGTGAGTCAAAGATGTTTGCTTGAATTGGCAGGTTGAATGCTTTCAACTGGTACTTTTGAACTTTAAAAACACCACTTGTTTTGAACCTTTACAGCTTTAAGAAATGCTGTGGCCTCTGTTTATGCTCACTTATGTTCTCATTGATTTAAGTGTTAACATGTTTTCTGACAACCACTTCAAATCACTAATAGGAGCTCTACTGTGAGTCTGGTCAAAAACATAATAACTTGCAATTCTGGATAACATGTAGGTGTATCTGCAGGTCCAGAGTTCCTATTGGGTGTCAGTCCAAATGCCTAGATTAGTGGTGGGAAATCTCACTAAATGTATCTAGGATCCAAAGGCCTGGCTAAACAGCATATTCGTCTTCATTTTCCAGAAGGTTAAAAAATAATATTGCTTTTTCACTTTTGGGTGGCACATGGACGAAGGCTCAAGGATGACTAGGGGCCAAATATAGTCGCAGCACTACCCGCAGATTATGATGCCCTGTGGCACAGTAGGCCAGATGGGAAAAAAGGAGGGTGGGTGGCGATACTATACAATAAACAGCTGACAATAGAAAAATTAGCTGGGGAAAACACGGCGGGAGCAGATATTTTATTGTCCAAAGCTAGTACCAGCACCTCAAGTTTGGCGATTGTTGTGGTGTACAGGCCCCCGCAAGCCCCCCCACCATTTATTGATCACCTCACGGAAATTGTCACCAATCTCAGCTCACGGTTTCAACAAATCCTGGTAGTGGGGGACTTTAACTATCACTGGGACCAGCAACCAAGAGAGGCACAGGCACAACAGCTAGAAGAAACAATGTCCTCATTGGGGCTACAGAAGCTTATGGTCACCCCCACTCATGAGAAACGTCACACCCTAGACCTCATCCGGGCCTCTCAGTCACTGGCTAATTTGGTGGACACGACTCCTTGTGGATGGTCAGACCACTATTTAATCAGCCTGCAGCTCCCACAAGCAAGCTGTTCCACGTGCACCCTTCCTAAATGGAAAATGGTGCGTAGCTGGAACAAAATTGAGGAAAAAAGCTTAGGAGACACTCTGCAAAATATCGTAACAAGGAATCCTGGGACAGTGGGTCTCGAAGAGAGGAATAAAGCCATCTCCAACCAACTGGTAACAGCCATCAACAGGCTGGCGCCAGCCCGCAAAATAAGAATGGAAAACAGGGGGAAGGGGGCACCCTGGTTCACGGAAGAGCTAAGGGGGCTGAAACGGGCCCTCTGCCACTACAAAAGATTGTGGCGCAAGGCCTATGAGCCTCAGGCACTCACAGAGTATAGGTCCAGACTTACCGCTTATAAAAAAGCGATCCTCGGAAGAAAGGCAGAATTCTATGAATCCAGGATTTTGGAGGCAGATAATAAACAAAAAGAGACATTCAAAATCCTCAAGGAGCTTAGCCAGAAGCAGGTGCAAGAAGCGCCCACCAGCCAGGAACAGTGCAACCGGTTCCTGACCTTCTTTCTAGATAAAGTTAAAGACAGACTAGCTGACATTGATAATACCCCCATTAACCAGCAGGTCCTGGCTAGGACAGAGCCACACCAAGACAGGGCTGAATCGATTACCTCCTTCCCAAAACTAGACCAGGAGCATCTGCTACACACTGCGGCCAGAGTCAAGTCTGGTTCACCAGCGGACCCCTGCCCTCCACGGATCTTCAAATTAGCCCTCCCTGTAATTAAGAGAGACGTCCTCTCACTGCTCAACCTCTTTCTAGAAACTGGGAAGGTTCCCATGAAATTTAAAGGAGCCAGAGTATCCCCCCTACTTAAAAAAATGGGAGCTGACACCACCATCATGAAAAACTATAGGCCCATCTCCCAACTTACCTTTTTCGCCAAAATCCTGACACAACATGTCCTTAACATTTTATCGAGGTTTATGGAAGAACACTAACTGCTCAGGGAGAGGCAGGCTGGCTTCAGAGCCCACCATAGCACCGAGTTAGTGATTCTGTCAGTACTGGATGAAATCAGGCAAACAGCCTACAGCAAGAAGCCATGTGCCCTTATCCTCCTTGACCTGTCGGCGGCGATCGACACTGTCACCCACTATCAACTCCTGGCAAGAATCCGAGACATGGGCATTAGTGGGACTATTCACCTCCTTTCTGACAGACCGCATCGTAAAAATGCAGATGGGGGACTGTGTGTCTGAGAGGGGGTCTATAACTTGTGGAGTTCCGCAGGGCTCTGCACTGTCCCCACTCTTGTTTAACATTTACCTCAGACCACTAGTGAGGGACTTAGCCCAGATGGACTGCCAGGTGTTTAATTACGCCGATGATACACAGCTTATCTTACAAATTGAAAACACCCCACAAGCCCACACTCGGGTGCAAGACATACTGAGATATGTGGTAAGCTGGATGACAGCCAACTCACTTAAGGTCAACCCAGACAAAACTGAGGTACTGGCCATTACCACGCATGGCAACCCATGGACCAACCAATTCTCGCCACAAGAGCTGGGAGACATGCCGTCTCCAGCACCTGTGGTAAAAAGCCTGTGTATCAAAATAGATGCCAAACTCTCACTGTCCAACCAAGTATCCACCATATATGGGACCTGCGTGGGCCTGCTTAGACAGCTGAGGAAACTAGCACCCCTTCTCTGTTTTCCTACCATGCGGACGGTGGTGACCGCTTTGATCATGTCACGACTAGAGTACAGGAACTCACTTTATATTGGGTTACCAGATAAGTTGTTAGGCAAACTTCAGGTGGTGATGAACGATGCGGCCAGGTTGATCTTTAAGCTCCCCAGACACACACGGGCCACGCCTTTGCTGCAAAAACTCCACTGGCTACCCATTAAACAGAGGGCCAGATTCAAGGGCCTCTGCATCGCCCACAAGGCCCTGCACAGACAGGCCCCTAGGCACATCAAAGAGCATTTGGCAAAATATGTCCCTGGCCGTACCCTAAGGTCATCCATGGGTGACCAACTAACTTGCTCATGGTTCAACTACACATCTAAAGGAGGGCCAGCATTTTCGGTCCACATCCCGCAACTGTGGAATAGGCTGCCTGGACACCTCCGGGCCGAAAATTTACTTCTGCCATTCAGGAAGAAACTGAAGACTCTCCTCTTCACAGAGGCCTGGCCATAACACAGACCAATCTGGGATTACACTCACTTGTGGGGACGATAGCTTCTTTTCTCAAAGCGCTTAGAGAACTGTAGGTATTAAGGGCTATATAAATCACAATTCACATTAATATTAACATGCTCCATAATCAGAGGCCATGAGCCCTGATGATTCTGGCTCTATTTTTGGCTTTTTGAATTTGTAATGTGATCAACAGGGCGAAGAAGGAATCAATAACCTTAGTTTGTGGTCTGACAGTTTCTTGAGGTAGCCAATAACTTTAGCACAGAACGTGTTATGCGCAGTGCATTTAAATGTGAAAAGAATCCTTGAAGGCACCGGTTTCATCAGCTTTAGACTAAACCCACCTAGCTTCCTTTGTATCCATAATCATATCTATAACATTTGTTATTCATCTTGGAGTACATGCTTTATATCTTATTAACGTCTTTCAAATAAAGGACCACAACAACTAGCAAAAATAAGACATTCATTTATTTAGCTTCACAAAAATTAAAAATTACATCTGAATGATCTAATTTCTATCAACAATCATGTCAAACTTCTTGAAAGAGCATCAATTCACCAATATTTACAGAAAGGTTCAGCGGTAGGGTATATACACTCACAATCATATGTGGTTGTGTCAAATACTTAGTCCTACAGATTATCTTCTTCATCAATTATATCAACCCCTTTCGGCAATAAAATCAATGTTTCAAGACTCCTATTGTCTGTGATCATCCTTTATCAGGAGAAAGACTTTTTAAAAGCCATCTAAAATGGCATATGGAGCAAAAAGTATCCAAAATCATCTTAATAAAAACAAAAATAACAAAATGTATAGTGAGAAAATTGAAAGATTAATGTGTCCAATTACTGGTCATCAATGTGTCCTACTGCATTTCCTAAATTAACTCTTTCTTTTTCACTTAATACACCACTATAATATTTCTGCATATCGTTTTTGTCAAAATGTAACTTTAATGCTTTCAATTTACTAGCAATCTCAATATTATTTACACAACCCAGTATTCATGAATTAATTATTGAAGATTTTCATAGATCTGATTACGCTCATGGACTTAGTATTTAGACCTCAAGTTACTGGGTATGGACCATTATTTATACTTAACTCTTTTAACTTGCATAGACTCATTATTTTGTCAATTAGTAAACTGATAAATGTTCTAGCCCAGTTGAAAATTAAATGAATGTCATTCCTACAACTTAGAAGTGGAGAGTAGAGTCCAAACCATAGTAGACTTGGGTATTATCATTCGCTTGGTTTGTCACCTCTCATGTATTTAGTTTCAATTTTCATAATAATTCAAAGGACTATTCCGTTTATTATCTCTTAAATTTCAGTTATTCGAAGACTGTCACTTTCTTAGAAATATGAGGATCATTCAAGAACAGATATCAGTGCACTATATTTTTAAATTAGATCATATTTCACTTAATTGGATTCACTTAATTGGATTTAAACTGTTATCGATTGTCTGAATGCACTATCCTGAAATTACCATCCAATGGAACAAACAAATAGTTCCACACTGAATAGTTCCATGCATCTACACCCACCCGTTCATGAGAGGAATATGAAGATCAGCAGTCGACCTGGGGAAAGTGGAATTGGATAAGAGAGAAATCAGAGACACTGGATAGGGTCACTCTGGCTCTGTTGGGTGTTGTCATCTACTTGAGTCATTGTGGATCATCTAGAACCAAGAATTCACTTTTAATATCATATATTTATAAATCCTGTTCTAACAATTGCTATATTATTTGATGTACCTCAGGCATTTTTGGAATATTGGTGAACTCTGGTTCTTCTATTGAAAAATACCCATAAAGTTGTTATATAATCTGCGTTCTGAAATATAACCTTTTTTCTTTCTAGTAAAATAACTACCTAGTATTGTTGATTAACATTTCCTATGGTTTTCTCACATACATTTGGGTTCTTTCTCAAAACTGTAATGTAAACGTTTATCACAAGAGTTATTACACTAATGATCCTGGCTGCAGCTACTAAGTATCTTGATTATCTAGGAAGAACGCTTTAAATCGCACCAAATGTATACACAGTATCTACAAGATGGTCATCACTTTTTACAAAATACATGAGAGTTCTGTCACCTCCTTGGGAATGCAGTTTCGGATTTTTAGATGGAGCGCATAAGCATGATGTGTCCTCCACAGATCCAAAGACATTTGCCAAACAGTCTTCTAAACGCGCTCCCAAAATTTTCGGCATAAAATAAACATTCTGGTGGGATCGGATTATTACACTCATTTGTCTGATGAGTGTGAAAGGCAAACTTAAATCTTTGAAATAGATCATGGCATTGCTGCATACCTTCTGTATTGGTCTCCAACCGCTAGTCATGAGTAGAGTGTCACCAAATCTTTTAAACCCTCTTTTCAAAAGGGTCCTGGCTAGCCCGTGAAAACACTATCCCACTAGTGCAGTCACAACACCTGCCATCCTCTGGTCAAGTTGAGTTTGTGTCAATCACAACTTGTTGAAAATGGCCCTCTTGCAGGGTTATCCCCAAACTTTTTGCTTCTTCCTCCTAGTTTACTTGACCTATTTTTGTTGGCTTTAAGACTGAGCACTTTACCACTGCTAATTAGTGCTAAAGAACATATGCTCTCTGTGTAAATTGTGAACATAATTGGTTATCCATGATTGGCATATTTGATTTACTGGTAAGCCCCTAGTAAAGTGCACTGAGTGTGCCAGGGCCTGTAAATCAAATGCTACTAGCGGGCCTTCAGCACTGATTGTGCTACCCCGTAGCCCTGTAAATGGGTCTCAGATCTGCCACTGTAGTGTCTGCACGTGCAGTTGTAAACTGCCATGTCAATCGGGCAAGTGCACCCACATGCCAGGCCACGACATTCCCTTTTTTTTTACATGTAAGGCACCCTCAGGTAGGCCCAAGGTACTCCCATGGGCAGGGTCCAGTATATGTGAAAGATAGGTCATGGACTGGTGTGTGGAACATGTCCTGATAGTGAAAAACTGCCAATTTCATTTTTCACTATTGAAAGGCTTTATGTCCTATAGGCTAGCATGGGAGATACTTCGTAACACCTTACAAGTATAACTTTCTATTGGGACAAGATGGAGGAATATAGTTTAGGCTCTCTGAACTCAGTAATTAATATCATATCTTTTAGTGGAGATGGTTTTTAAATTGTGTGTTTGAAAATGCCACGTTTCTAGAACATATGCTCTAGTTTATATCAAACTTTTAGAAAGTAGGCATTTTCTTGGTTAACCATTCAGTGTGCCTCTGCCTGTTTGTGGTATTGGAGTGACAGGGGCTGGGGATGTACATTCACTGTAGACAGCTACGGGGGGTTGAGGTGTGTCCTGCCCCTCCTGGATGACTCAGAGTTGAGCTGAACAGACCTTGGCTGCATTAAGAGTAGTGTGAGGAGTTTTCCTTGCACCTGAATAGGGCATGTCTCTCTTGCACAATGCTATCCCCACTCCCTGTGGTCACACTGCACAAGTGAGGATAGAACTGGTTTGGATTGTGCTCAGAGACCCTTGCACAAAGAAGAACAAAGACAAAATGGGCTATAAGCAGTGGGCCTTAAACCCCAGAAATCAAGATCACGTCTGGACTCAAGAGAAACCTTTGTCAAGGAGAAGAGCTGGAGAGATGTGAGGAGGAGTACTGTCCCTTTGCTGTGTGCAGTTGCTGCTTCTGCCAAGGAAAGGCAAAGACTGGAACTTTGATGAGAAACCTGCTTGAAGAAGAATCTCCAAGGTCTAGTGTGTGTTGGCATCTTGTTCTGTAGTCTCAGGGACACAAAGACTTCACCCCCAGCCCCCTAATCTCTAATGCGGAGAGTTCTGACCTGTCAGGAGGTGCCTGCTCCAGTTTTGGGCCTCTAGAGGTTGTTCCTGCTATTGGGAGCTGGAAGAAACCTAAGATAAGCAAGAAAAGCAAACTCCTACGTCGTCAGCGACACCACGACCTGCACCGAGATCAGGCGCACTGCTCGTGAAGTGCACGACGCACTGCCGGGTCTGCACCACAGCTCCGACACCTGCCGATGCCAGCAGTTATTGGCATTCCCGTCACTAGCGCGCGCACCGACTCCCTCATCACCAGTACCTGCATCCTGTTATTGGGGCGTCGATAACTGCCGAGGATGACTCCACAAACTTGCCGACATCACATTGCCTCACCGGAACCGCTGCCTTACCACTGACACTACCGACATCCCCTGTCCTGGATTCAACAGGTCGCCTCCTCACAGACATGATGCCTCGCCTCCCCCATGGCAGCCAGGGAGCTGGCCTCAACCTCAGCATCGACGCCTCACCCACATGACACTGTGCATCGTCATAGACTTCATTTTCCAAGGTACTCTTTGTTTGGGGGTCTGTGTGACTCAGTGTCAGATGTCACGCACCTCGAGGTCAGTGCGTACTTGGGATTTATTACTGTCACGATGTCGTAATAGCCCCAGGTAGAGCTATTTGTTTTCTATGTATGTTGGATTTTTGTCGTTTTGATCTTTTTTAGTTTAGATACAAATACTTTATTTTTCTAAACTGGTGTGGTGTCCATTTGTGTGGTTATCACTGTGTTACTGTGTGTTCTGAGTCCAAATACTTTACACATTGTCTTTAGGATAAGCCTGTCTATTTGTGACAAGCTACCAAGGGGGTGAGCAGGGGTTATCTAAAGTGAGTATCCCCCTTACCCTGACTAGAAGCAAGGGAACCTACTTGGACAAAGGTACAAACCTCTGCCAACTAGGGACCCCCAGTTCTAACACAAGTTTTTTTAACTTCAAGAGAGTAATGCTCTTCTTATCTTTCACATCTCTGTTTTCCTGGGTTCTACCAACTTAGCTAGTAAAAAACACTAGCATACTAACTTCCAAAGTGGACAATTAAAACTCTGTAACTGTAAATATGTGTTAATTTCAACAAGAATGTTACAAGTCCTAAAGTCTGCTGACCATGTTAAAATAATTTTGAATGCTTGCATGATAACTTTAGGTATATATTTACCCCTTCTTTTAAACCCTTGGTTCTTATTGGTTCTATCTGTGCAGCATACACACTAGGAAGCATATTTATCCAATACCATTATAAACTCCTTATCATATGTCTGATAACGTATTGTAGCCATAGGTAACCGGTGCTATTCATGAATCAAATTAGCATATTTTAACTCCTTGCTCAATCAGCAATAGTCTCATCAGTTAAAAAGTCCAACAGCTTCCTGTAAATCATTCTTTTTTCTAAATCACCAGGTTTTTTTTTTTACTTTCAATTGCTATTTGGTTCACCACTGTAAATCTATCTCACTATAGTGTTGTCCACTCAGTTGATTAGCATTAGGGCTCTCATTACATTATGAACGATGTGTGATCTATTTTCAATGTTCCTAAACTAAACTGGCCGCTTTGTTTGGCTCCTTCATTGGTGCATGGGGCGTCGCCCCACTGCTTTCTCACAGTGCGAGAAGGCAGAAACATAAAATGGTACAACAACCATTTTATGCTTCTGCTTCTCACACACGCAAATATCTCTAAAACACGTTGCAGTGCTTTTGATTTTGAGATCGGAAATGATTCATTCTGCAGACATAATTCGAATTGTGGGGGTGTGATGTACCAAAGAGGAGAAAAAAGAGGGTAAAAAGATTTTAGACTAAAGTTAGTAGGGCGCATATTCGGCAGGTATTTGTGCTCTTGTTTTTAGTTACTTGCGGAGTGCTTCTTTCCCCACTTCCTCCTTGCTATTTCATTGTGAGCTAAACGAAAATTAGCATACTAACTTGACCAAGGGCGTGAGCCTGTTCTGTTAATAAGTACAGCCAAGGCACGTACTTTCAGCCACATAGAGAGAAGACATGCACGGTATTTACTGCCTTAAAGGCTTCTTCTTTCAAAGTTGGAGGAGCCTGATGTCCTTTGTTTTTGTCCATGAATAAAGAAGCCGCAATTTATATTATTGAACCCTTGCAGAGAAACTCTGTGAATTTAGTTTATTTTGTTGTTCATTTTAGTTCCATATTCCGAGAGCATTCTCATTATGTGTCAAACTTCTATAAGGTTTCTTAACTCCCACAACTCTAAACAGTAGTATTGACTGAGCTGTTCTTCACACCTTCTGGTTTGCTTGAAAATGCACCATTTGCTCACTCTTTTTTTCAAAATGTTCTCGGGGGAGAACACCCCCGGACCCACCGTAGGTGGTTCAGGCTTGCTCGCTACGCTCGCTCACCGCAGTGAAGTACGACAATTGCTTTACGCCTCCCACTTACACATTTCACCAGCCGCCACTGCCTACAGATAACCTGCAAGGGCAGGTTCTGACATATAACAGGGCTTATTCACAAAGGGTAAATTTACTCATGAGTTAATCTACATGTGTAAATGTACTCACACAGTTTGGAATAACATTACTACTTTTGGTTATTCACAGACTTAAATGTCTTATTTTAGGAGTGCAGCCTAAATTACAAGTGCAAAGTTACTACTAGAAACATTTCACATAAAGAGGGGGTCCCCGCCACCGGGACAGAGTTTATTGAACTTTAAAAAATTTGTTCAAATAATATTTTGATAAATTATATAATATAAATTAATTTTGTACATTTATTTTAAATGTAGAACAAAATAAAAACACACAAAAAACTATTAACTAAAGTTTGAATTACATTTTTAATGAACTTAAATATAGCAAATCAATTCAAATTATTTTTTAAAGATTTATTAAAGAAAACCCACCTAATTATAATGTTTATATGTATGTGTTATGTATTAGAAATTACTAAAAGTAATGTATAGAATGAATTTAAATTATTTCAACAATTGTTTTAAAGAAGAAACCTACAATTATTTCTATATTAAATGTATTATTTACAATGAGATTATTTTGATCGTTTATTTATATTTAATTTGTAATTAAATCAAACTTATCAATGTTAACTCACTGCCTCCTTAATATTCTATTGAATATTGTTGCAGCACCAGTGGTTAGCAATGTGTGGTGCTGGACTTTACCTCTGCTTATTAGTCCCTCTAACCCAGGTGTCTCCAACCACCCAATCGCAAGCTCTCAGTTGCTCCCAGACACCTTCAAAGTAGCTCACTGTCCTAAATAAGCAGAGGGTCACATTTTTCTTTTAATATTAAGGGAAGTCTATGTTTACTTTACATCATTATCATCAAGCTGCAGATGACAGAGCCTGATAATGAGCAGTGCTCAGTCAGATTTATGGGCAAGGCTGGGTCACATAGGTGAGTAACGGAAGTATTTAACTCTGAAATAAAAGTCCTAGTTGACTCAATATTGGACCATGTGAATAAAATGATGTTTCTGAATGCTTTTAAAAGGGAGAAAATTGAAATGAAAAGTTACCTTAATGATTAAAGCTTCATTTTTTTTTTCTCTTTTCAAAGTGTCAGATTTACTAGCACAGGCCTTTTGCTCCTGGTGGCCAGTAGACACTGTGCTATATTTATAACTGAAAGTAGTCCTTCTTTTCAAATGGGAGAAATTTAAAGTGAAGAAAACTTTTTCTATGAAACAGAAAAGGCCTTATTATGAATATGATGGTCCTCAGGACCATCGTACTCGTGGTGCCAGCCCGACCACCGCCCCACTGTGGGGTGCGGTTGAGACTTCTAACTCCGCTGGGATCAAGGGTCCCACTGGGCTGGCGGTCTGAAACTGGCATGAATATGCTGGTGGTGCCAAGCATATTACAAGTTGCCTTTTCACTACCCTTTCATGGTGGTGAGCCTGCTATGAAGAGGATGGCAGAGAGGCAAGTAAGGGGGCCCTGCTAGGGCCCTCTGTCAGATCTGGGCCAGGGGGTGCAGGTGGGGGGGTTGAGCAGATATTTTGCCTGCCTATAATTGCACCCCTATTCCTACACGGTGTGGCATCCATGCCACACCATGCAGGAACAAGCTGGAGGTGCTGTCACTGCAGCGGGCTGTATGTTAGGCTCTCCTATGAGCCTAACAGCCCACCGAAGTGAGATCACCTCAGCAAAACCTGCTCGCTATGGATTACACTTGCAATCTGGTGGACGGGCACGCTACATGCTTGGTGGTCCTCCTGTTAGCGCAGTGGTAACGGGTCGACAGGAGGACCAACAATCTCGTAATATGGCCCTAAGTATTATCTTTCTTCACTTTCAAGCCTAATATGTCTTATGAGGTTATTACGAGTCTTTTTTTAACCACCCTATTATGACCAGGGCGGTCAGGCCACCCTGGGACCACCGTAACAGCCAGGGATCAGAGATCCCTGATGGTGGCTGTCTTGAGGCCGTAATATGCTTAGTGGGGCCGCTGCAGCCCCACCAATCATATTACAAGTTTCCTCACAGCCACACTTTTCCTGGCGGTGCGACCGCCATGAAAAGTGTGGCGTTGTGGAAACAAAGTGGGCCCTACATTCCCCCTGGTGCCTCACGCCATGTGGATGCACACAAGGGGGCACAAGATGTACCCCCCTGAGTGCATGCACACAAATACCTGCAGTAGCCCATGCCATGCAGGTACTATCTAGGCACCCCCCTGGGAACACCAAAGAGCAGCCCAACAGACAGGAGAAAACTCCTAATCTGGCAGGCAGTTCAAACATTGGTTTGGTGGTGCGGGGATGAGACGATCCTGCTCTTGCAACGCTAAACTCATAATAAGGGCCTTCATGTTTCATGAAGATTGGTGTTTGTAAATGTGACACTTGGAAATGGGAGAAAATCTAAATAGAGAGTTTTTTGGAATCCATATAAACAAAGTTAACTCTTCAGTTTAATTCTCTCAATAAAGTGCCACATTTGTATGTGAAAAATACAGCCATTATTTTAAGGTGGAGAAATTTAAAGTGAAGAAATATTTTCCAAACTCTGAACACTTTTGCAGAACATGTTTCTGCACTTTAAATGTCCCCCTTTTGTGGTACAAATGTATTGGTGCCACATATGGCACAGTCTCCCAGTCACTCGTACACACACATTCCATCAATATGCACACATGTTCATACATCCCTAAAGCCCATGACATATTGACAGCCCTGTCATATTGCCACTGGTCAAAGTATTTTGTTCAAACCATAGCATCTGGCTCCTTGGATATTAGACCTAAAGTCAATTAAGTTGCTTAGCCTTGAGTAGCTCATGATGATTTTCACTGATCAGAAATAGCTCTCCCTACAGAAAAGGTTGGAGACCCCTGCTCTAACCCCTCCTCTGCACCCCAAACCCTTCCCATTTAGTAATAAATATTCTCTACTATGAGGCCACTCCACCCCTTCTCCCACATTTACTACAAAAATATAAGCACACCGGTGTGGAGATTGCCGCTGTCAGTGTGGAGATCTCCTTGCATAAAAGTTAGGAAAGGAGGAGGCAGAGACTTCCACAGGTTTGTGAAATACATTTTGTAGTATGTGAGCATTACTATTGTAGTACCACTAAACATACGATAAAATGCAGTTTGTGAATAGGCCGAAATGTCTTTAAAATTACAGTTGGTATGTTCCAATAAATAGAAGTGGACATCATTGATACAAAAAAGCGATTGAAGACAGAATCTTCACTCATGCACACAACAGCAAAGAAGTCTCCAACATCATCAAGGAGTTCGCCCAACCCACCAGCGAGTCCACCGACATCCCTCCCTCACAAGACCTCTGCGACAAAACTCAGCACCTTTTTCCACCACAAAATCAAGAGCATCTACGACAACTTTGATAAAAACAACCAACACACTGAACCCTCACCGACACCCTGAAGCCAACGATTGACAACTGGACAGCCCGCACCACCAAAAACACTCTGAAGACGATGAAGTCAATCCACTCCGGGGCCCCCACGGAACCCTGCCCCCACCACATTTTCAACAGAGCCGCTGACACCACCGCACCCATGCTCTGCCACACCATCAACCGCTCCCTGGGAACCGCCTCGTTCCTGGACGACTGGAAACACTCCGAGATCAACCTCCTCCTGAAGAAACCCTCGGCAGACCCCTCCGGCCTCAAAAACTACAGACCCATCTCCCTGCTCCCGTTCCCAGCGAAAGTCATCGAGAAAGCCATCAACAGCCAACTCGCCACATTAGGCGAAGAGCACAATATCCTCAACTCCTCCCAATCCGGCTTCAGAAAAAACCCCAGTACGGAAACCGCCCTCCTCGCTGCAACAGACGACATCTGCACCCTACTGGACAAAGGAGAAACAGGAGCCCTCATCCTCCTCGACCTCTCTGCGGCATTAGACACAGTCTCTCACCCCACACTAATACGCAGACTCCACGACGCAGGGATCCAAGACAAGGCCCTCGACTGGATCCACTCCTTCCTCTCTGGCAGAACGCAGCGGGTCAGAGTCCCCCCTTTCCTCTCGGATCCTATACCTACCACCTGCGGAGTCCACCAGGGGTCCTCCCTCAGAGCTATGCTCTTCAAAGTCTACATGGCTCCGCTCGCCCCAATCGCCAGAACCTACGGACTCAACATTGTGTCATACACAGACAACACCTAACTCCTCCTCTCCCTATCCAACGAACCCAACACCGGCAGACACAACTATAGAGAAGGCATGGAAGCCGTCGCCAAATGGATGAAAAACAGCTGCCTACAATAAACACCAACAAAACGGTAGTACTCATCATGGGCCCAAACCCCGATGCCTGGAACGACACCTGGTGGCCCATGCCGTCAGAAGCCTGCCCACCCCCACGGACCACACACGCAACCTGGGAATCATCCTGGACTCAGAGCTCAAAATGGACCACCAGATCAACTCTGTCTCGTCCTCCTACTTCCACACCCTCCGTCTCCTATGTAAGACCTTCGAATGGATCCCTCTCAAACACAGAAAGACCGTCACTCATGCCCTGGTCACCAGCAGACTCGACTACGGCAACACACTCTATGCCGGAATAAACAAAAACCTCACCCGCAAGTTACAGAATATCCAAAACACCGCCGCAAGACTGGTCCTCAACCTGCCAAGACACTGCCACATCTCCCAGCACCTGCGCACACTCCACTGGCTCCCCATCGAAGCTAGAGTCACCTTCAAGATGCTAACCCACTCTCACAAGGCCCTCTACGACACCAGACCAGCATACCTGAACAGCCGACTCAAATACCACGCACCCCAAACGACCCTACAATCAGCTCAGCTCTCCTACGCCGTGGTCCCCCGTGCCAGAAAGACCAGATCGGGAGGCCGCTCCTTCTCCTTCCTCGCGGCCAGAGCCTGGACCGATCTTCTGCTCCACCTCAGACAGACAACATCGCTCCCATCTTTGCAAGAAACCTCAAAACCTGGCTCTTCGACAGACCCCGTCCTTGATGGACTGGAACCTGTGACCCCCCCCCCCCCCCCAGCACCTTGAGACTCGTACGGGTGAGTAGTCGCGCTTAACAAACACCTGATTGATTGATTGATTGATATCACCACTGTATAAGTCGTAAAGGTGACATACACTGCAACTTCCGAAGCGAAAAAATCCTTGGATTATTTGCATGTCTCAACTTTCTATACCAGTAATACGGATACTTGGAAGGCTTGAATTAATCAAATGGTCTTGAATACTTCCTTTTTCTGATATGCAATTAAAAGTAGTTCCAAAATGTCCCACGTTCCAACATTCAGGATTGGATAATGGCACCTTATCAAACTGGCAATGCCAAAATGAGCACGATTAAAATTGACAAGTTAGTTATGGATTATAAGGAGTGCTTGACAACTGTACATAATCCAGTAATTACTGTTCATTACCTTGCCAAATAAAAGAAGCATTAGCGAAAAATAACTCACTTTATAAACTTACTGGATTTGCCAATGCTATTTGCCGATACTGTTCAGCAACCGCAAAAAAAGAAGCTTTTTGCTGGTGCTGTACAGCATAAGCAAGTTAAAAACAATAAAAATAAAAAAGTGCTTTACTTTGAGCGTAAGTATGTGACATGATGCAAGTGCAATCAACAATGGCACAGGCACCATTTTGTTTACATTTTTTTAATGTATCATTCCAAGATAGAGAAGTGTTAGATGTGTCAGCCTTAAGGTGGTTTTCCTTCTTCATTTTTGCTGGACCTAGGATTCTATGCACGTTACCACTGCTAACCAGTGCTAAAGTGCATGTGCTCACTCCTTAAAATATGGTAACTTTGGCTTATTCCCAATTGCCGTATTTAAGTTTCTTAGAAGTCCCTAGTAAAGTGGTACTACATGTACACAGGGCCTGTAAATTGAATGCTACAAGTGGGCCTGCAGTACTTTTTGTGCCACCCACTTAAGTAGCCCCTTAAGCATGTCTCAGCCTGTCATTGCAGCTTGGGCATGTACTTTTTTAAACTGCCAGGTTGACCTGGCAAAATAAACTTTTTCCCAGGCCCACCCATAGGGTAGGCTCTGAATAGCCTACAGGGCAGGGTTCAATTTATTTAAAAAGAAGGACATGTAATTTTAAGTCTTACATGTTCTGGTAGTGAGAAAATCTTAAATTCATTTTTCGCTACAACAAGACTACCTCTCCCATAAAATAAAATTGGAGATACCTTGTTACATTTATGAAGCTGTAATTTCCTAATGGTAGCAGGTAACCAGTTCATGTTTAGTGTGTTTGGATTTGTAATAAAAATTCTCTTTAATGGTAAAGTTAGTTTTTAAATTACAATTTTCAAAAGGCCACTTTTAGAAAGTTGGGATTTTCCTGCTTTAGCAATTTAGTGCCTTTAGCTTGTCCCTGGGTCACATGACTGGATGTAGCGGACAGTTGGGGTTTGTGTTTTCCTCCTAGACAGCCACACAAAATAGAGAGCTTAGGTGTGCCTGAATGGGCCATCACTGGCAGGATGGGATGGCAGAGGAAGCCCTCATCGACTGGGTCTTCGACTACAACCCAGGACCTCACACTAAAAACTTGTGACTTTCACCCAGTCCAGTACAACCAGATATCAACAGTTGGCATGTTGGAACACTTTAATTTCATGAAAATAAAGCAGAAACTAGATGAAACCATTGAAGAATACACATCGGCTCTAAGAAGCTTGACATCTAATTTCAATTTTGGGACTGAAATGGATACATTTATCAGGGATCAATTTGTCTACAGTTGTAAAAAAAATAGAATAGCGGATTCTGAATTGTGAGGACCTTTCACTTGCTGAAGTGATAGATATGGGAAAAAGGATTGAACGTGCAATCGTTTCAGCAAAATGAGTCACCAGTTATTCTATAGTTATTTTGATACATAATGAGGAGTCTGTTAATGCTGTTGCTTTAAAAAAAGAATGCAAACAAAGCTTCTCCAAAGAGATCTTGTACAGTATGTTACAGGAGTGTTTCTTGCTCACATTTGAGTAATAGTCCCACTGGTCCAGCTCTTGGAAAGAAATGTGTCAAATGTCACAAGCTAGGTCATTTCCAGTCTGTATGCACAGAAAAACATATTGTCACAAGTGAACAATGTACAGGTGAATGATGTTCAATTTAAGGGTGAAAGTTTGCATGGGGAATGTTTGCATAATGCATGTCACAAATTCCTCTTAACCATTGGTACTGGTGTGGTTCCTCACTTGACTCACATGGCAAAAGGACAATCTTGCCAGGAGATTTGACTCTGAACTTGATGGTGGACTCTGGTGCTCCTGTCACCATAATTTCTGATCAACATTTTACACAACATTGGTCCCCTGAGGTGCTGCTACAACAAACTGATATTATTCCTAAAGCTTATGGAGATAACAACATTGATATGATGAGTTATTATCTAGAGTAGTTTATGTGTTTGGGTAGACACATTAAAATTAAAGTTTATGTAGCAATAAAAGGAAAAAACATTGTCTGGTGGCAGGATCTAGCTCAAATGGGTTTGAAACGTGTTCCAGGTTCAGAGACCCCTGTTCAATTAAATGACTTTACAAGTTGCCCTAGTGACAGATTTCAGTGATGATGGTGAATACTTACACAAGATTTTAGGACGTTTTCCTGAAGTTTTTGTGTCTAACATTGGTAAAATCACCAAGTTTGAACATATCATAAAGCTCAAACACAATGCCATTCCTCTTGCTCAAACGGTCAGGTCAATACCCCTGAGTGTAAGAGATGATCTTAAGCATTTATTAGACAAGATAGTTCTTGAAGGTGTGACTATCTCCACAGATTCCTCAGAGTGGGTCAGTCCCATTATAGTAGTGCGCTAAAAAAGTGGGGATATTCGTCTATGTGCTGACTTACACTCAATAAAAATATTGTGGTTGACTGTTGCCCACTCCCAAAAATTCAGGATTTACTTGCGAACATTGAGGGTTATAAGTTGTTCAACCTTTCTGATTTAGGATCTGCATACCACCAGATCCCTTTACAGTCAAAGCCCTGCAGGAACGTGCAATGGCATTCCTATTGTGATGTCTTGCTAAGGCTCACGTATGAGCATAAGAACTGCACCACCATGGGCCAGCGGCTGCAGGACCAGCGAACTGGATTCCTGTCAGAATCTGGCGGGCGGTTGCATTATGGCTTTGCCGGTGTGGCAGGGAGACACTGGCATGGCGGCCAGCTGCCACACTGCCAAAGTCATAATAATACCCTCAGCATTTATAATGCACTTTTACTTTTAGCTCCTGGGGATGAAGAGCCTGATGATGTTGCCCTACCAACCACAAGCAGAAGATGGTGTGCACTCCATGAAAGTACTCTATCTTCCTGCAATCTTCAATGTCTGCGGCCAACAAAACTCAAGAGAAGAGGAGAATGTTGGTCACACTCTGGAAAATATTTCACAAAACTCAACAAGGCTGGCCAGTAGTCATCCTTCCTGGACTGCAACAATGGATTGCAAGTCCACAAGCAACAGCTACTAATGCAGGAATTTCCTCACCTCACCACATCTCAGACCACTGATACCCCGTTTGACTCTACTGCTCCACCCCTTTGACTCAAATGCAACTCCAAGCTTTTCTTCATCTAGTGAGGAAGAAAATACCCCTGGTGAGGAGGAGCTTTCTCCATTCAACAATCACCCTCTCGCAAACTCAAAGATGTCAACAATCAACTTAATGGAAATCGTGCTGGTGCTGTTAAATGGCCATGTATATGGGGATGGCATGGGCAAACACTGTTTTCTAGGAGGATACATTTATCAAGCAGCAGTCTTCTATGCAGAGGGATAGTCATCAAATGGGGGAGACCCTTTGCAACTCCGAATCTCACTAGGAACAGAAACCAAGTTTGATAAAAAGTTAGTTTCATATGCTGGACAAGATTAAAAGATCCTTCCAAGACATGGCAAATGTTCACAGAGAACATCTTTGTTTGTTGAAGGAAGAGGAAATAAGGCAACATGCTTTGGCCATGCAGATGAGACATGCCATATCACATAGAAGCCTGCGTCTATCTGCAGGGCCCATTAAATTATATTGAAACAGAGGTAATTTAATGTGGGAGACAGCGAAAATACAGGTATTTGTGGCTATATAAATTGGTAGTGTCCTGCCTAAATCAGGTCTATTGGCTTGCATGTTCATCAGCAGTACCAACCTTTCAGAGAGTGGTGAGTAACGATTGCAGAGGTGACTTTAATAGGGTGTGTGCGTGACAGGAAGGGTCGTCATAAGCAGCAATGAGAGTGAAGCACTGAGGTGAGAGGGTAACGATGGTGAGGTGGGAATCAGTAGAAGTGATATTGAGTGGATGATAAGCGAGGAAATGTAAAATTATAGCCGAGAGGACTGAGAATAGAGAGAAGATGATGGGAGAGGTGAGATTTGACTGGAGAAGCTCTAGGGACAGGAAGACTTTGTCTAAAGATGGGGACAGTGACAGAATACATGGGCAGTGATGGAAGATGTAGGTTGGTATGGCAAAATTGGACACTGATCTGAGAGATGTACAGTGAAATGGATGGTGGACACTGACGGAAGAAGTGAACACAGCCTGGAAAGGAAAGCAGTGGCAGCAGAGAGGCACGGTGACAGGTGTGGTGGACCGTTAGCTGTGCGGTGGTCAGTGACAGGAGTGCTGTGTATTTGGAGGGCAGTGTCAGGAGACCGATGGGCACTAAACTGGGTGGGTCCAGTGCTTGAAGCGGTAGACAGTGACAAGAGATTTGAACCGTGATGGGAGAGGTGCACAATGATGGAAGAATGTGTATATTGTGTACAAGGTGGATAATTATAGGAGAAATGAGCAGTGCTGTGAGGGAGAGGGACAGTGATGTGGAAAGTGGCAGGAGAGGTATAGGACATGGTGGGACGGTGATGCCAGGGAGGGGCATGAGTGCCATGAACAAGCGAGCAGGGGCAATGAAAATTAAAGAAACTAGGGGCCACATGAATGTACCATTTTTAAATTGTGATCCTAAAAACAACCGAAAATTAGAGAAACCTCTGTATGCGTATCGCAGGAATAAAAATCTTAAAGACATTATGGTCTACTCAAGGTTTGAACAACATAACCTTAGTCAACCATTTATCCAGAAATCCATTGATGGTAATTTTCCTATAAAAGGAACCGTAAAATATACCAAATGTAAATCTTGTGACTCGGTGATACCAGGAGAAACACTAATCCACAATGGAGTTAAGATTTAAGCCACCAATATGTGGAACTGCAGAACACAAAATGTGATCTATTTAATTCTCTGTCCATGCCAATTAGGCTATGTAGGAGAAACATCGAGAGCTATACAAACCATAATCACAGAACACCGTTCTGCCATTAGAACAGAAAAACTAACAGCCCCACTAGTGAAACATTTTCTTGAATTGCGCCATAAACCAGAAGAAATTCGATGTCGCATTTTAGAAAAAATCAATCTTCAGGATGATAAAGGTGGTATGAAATTCCGCAAAAAAAGAGAAGTATATTGGATATTTTCACTAGACACATTCAAAAATGGTCTGAATTGTGAATTACCTTGGGAAAATGCAATCACTTAAAGAACCAATATGAAACATTATTTCACAACAAAATTGATTGCCCTCTACTGCCTGGAAAAAATCTTTGAACACTAGAACAATTCTCGTAATTTGTACTTTATGTGATAAATATATCTGAAAATAATTTTATCGAATATAATTAATATGACCCCTAACGACAAAATTGTTTACTTCGATAATTTCATTTGGTATACATTAATACATCCATAAGTGGTCCAGTAAAAGTCCAATAAAAAGTAACCGAAAAGATGATAAGAAACACAGCTAGGTATCGACATATACGTTAAGTGAGTTGACAGTTTAGTCTTTTTCGACCAGCGCAACCAGGAAATGAGACTACTTTGAACGTGATTGGAACAGCGTTTCACGTCGGGCGATGACGTCATTAGGCCGCCATACCAGTACCGCAACAATCATAGCTACCTAAACCATTTCAAAAACCTCCCAGGAACTCAGCTGAAGTCTTTATTATTTCGGCAGCAATTCTGACGCTCGTTACACGTCGGAACGACTTCTCGAATCCATCGAGAAAACCGAGAAGGTGAGCGTAATATTGAGCACTCTGTGAGAACATTTAAAACAGCCTAAAGTGTCTGATCAGGTTTCTTGTTTTTCCTAAATATAAATCTGTAACAATGAACTAACAGCACACCTGCCGCATTACTTATTTCTATAGCCTTCTCTTTAATAAATGAGCACCTCCATAAAAAGAGACCAACTAGAAGTCCTGACTAGTTCGATAAATAAATTCAGACTGTCTTAATCGGCGGTATAAGTCTCTTAACCTACATTAAATGCTAAATTAGTCCAGGAACAATCGAGTGAACTAACTTAGAGATATGTACAAGTCAAGTGTACTAACCTTATATATGAATAATAAAGTAAACATAAATAAGATGTGAACTGTTCTATCTCTGTTTTAATAGGAAAATAACATGTTTATCAGTAAACCGCCACCAACGCGGATCGTTATACTTCGTTTTCATTCTGGTAATTCATGCATCAAATATCAGGTAATACTTCTAGACCCAATACAAATTGGCAAGCTATAAATTAAGCCATCTGAAACATGTAATATAATTTAAGGTTTTTAACCCTTAGATTTCCCAGCATGCTAGAGGTTGCTGCCCAGAATATTTAAGAAACGATATCAGACCTCATTAAGTGTGCATCACTACGACACACTGTATGAACAACTTTGCACATTAAAAGGTAATAATATCATGTCTCTCCTTTTAATAAAAATATTTTTCACTGGTAATTACCTACTGTTAGACCTGGCACCTTGGCGTGAGTTTCCCTTCCACTTTTTGATGGTGTGCCTCGACTGTTTGGCTGGTGTTGTCCGCTCAGGGCACTGCGCCACGGCTAATCCGTGCCGCAGTGCAAGTGCTCCCTAAGTAAAGTGTACCTGTAATTGATGTTCATGATTGGTTTATTGGATTCACTGTCAGTCCCCAGTAAAGTGCACCAGGGGTGCCAGGGCTTGTGAATGCCAATGCTGCTGGTGGGCTTGCAGCGCTGGTTGCGCCACCCACGGAAGCGGCCTTGTAAAATGTGTCTAGGGTCTGCCACCGCAGACCCTGTGCGCGGTCCGGGACCGTTGGGCTGACTGCGCAAGTGCCCCCACTTGCCAGTCCCTAAACCTTCCCTTACCTACATATTAGCCACCCCTCTGGTAGGCCCAAGGGCAGGGTGCATTGTAGGCATAAGGTAGGACATGCCCTGATGTGTGTGGCATGTCTTAGTAGTGAATTACAGCCCTTTCCGTTCTTCACTATTGAAGGCTACCTGCTCTCCGTAGGCCAGGATGGGCTGCTGGGATCACGCCAACGCTGTGACCCCAGTGGACTCAGAGAGCATGGTAGAAGTGTCAAGTTTAGTATGCCTGAACTCAGGATGATAAAATACTTCTTGTAGTCAAGTCTATTTTAGTATCCTGGGTTTGTAAATACTACTTTTAGAAAGTTAGTATTTACTGACCTGACCATCTCCGTCCGCCTCTGCTGTGTGTATGTGTTCTGCCTGGCAACAGTAAGGAGCAGGGTTGGGGAATCCCCAGAGACAGGTTGGCTGCCAGGTGGTGGGTAGAGAGATTACACCTGGATGGGTGGGAGGAGTACACCTTGACTCTTGAATAGACCTGTGCTCTGCCACCACAAAGCCGGCGCCACCCCCTGTGGGGCGGCTGATGTCTCTGCCCTGCTGCTGAAAGGAAAGAGCAGAGTCACCATAACAAAGTGCTCCAGAACTGGACTGAGCCAGGCCTAGGCCCCCTGGCGCTAAAGAACAAAAGAATCATGCTATAAAAGTAGGAGCCTGGCTCCTAAGAAATCAGAATCCTGTTTACCACAAAGAACCTCTGCCCGACTAGAAGGAGAAGAAGACGCTGGAGGAGCTGGCCTGCTGCTTGCCTTGCTGAGAAAGGAGAGGAAGAGACTTACTGAGAAGACTTTGCTACTTTGTGCTTGAACATTCTCCAAGGGCTTGATCTGAGCTTGCCCCCTGAACTGAACCCCAGGAACAGTGGGTCTCTGTGCTTCTTGCTCATCCTCCAATTCAAGCCGTGTGGGCATCCCGCTGGAAACGAGACTGCGCCCCTCATCGCCCCTCCTAGGGCCGTGACACTCAGAAGCTCGCCTGCCTCAAACCCGTGAGAGCCCCGCTCCGTCCCGAGCCGCTCTCTGTCCCCGGGCCAGGCCGCCTGCATCCCTGTCACCGCCTGCTATTGGAGCGCGCTGAACGCGCTATCACCCCTCCCGCCGGAAGCCGTCCGACGACTGTGATCTACGCCGGGTCATCCAGCTGCACTGACCGTGCCCTGCGACCCCGCTTCGCTATCCCCGGACATCTCAGGCCGCGCCGCCCCCGCTGTGGAGACCCTCCTGCACCGCCGTGCCAAAGGGTCGCGGGCCGCGCCTGCCTACTTGCCCACACCTGCTGATTGAGGACCAAAGAACACTTCCCGAAGTTGAGAGTCGCACCGACCTGTGCCGACTCTCCTAATCACGAAAGAAGTCCAGTATCGGGCTCGGGGCCCGCAACGCCTTATTTCCCCGTTCGCAGGAACCGATCTCTGTGAGTACTGGAACTACAAGTAAAAAGACTACGAACTATCCATTTGAAACTACGAACCAAGAACATTTGCCTGCTGTATAACCTGGTGGCCTAGCGAAAACGTTATTGGTCTTGTGATAAGTCTGCTGAGATATATATACCTTATTTTTACATAAAGAAACGTATTTTTATATATATCCAAGTCTGGTGTCCGTTTCTGGGGGGATTGATGTATTTACTGTGTGTATGATTGTAAGTGCTTAACCAACAACGCCTGAGGAATCGCCTTGGCTGCTCACGCCACGCACCTAGAGGGTGAGCAAGGGTCATTCGCGAGGGGTTATCCTGCGCCCTGACGTGGAGGAGAGGGTTCCTGCTTGACACAAGGGCAACCTTGCGCCAACCAGAGATCCCCGACTCTAACATTGTTGGCAGCGGTTGGGATTTCGGATTTGCACTTGTAATTTGCATACAGTGAATTATTAATCGCCAGATAGTGAGAGCAGACCAAATAACGCAGCCACAGGTTTGTAATTGTTGAACTTTGTTGAGACATCTGCCATTACTGCAACCATGCCTGGCTCGCACTCCGCTGGAAGAGCACTCTCTGTGATTTCTGGAATAGATGAGGTGGATTGGGAGAGACTGGAAGGCTACACGATGGAGCAATTGAAAGGCTACAGTGTAAAATTCAGAGTCCCCCATGCTGGATGCAAGAGGAAGCCCCAGTACACCAAGGCGTTGAGAGCCTGGAAGGAGTCACGAGACCTACGGAATGCGGGGGACATCGTTCCACCCGACAACCTTGAGGAGCCCAGCAGAGTCCGGTCGCCAGAGGAGCTGGCAGACAGGGCAGCAGACAGGGCGCATGCAATGGAGATGGCAAAGTTGGCCGGACAAATGGAAATGGAAAAGCAGAAGTTGGCCCTGGAGGCACAACAACGCCAAATGGATCATGATATCAGATTGAAGGAGTTGGAGCTGAAGGCGAAAAGTTTGGACACCGCTCCTTCTGGTGGCAGCACTCCACCAGCGCAGGTAGAGTCCAAGGTGTACATCCCCAAAGATGTAGTAAAGGAGTATTTTAGAAAGGATGACATAGGGCAGTGGTTTAGAGCCTACGAGGTGGCCATGTCCTCACACCGGGTCCCTGAGAAAGACTGGGGAGCGGGGTTGTGGGGAAGGTTCCTTGCGGAAGGGCGGGACACACTGTTAGATTTGCCCTTAGAAGTCCAGACCTCATACCCCCATATGAAGGAAGCTTTAATGACCAGGTATGGGTTAACTCCTGAGCTATATAGACAGAGGTTCAGGGAGACCAAGAAGATCCCTGAGAGTACGTATGTGGAGTATGTGACCTTTTTCTGCAGAGCGCTGGATGGTTGGGTGAAGGGTAGCAAAGTGAATGATTATCAAGGGCTACTTGATTTAATTGCATGGGAGCACTTGTCCAGTCAATGTTTTCCTGAGCTACGCCAGCACCTGATAGATAGCAAGCTGTCCAACCCGAGGAAGCTTGCTGAGGAGGCGGACCGCTGGCTCAGCACCAGGGTCCACAAGGGTCAAGTGGGAGACTCCGCCAAAGGTGGGCAGGGTCCCCAGCAGAAGAGTGGGGGGGACAAGGGTAAACAGAAGGGGTTCCAAAAAGGCCCCCAAAGTAATTCCCAAGGGAACCAGCAGAAGGGTTCTCAGCCTCCCCCACCCCCGCAGCAGAACGGGGCCCCGACAGGTAGACCTGTTCCAAAGGAGCCCTTCAATTGTTATAAGTGTGGTGACCCGGGTCACATTGCCTCTGATCCTAAGTGTCGCCTGTTTGGTAAGACCGCACCCACTGGTGCTCCACCCCGGCAAGTAGCTAGTGTTAACTTTGGGGAGGAGGTAGCAGTCCAGGAGGGTGGGGGTCCCGGGCAGATGACCCTAGTCTCGCTAGGAGACAGTGAGATGGTCCCTGTAACCTACCTGCCCTCTAACACTAAGAAATATGGGCAAGTGGTGACCATCAATGGAAAGAAGGTTGAGGCTCTTAGAGATACAGGAGCCAGCGTGACCTCGGTGAGGCAACACCTGGTGTCTCAAGAGCAAATTGTACCCAATGCCTACTGTAGGGTTGTCAATGCTGACAACGTAGAGAGTCGTTGTCCAATGGCTCAAGTTCCCTTTGAGTGGGGGGAGGTCTCTGGTACTCTACAAGTCGCTGTGAGAACTGACATGCCTGTAGACTGTCTGCTAGGGAACGACCTGGAGAGTTCCCCTTGGGAAAAGGTGGAGAAGACCACGCATCTGAGGATGGTGGGTCTACCCGACTGGGCGTGCGTGACCACCCGGTCCATGGCAGCCAGTAGGGGTGTTGAGAGGGTCCTGGAGCCTGAGGGAGAGGTCCAGGAACCGGCCTTAGGGAGAAGGCGCAGGAGGCGCGGGAAACCGGCCCCCGAAGTTCCCACGGCCCAGGAGGAAGTAGACCCTGAGGGGGATGCTCTGGAGCCTACCGGGGAACAGATTGCCGAACTGGGAGACTTGCCTGAGCTGACCCATTGGCAGCAAGAAGGAGGTCCCTCCAGGGAGGAATTCTGCAGGGAGCAGAAAGAATGCCCTTCTCTCGTGGGTATGCGGCAACAGGCTGCAGACCAGGCCAATGGTGTGCAGGCCAAAACACACTACGTGTACTGGGAGAGTGACCTCCTGTATTCCGAGCCTAAGGCTGCTGAACCTGGGTCAGCCCGTGTGCTGGTGGTACCCCAGAAGTTCAGAACCTTCCTACTGGGGCTGGCTCATGATGTGCCTTTAGCAGGACATTTGGGGATGGACAAGACCTATGACAGGCTTGTCACGCACTTTTACTGGCCCCAAATGCACAAGAATTCAGATTCCTACTGCAGAACCTGTCAGACTTGCCAGGCAAGTGGTAAGAGCGGAGGGAAGCACAAGGCTCCTCTGCAACCTTTCCCTGTGGTCGGTACGCCATTCCAACGAGTGGGTATTGACATTGTGGGGCCTCTGGACCCCAAGACAGCCCTGGGCAACAGGTTCATCCTGGTCTTGGTGGACCATGCCACCCGGTACCCTGAAGCCATCCCTCTGAGGACAGTGACGGCCCCCGTGGTGGGACGGGCACTGATGGGAATTTTCTCCCGAGTGGGATTCCCTCTAGAGGTGGTGAGCGACAGGGGGACCAATTTCATATCCACATATATGAAATCCCTGTGGAAGGAGTGTGGGGTAACTTACAAGTTCACCACTCCTTACCATCCCCAAGGAAATGGGTTGGTTGAGAGATTCAACCGAACCCTCAAAGGCATGATCATGGGCCTGGACGGTCCAACGAGGCGTAAGTGGGACGTCCTCTTGCCATGCCTGCTCTTCGCTTACCGCGAGGTGCCACAGAAGTCTCTAGGGTTCAGCCCCTTTGAGCTTCTGTATGGTCACCCGGTAAGAGGACCTCTGAGTTTGGTAAAGGAAGGCTGGGAGCAATCTCCCAGGAAACCTCCCCAGAATGTATATAGTTACATGCTGGCCTTCCGAAACCAGACTCGGCGTTTCAGGCAACTTGCTGAGGCAAATCTGGAAGCCAGCCAGGAGGAGATGAAGCGGTGGTACGACCGGAATGCCACTCTGGTAGAGCTTCAACCTGGACAAAAGGTGTGGGTCTTGGCCCCAGTGGAGCCGTGTGCACTTCAGGATAAGTGGACAGGTCCATTTGAGGTTGTGGAGCGCAAGAGTCCTATCACCTACTTGGTGGACATGCAGACTCCCAGGAACCCTTTGAGGGTCCTACATGTTAACCGCCTTAACCCCACTTAGAGAGGACCGAAGTGGGCATGCTGCTGGCCACTGATGATGGAATGGAAGAGGAGACCGAGCCTCTTCCTGACCTCTTAGTGGCCTCTGAGAAAGATGGGTCAGTGGATGGAGTTAACCTCTCACCCACCCTGACGCCCGAACAACAGGAAGACTGCCGCCACTTGCTGGGACAGTTTTCCGACCGATTCTCCCTGGTTCCTGGTGTCACAGATTGGTGCGTCCATGATGTGGACACAGGAGACAGCTTACCTGTAAAGCACAAGGCTTACAGGGTAACTGACCGGGTCAGAGCTTGCATCAAGGAGGAGGTCTCCATAATGCTTGCGCTAGGGGTGGTTGAGTCCTCCAGCAGTCCTTGGTCTAGCCCCGTGGTCTTGGTCCCAAAGGCTGCTGCGCCGGGAGCCACACCTGAACTCCGGTTCTGTGTGGACTACAGAGGACTCAATTCAGTCACGAAGACTGACGCGCACCCCATCCCCAGAGCGGATGAGCTCATTGATCGGCTGGGGGCTGCCCGGTTCCTCAGTACGTTTGATTTAACGTCTGGGTACTGGCAGATCGCCTTGACCGATGGGGCCAAAGAGAGGTCCGCATTCTCTACACCAGATGGGCACTTCCAGTTCCGAGTCATGCCATTTGGGATGAAGAATGCCCCTGCCACCTTTCAGAGGTTGGTCAACCAGGTACTGGTTGGGCTGGATGCGTTCAGTGCCGCCTACCTGGATGACATCGCAGTGTTCAGTGCCACCTGGCCTGAACACCTGCGCCACCTCTGGGAAGTGTTGATGGCGCTGCGCCGAGCAGGCCTCACGATCAAGGCAAGCAAGTGCCAGATCGGGCAGGGTTCCGTGGTGTACTTGGGACACCAAGTGGGGAGTGGCAAGGTGGCACCCTTGCAACCCAAAATTGAAACCATCCTGGCTTGGGAACCCCCCAAGACGCAGACCGCAGTGAGGGCCTTCCTGGGGCTCACTGGGTACTACAGGAGGTTTGTCAAGGGCTATGGAACGATCGTTGCCCCCTTGACAGAGCTGACTTCGAAGAAGCAGCCCAGGAACGTGATTTGGACTGACACCTGTCAGAAAGCTTTCGACACCCTGAAGACTGCCATGTGCACGGCGCCCGTGCTCTTGGCCCCTGACTTCTCCAAGGAATTCCTAGTACAGACAGACGCTTCAGAGCATGGTGTAGGGGCTGTTCTCTCGCAGATGACTGAGGAGGGCTGGGACCAACCCGTAGCCTTCATCAGTAGGAGGTTACTTCCACGGGAAAGTAGGTGGAGTGCAATTGAGCGAGAAGCATTTGCTGTGGTCTGGGCGCTGAAGAAGCTAAGACCCTACTTGTTTGGGTCTCACTTCCGGGTTCAGACGGACCACAGGCCCCTCAGATGGTTGATGCAAATGAGGGGTGAAAACCCGAAGCTGTTGAGGTGGTCCATCTCCCTACAGGGTATGGACTTTACGGTGGAACACCGTCCTGGTACAGATCACGCCAACGCTGACGGTCTGTCCAGGTATTTCCGCCTTAGTGACGAGGAACCCCCTGGGCAAGGGTAGTTCTCCCCACATTTCAGCTGGAGGGGACACGTGTTAGACCTGGCACCTTGGCGTGAGTTTCCCTTCCACTTTTTGATGGTGTGCCTCGACTGTTTGGCTGGTGTTGTCCGCTCAGGGCACTGCGCCACGGCTAATCCGTGCCGCAGTGCAAGTGCTCCCTAAGTAAAGTGTACCTGTAATTGATGTTCATGATTGGTTTATTGGATTCACTGTCAGTCCCCAGTAAAGTGCACCAGGGGTGCCAGGGCTTGTGAATGCCAATGCTGCTGGTGGGCTTGCAGCGCTGGTTGCGCCACCCACGGAAGCGGCCTTGTAAAATGTGTCTAGGGTCTGCCACCGCAGACCCTGTGCGCGGTCCGGGACCGTCGCGCTGACTGCGCAAGTGCCCCCACTTGCCAGTCCCTAAACCTTCCCTTACCTACATATTAGCCACCCCTCTGGTAGGCCCAAGGGCAGGGTGCATTGTAGGCATAAGGTAGGACATGCCCTGATGTGTGTGGCATGTCTTAGTAGTGAATTACAGCCCTTTCCGTTCTTCACTATTGAAGGCTACCTGCTCTCCGTAGGCCAGGATGGGCTGCTGGGATCACGCCAACGCTGTGACCCCAGTGGACTCAGAGAGCATGGTAGAAGTGTCAAGTTTAGTATGCCTGAACTCAGGATGATAAAATACTTCTTGTAGTCAAGTCTATTTTAGTATCCTGGGTTTGTAAATACTACTTTTAGAAAGTTAGTATTTACTGACCTGACCATCTCAGTCCGCCTCTGCTGTGTGTATGTGTTCTGCCTGGCAACAGTAAGGAGCAGGGTTGGGGAATCCCCAGAGACAGGTTGGCTGCCAGGTGGTGGGTAGAGAGATTACACCTGGATGGGTGGGAGGAGTACACCTTGACTCTTGAATAGACCTGTGCTCTGCCACCACAAAGCCGGCGCCACCCCCTGTGGGGCGGCTGATGTCTCTGCCCTGCTGCTGAAAGGAAAGAGCAGAGTCACCATAACAAAGTGCTCCAGAACTGGACTGAGCCAGGCCTAGGCCCCCTGGCGCTAAAGAACAAAAGAATCATGGTATAAAAGTAGGAGCCTGGCTCCTAAGAAATCAGAATCCTGTTTACCACAAAGAACCTCTGCCCGACTAGAAGGAGAAGAAGACGCTGGAGGAGCTGGCCTGCTGCTTGCCTTGCTGAGAAAGGAGAGGAAGAGACTTACTGAGAAGACTTTGCTACTTTGTGCTTGAACATTCTCCAAGGGCTTGATCTGAGCTTGCCCCCTGAACTGAACCCCAGGAACAGTGGGTTCACTGTGCTTCTTGCTCATCCTCCAATTCAAGCCGTGTGGGCATCCCGCTGGAAACGAGACTGCGCCCCTCATCGCCCCTCCTTGGGCCGTGACACTCAGAAGCTCGCCTGCCTCAAACCCGTGAGAGCCCCGCTCCGTCCCGAGCCGCTCTCTGTCCCCGGGCCAGGCCGCCTGCATCCCTGTCACCGCCTGCTATTGGAGCGCGCTGAACGCGCTATCACCCCTCCCGCCGGAAGCCGTCCGACGACTGTGATCTACGCCGGGTCATCCAGCTGCACTGACCGTGCCCTGCGACCCCGCTTCGCTATCCCCGGACATCTCAGGCCGCGCCGCCCCCGCTGTGGAGACCCTCCTGCACCGCCGTGCCAAAGGGTCGCGGGCCGCGCCTGCCTACTTGCCCACACCTGCTGATTGAGGACCAAAGAACACTTCCCGAAGTTGAGAGTCGCACCGACCTGTGCCGACTCTCCTAATCACGAAAGAAGTCCAGTATCGGGCTCGGGGCCCGCAACGCCTTATTTCCCCGTTCGCAGGAACCGATCTCTGTGAGTACTGGAACTACAAGTAAAAAGACTACGAACTATCCATTTGAAACTACGAACCAAGAACATTTGCCTGCTGTATAACCTGGTGGCCTAGCGAAAACGTTATTGGTCTTGTGATAAGTCTGCTGAGATATATATACCTTATTTTTACATAAAGAAACGTATTTTTATATATATCCAAGTCTGGTGTCCGTTTCTGGGGGGATTGATGTATTTACTGTGTGTATGATTGTAAGTGCTTAACCAACAATGCCTGAGGAATCGCCTTGGCTGCTCACGCCACGCACCTAGAGGGTGAGCAAGGGTCATTCGCGAGGGGTTATCCTGCGCCCTGACGTGGAGGAGAGGGTTCCTGCTTGACACAAGGGCAACCTTGCGCCAACCAGAGATCCCCGACTCTAACACCTACCATATCAGATATATGTCCATTTATCTAAACGACAATCTGTTACAAATCCACAGGCTTCAAGTAAAAATGATCATTAACCGGAATACATCAATCAGTGATGAAGTAACTTTTCGGTCGTAGATATAAAGTATGCATTCTAGAGACAATTATCTACCACTTTGGGCGCTACATAAATTAGAATGGGATGTTTGGCACTCACTATCCTTCTATCTCTAACATCATCTTTTTCATACATCATTAAATTCTCCCTTTTTTACTTTCCTTTATCTGATATTAAATTTTAAGTAAAAAATGAAGGTGTATGAAACAGATCAATGTATTCACATCTATGTGTGTCAGTTCAATAGTGTAACGTAAAATATTTTTTAAATTAACAGGCAAAGTAATGACAATACAAATGGTTGTTTAGTATGCCCTTTTATTAATTCCAGGATTTGTGGCTTTTCCTGACGAAGGCGTGCTTTACGCCGAAACGCGTGAAGATTAATTATTCTGCCACGAGATTGCCTCTTTTAGATCATTTTTGTACAGTAATAAAAAAAAAAATTATGTCTAAATGACGATGAAACAAACTGTATATTGATATTATATTGTGTTTTTAAATTGTGTACTCTAAAATTGAACATTGGCCGTGAAGAATAAACTTTTGTATTTTTTAATTAGTTTGTTGTTACACTAAGTTACTTTATAAGACACACAAAATAAGAAATGTTATTTATAATTATTGCCTAGGAATTTACTTTTCATTGTGTACCATTTTTAAGGTAGTAAATGGCCCGATTGGCAGATACAGGCCATTTGTGACTGTAAAAAAGCCTTTCCCAATTAACCAAACCCTATCGCAAAATGGGTTAGCGATTCGCTCTTAGGAAGGGGCGTGTTTAGGGCGTCCATTCTTAATACCCAATCGCATCTATATGTAGGAATGTTTTGTGACCAAAATGCGGTCGCAAAATATTTGCATTTTACCACCTACTTTAAGTAGGTGGAACCCATTCGCAAATGGGAATGGGGCACCAAAGGACCTCTTCCCCTTTGTGAATGTATTCAAAAACTTTTTTTAAGAGCAGGCAGTGGTTGGTCCCATGGATCACTGCCTACTTTAAAAAAATGAAAAGAAAACTTTCTTTTTTTTTTAAACACAATTCATTTTGCTTTAAGGAAAGCGGGCTGCATTTAAAAAAAAATAATAATTGTGTTATTGAAAAGCAATCAAGGACGTGGTGGTCTGCTGACCTCAGCAGGCCACCGTTACCTTGATTTTATCAATTCCTATGAGGGTCGCAAATTGTGACCTACCTCATTTATATTAATGAGGTATGCCAATTTGTGACCCCCTACGAATCGCTATATGAAACTCTTGGAGTTTCATACATTTGTAATAGCGATTACCTAATTGTGATTCGCAGAAAATTGCAATTTGGTAATCGCGATTACAAATGTTGATACATTTGGCCTTAGATGAAAGGCAAAGTTCTGTACACATAGGGGCATATTTACAAGCCCCTATCGCCACCACAAAGTCATTTTTAATGACGGGGTGATGGCGATAGGATCTTTGCCTTATTTGAAGGCAGCGTTAAGCCACTTCACGCTTAACGCTGCCTTGTAAATAAGGCGCCCTTTTACGCTACACTTAGCGTGAAAGGGGTGGGGAATGGGTGTTGTGGTGGGCGTTCCACCGCAACAACCATTGATTTTGAGGCTGCCCCCTATTTACAAGAGCAGCGTAAATAAGAGGCAGCACCAACATTACGACCAGGCAATACCTGGTCTTAAACATGTGAAACGAAGAGGAATTCTGCAGATAAACAATCTTCCCCTCAACACAGACACCCTTGCACTATGGTGCAAGGGTGCCTGCATTGGTGCTAGGCAGCTTAATTTAGCGCAAGTTCAGGGGGAAACGCAGGGCTGCTCCATATTCTAGTAAATATGGTGCAGCCCTGTGTTTCTAAAGCGATGGAGCGTGGCATTAGTCGTCTTGGCTTAACAGAGCGCTTCGCCACTTTCTTGTAGATATACCCCGTAGTGTCCCAGTACAATCTCCATCTGGCCTGCGTTTTCATACCATTTCTTCATCTCATAACCATTTGCCCTCCGTGTCCGTCAAAGTTGGAGTGGGGCCCGAGACAAAAATATTCTGTACGGGCTGGGGGATGTCTGCCTTACAAAGTTCGAAGACCACTGGTATAAATGGAACTTCAAAATTACACTATCAATTTTTCATGTTCAGTGACAGTGTCACTGATAAAACACATGATGATGGATGTTTTGCATGTATACGTAGAAAATATTTTACCAACCAATCCGTGAGTGTCTGTGTAAGGAGACTGCCATCAGTTTTCAGGCTAGCCGAGACTAGTGGACATAAGCGAAGAGCGAAGCAGCGGAAATAAATTACAATGAAAAAGGCAAAAACTTTACAAGTTTCTGCGTAACTTAAATCATATGTAGACACCCTACCCTAATAACTTACAATACATTTTAATTAACAGGTAATTGGGCAATGCATACTCTGCTGCCAAGATCAACGAAATGAGAAAAGCGCTGTGACTGGTGGATCACCTTCTCTGCTCAAAGTAGATTACATTTCCTTGCGATCTTGGGAAATGTAGATCTACTAACCTACTTTTCCTTTGAAAATGTAAACATGAAATAGAGACACTGAAAATAAAAATAAGTCACCTGTCTTTCCATACAATTAGGAAAACAATTGCTACGCCTGTAGTGAGTGCCTCTGGCTTTGTCTGCTTGTCACAGTTGCAAAGAGTCTCTCATGCCTCACCTCTATTGCTTGTTGCAAGCATTGCACCAGCAGCTATTGCATTAGCAGTCATAGGGTCAGTGTAGTTATGAGTGAGTCACAGTTTCATTGGGAAAGGCATTCTTTTAAAATAACTTTGCTGCCATTCCATGAATGTGTTGCGATGTTATTGGTTAAGGTTTTTATTTCCTCTAGGCCACCGGACGTTCCTAAGGTCTATATAGAATGACGGTGAGAGGGAGATTCGAGAACGGGAGACAGCAGGGGCGGCAGTGGAGGAGCGTCGCCCCACTGCCTGCCAGCATGGCAAAAAAGGAAAAATAAAATGATAATAACGTGATAGTTATTATTATTTTATTTTTCTGTGCTGGGGCAGTTTTGTCGGGCTGGGCTGCGGAGGGGGGAGGAGTAGTGACTCCCTCATAAGTGTGCAAGAATGACCACTTAGCATGCTCTGCACCCAGGTTGCATTACAGCCTGGGTGGAGAACAGGACCATACTTCCATTCCCCATCTGAGCGCCGAACCATGAAGCTCAGACCAATCACAGCGCTGTGATTGGCTCGGGGAGCCTATCCTGCTTCCTGCTTCCTTCTTCGTGTTCTAGCAGAAGCCAGGATGAGGATTAAAGGGAAGCGGTGGCCGGTCAGTCAGCCGGCCGACAGGTAAGTGATTTCTTTTTATTTCTCCTCCCCTTCCCCCCTCCCCCTCCTTCGCCGCCTCCCGCCCAACTACTGATTTGTGGGACCAGCCGCGACAGGGAGGTGGAGATAATAATAATAATAATCCACATTTGTAAAGCGCGAACAATCACCCGTAAGGGTCTCTAGGCGCTGGGGGCCGTCGGGAAGATTAAGCAAGCTATTGCCCAGAGTCACATGGTGCTGGGCTAATCTGCCGCCGTACCTGGGATCGAACCGTGATCCCCAGATTCCGGAGTCAGTCGCCCTGGCCGTGGCGCCACACCTCTTGATGAACGACGTAGATGGTGAGCACAAGGACCTCCCAGTGTGTGTGTCAGGGTTTCTTCAACTTGTACTTAAAATAAAGGATTACATATTACATTTGTCTGAGGAAGTCTTTACAAAATCAGCATGCAACTTTCAAAAAAATGTACATCAATTTTGTGTAATTTATGGCAAGTTTCGTGCAAATTCGTCCTTGATGGGGAAAGAAAAAGGAGATCTAAAAAGTGTTATTTCCCATTTTACTTCTCATAGAATTCTCTGCTCTTCGACACAGAAAACATTCTGAAGGGAATTCAACCAAATTTGTCATTGAGAAAGAACTTTGCTCAAGAAAGCGCTTTTGCTTGGTTTGGTGTAAATCTATTCAATAATTTTCAAGAAATTAGTATTCATAAAGGTGCTCAGCTTTGGAATGAATAGGCTACAGTTTAGAGGTAGCTGAACCAATAATTCATCTGCAGATTTGCAGGTCCACAGAGGATTTGCATAATCCAGTTAAAAAAGAAAGGCACACCATTGGTCGAGGGAGCTTTTTCTCGCATCCTGCATTGCAGATTTGCTAATCTGAAGATGGATTTGCTAATCCACTGTATTCTGATTGGCTGGTCACTATAGAGACATTTCTGTTATACCTGCAGTTATCAAACACTGTGCACTGAGTGCATGTTGGGAAAAAACTAAGGACAAATGGCATAAAGGGCAGGATGAATACACCCTGATCCTGAGATCCATGTTGTGGTGCTCCAATGAGGTGATCCTGTGGCCATAACATACCTATTAAAATAAAAAGTTTATTGTTGGATTCACAGATCCAATGTTGGATCTGCAAAGCAAGTAAAACAAATATGGGGAAAAAAGTATTCTGTGACCTACTGCTGTGCTTGGCCAATGGCCATACATGGGCATTGGCCAAATGTGGTAGGTTGGGAGCAAGGCTCAGCCACAGTACGTGCCCTGTGACCAACCCTCATTGAAGGATGACTGGCCCTGCATTCAGTACTCGATACACATGATCGAAGGCCGACTCAACTGGACATTGCTGAAGCCTGTGTGCAGTGGAGGTTAGTTGCCAACAGGAGGTGGGGTGCTAGCCCTGGCATCCAGCCACACCCTATCCCTAATCCACTGCTGTATAACAATGAAGGCCTTGTGCAGTGGGGGTTGGCCACCCACAGTGGAATGAGTAGAGGGCCTGGCTGGATGACTGGCCCTGTGGCCAACACACTCTCCATACGCACAGCTAGGTTTGCAGCCTGTGAATGATCGGACACAGTGTGACTGGTACAACAGGCTGGGCACAGAGCGGAGGTGGGCACAGGGCCTAAGCTGACAGGCCTGGCCAAAGGGCATAAGCAGCAAGAGTTGGCCATCTGAAGATGGTGAGTGCAAGGCCAGGCACTGTGGCTAACCCCCACTGCATATAACTAAAAGCTGTGCCCACAGTGGTTGGCCACTCATAGAGGGTTGGATGTAGGACTTGTGGCCAACCCCTGCTGTGCATGGCCAAAGACTGTGCGCAGTATGGGTTAGCCTTCCGTGAAAGTTTGGTCACAGGAAACTCTTGGATGTGCTATTTAATTAAAAACATCACTGTGATAAAAAACGTTAAAGTGAGGTTATGGTTGGTTTCATTATAATACCTTAAGACATGTTTTAAAGAGAACTCAGTGTTGTGTAGTGCCTACAAATCTATATAGGATCTGCGCATTTAGATACATAAACTAAGGGATTGGTGTCCAGACTGATTTCAGACACCTCCCAAAGGATATCTTAGTCTGTAGACCAGCTAGCTCACAGTGCCACTATCAGCCCCCCAACCTCACCAGTGAACGAATAGTTCCTGGCAACTATCGAACATGACAACCCTGATCCCTCAGGGATTGTGGAAACAGTACAGTACTTTTCGCTCAGTCACTCGTGCTCACTTTGTCTCAGAGAGATACACAGAATAAACGGTGGGGATGTTTTCAATAAGTATTTATTGAACCAGCGTCATTCTAGTATAAAATACGTGTGCTGCAACAACCCAGAGACAGAAACCCTTATATATGATTACCAGAACCAACAGAGTAAATAAAAGGTAGAATTCTACCATGGTGCTAAAACAGTGGATATATGCAGGTATATAGATACATGGCAGTAATCATGAGTACTCGTACCATGCAAACCCTAACTAGATGTACCGAAGTGTACCTAGCATGTATGTAGGTGTATAGCCAAGAATCGCCCTAGGAATGATCCAACCCCATTACCTGATGTGAGAGAATGAAGGACCCGGGTTGGTCTCAAGTTGGACACCCTGCAAGGGATATCAGACCACTGCGTGCTGGAGTGTCTGCGTGCAGGGACTTCAGCGTCTTGTGTCAACATGGAAGCTTCTCCTCTGGCTTGCCCAGTGAAGAAGTGGCATTTATATACCCAAAAGGTACCCTCAGGGGTTCTACCTAGATGTGTCATGGTACTGTGGGCATGTCGGCCAAGGATGACAATAGTGGTGACCCTTATAAATAGTTATTATGCAGAAGATGGTAATCCTGCTATGATACTAAGAATCCTCATGCATAATAAATGAGGCTAGTTTCCTGAGAAAACCACAGGACATTTATCTAGCACCTTACTAGGTAAAAGGTCAGCGCCAGAACTGTTATGTAGAGCAAGGTAGGACAAATGTAGGTAAAAGGTCATGAAACTACCTAGGCCTATATTGGGGTACATTGGTGTTCATAACACAGGAGGTGTGGCCTGTGCTGGAGACAAGATGGGCAGTTGCGGTCGGTAGTAGGAGTAACTGCAGGGCGGTGACGTGGGGAGGGGGAGGGGCAGGGTGGGGGGTAGTAAACTATGGATTCTGGAGGTTTACAGGTAAGTTAACATATACATTAATAAAACGAATTTCGTTGCGTGCACAGCATCGCATTTGGGGATGCAGTGCACGCAACAAAATTCGTTTTATTAATTTATATGTTAACTTACCTGTAAACCTCCGGAATCCATAGTTTACTACCCCCCGCCCTGCCCCTCCCCCTCCCCCTCCACACGTCACTGCCCTGCAGTTACTCCTACTACCGACCGCGGCTGAAGATGGGATTCCGGGGATGAGCTCCTTTGGGTCAATTCTCCCAGTCCTTGAAAATCTGCAGCAAAGACACAAAGCACAGCCGAAATATAAGATTGAGTGCTGATGAACGTGGTGGTGATTGAGGAGGCAGGCACAACCATAGTAACTGAGTTTTTCTCCAATTACCAGCACGTGTGAAGGAAGTGCCAGCCATTTTGTGGCCTTTCAACTAGAACCAGCATAAAAGTGAAACTGGGCTTAATTTTGTAAGAAGCCTGGCCTTGGTACAAGACAGAGCGACAGCTGGGGATAAACGATCAGGTCATAAAGTGCGCTTATTGGTTAATCCAAATGAATATGCCTTCCTACAACGCATGCCCTTTCCCCGCAGTCTATTACAACGCGGTCATTACAACGACTTTGTTATAACAACGCATGCCATTACCCCGCAAGTCATAACAACGACTTGCTCTGGGGGGGGTGCTGGATGTTGGAATAGTATAATTTACTATTCCACCTCCAGTCGGTGCAACAGTAGGGAAGGTGTTCCATTTTAAATCTAACTCCTTCTGGCCCCTCCGCAAGTCATTGTTATGACTTGCGGGGTAATGGTAGGAGCTGTTACAATGCGGTCATTGTAATGACTGCGTTGTAATAGACTGCAGGGAAAAGGATCCATGGTAACTGATGTTTACCCAAATTAACCCAGTACTAAAACAGTGGAGCCTGCATTCACCTGTGCCTTAAACCTCAGTGAGGGTAAGACAAGCTAAATAACATAGGCTGTGAGCTGTATGGATTTAAATGAGAGGAAATGTTTCTCCATTAGGCTCAGTAGCAATTTCACCCTCTGTGACAATTGGCAGATGACTCTTTAGGGAAAGTTACTAAGACCATGATAGTCTAGTGGGTCCCAGGGGTTTGGCTGACTGGTAATACACATTAAGAAAAGAGGCGCCTTGTACCAAATGCCAAAAGCAAGAACTGAGAAAGGCCTCAAAGAGTGTTGAGAGATGCACTTAAAAGCTCTGAGGTGAGATAAGGGAAGGCAGGAATCATGGGAAACAATGCCATCATCTACAGTAGAAGCACACCCTTCTCTAACAAAAGAGGAACCCCAAAGCTCCTAGCCGAGCTGCACCACAAGATATTTGGTCCTGTGACAGAGCATCTACAGAACTTACCATCAGAATGGGTGGCATCCCTCGCTGATATGTATAAGGATGTGCTGGCCAATGGCGAGTGTTCGGACTTTGCTGCTCTGAGTCTCAAAATGGGAAACACTCAAGCAACTTGCACCCATTTGGATGGAGAAGTAAATGAAATAAACAAAAAATGTCCTCACCTAGAGGACAGATCACGTAGAGACACTGTCAGGGTGCAGGATGTCAGGGAAACTGTAGAAGAGTTTCATGTTGGAACGCTCAGTGCGGATGTCTTTTGTGCGTTATAGCAAGAAGACCCCACACTTGACATCCAGGATGTACAATGGGAATGCTATGTGGAGCTTCCGTATCCCAGTCCAGAGGTACCCAGGTCAAACTACCATCCTTCCAGCTGAAACACAAAAGTGTTTAGGAGGCGATGAAATAAAAAATTTCACGTTTCATGACAACTCTCTGAACCTGTACAAAGACATCTCACAGAACAACCTAAAAAGAAGGTAAACTGATCCCCATAACATCAGAACTTCAAAAACAGCAAATCAGATGCACATTTAGTTTTCCATTTGGTCTGTTCCAACTGGGCACTAAATTTGATGTGATACGAATGGTGGACGAAGGTCAGGAGATACTTGGTCTGCTTAAGGCCTCCAAATCAGTGACACCAAGCATCTATCAGGAATCAAGAAGGAGTCTAGCAGAAAAAAAGAAACTACATCAACCTAGGAAAATGAACTGCAAGACATAGAAGAAGAAGAACTTAATATACAAAAGAAACCATCTTTGATCATCAGAGGGGTGGTTTGAATGCCTGGATGTCTGAATTATATGCACTTTGCTATTTTTTAGTTTCCGGTTTTCTTTATAGGTGGAAGGTTACAAATTCCGCAGGGACAGTTATTTGGTGAATGGGACATAGGGTCAAAGAGTGGCACAATCAGTGCTGCAAGTCCACTAGTAGCATTTGATTTACAGGCCCTGGGTGCACACAGTGCACCTTACTAGGGACTTACCAGTAAATAAAATATGTCAATCACGGATAACCAATCACATTTACAATGTACACAGGGAGCACTGCACTTTGACACTGATCAGCAGTGGAAACTGCCCAAAGCATCTTAACCAGCAAAAACAAAACACAGTCAAAAAATGCAGGAGGTAGAGGCAAAAAGTCAGGGAAACCACACCAAGGATGCCAAATCTAACACAAAGTTTTCTTATTAGGCCAGGAATATTTCTAGAGTGAACTAGCAAAAAGCTGCACTGTTTTAGCCAATTTATACGAAAATTGGGCTGTAAAACACTCCTCTCAGGTTCCTTTTTCAAAGTTATTTACGAGTGTGCTCCCCACTGTCGGCATGGAGGATGTTGAGGTTTGTTCACATCACCTGAAAGCTTGGTGCAATTTGCAGTGAGTAATAATGTCACGCCATTTTTAAAGTTCACCGCTGCCACTGTTTCATTGTTGAGCTCTATAGATGTCTCAGTAATGGGAACACTGTGCACATTACAGAATAGATGTGCATTGTAAAAGCTCTGGAAATGTGTAAGTACTGAGATAACAGTGCAAGGTGGAAGTGAGATTGAGGAGTGTTGTGAGAGCTCTATGAATGTTTAAATACCGAGATTGCAGCTCATGGTCAGAACAGAATCGAGGTACACTGAGAGCACATCTTATGTTAGAGGCCAAAGTGCATCTTCACCAGTGCAAATATATTTGCCTGCTATAGGGCCAGTATTTCATATCCGGTGATTCTCTCAGTGGCACATGGGTGAGTCTGTTTCTTTTGGCCTTAATTATTTCTACATTTTCTTTTGGCAGAATCTCACTATTTCCACTGGAGAGGTTTGAGCTCCCACGCACAGCTCATTTGCTCGGTACGATTTGAAGCTGGTGTTAGCACTTTTGCAAGGACTGTTTTTCGTTCCCAGTCGTACACAGCCAGTGCACCCCTATTATTTTTATATGGCACTAAAGGTGGTAAAAGTGCATTACCACATGACCATCAGTTAGCCATTATGAGAAGAACTTTTTGTTTAAAACCTGACAGTCTGCGAGTTAGGAAGGAACAGGCTGCCAGGTCACAGCACTTCAACTGAGGTGCAAGGTTTCAAGTGGATGTCCAAGACCTGCCTTCTTTTCTGCGAAACAGCAGAATGATGGTTGCACCTTTCAAGTTTTAAAGTGGTAGTTTTACTTTCTACTCTTCTCTCCAAAGTCATTGTCAATGTGGAGGTCACAAGACACCTCTTAAGCTCTCCTGGAAAAGGACACAGACACAGAATGACTTTTGCTGACGGTAATGCCCGACACTGAACTAGTGTTTTTTCAACGCTGGTTTGTGAGGGCTTGAACCACACCAGACTTTCATAATTACCACTGTGCAGACGATATCCATATAGAATAATTGTATATAACTGTTACTAATGTGGATTTCTTGAAAATAAGAACAGGCTTAGCTATGACCCTCCTCGAACAAGGATGGGCATTTATGATAGAGAAAATGGAGCTTCAGAACTGAGTCCGTGGCAGTGGATTTGACTATTGGCCTCACTTAGGGGCAGATTTACAAACCCCTTGAGTCACACTTTTGTGCTACCGTTGCGCTACTTTTTGTGACACAACGGCGGCGAAACAGTGTGCCACTTTGCGGCCCATTTACAACGTGACATCATCTAGGGAGATGTGTCACGTTGTAAAGCCCTGCACCACATTAGACCTGCATCAGGTTTAATGTATGCAGGGTGGGTGTTCCCATGCAGGAAAGCCTCGTAGAAGTGACGCAGTGAAACCTACAAGATTTCACTGCGCCACTTCTAGGACGTCACTGCTTGGAGCAGGTGTAAGGAGTGATGCAGCACAATAAGTATAGGCCTTCCAATGCATTGCAGGAGTTGTGTTGTGCTTGCGACACAACACCACCCCTAACTATTTTCTCTACTGAGGAGGGAAGTTATCCCGAAACCCGAGCCATGTCTCGGGCGATATTTTAAAACCCGGGACATGTATCGGGTCTAGAGATCATCAGTTCAACAAGTACTTACTTGCACCCACTGGGGTGAACCACTCAAGAACTTCATGTACCAGCTTCCCTTGGGGCGACCCGGAGGAGGGGCTAGCGGAGTGCGGTCCATTGCGGTTGTTTACAACTCCAGTAATGCATGACTTTTGCGCCAACATCAGAACTATTTTATTATCATTTTATTTTTCACTGGGTAAGCGTATCCAAGTCTAGGGCGAGGCAGGGCCAGGCAAGCCTCGATTGACAGCGGCAGGGACTGTGTGGAGGAGTGGTGGGCACTGTAAGTGTGCATCTTAGGACAGCCAAACCAACACACGCACTTACATCTCTCCATCCCAGCTGTGTTGCGCCGCCAGGTGGAAATTAGGCACAGGCCCTTAGTGAGCGCCTAGCCAGGCCATTCAGACCAATCCTGGTGCTGCTCTCACTCTGGGTAATAGCATGAGAGAAGCATCTGGATTGGGTGGGATGTCTGAGAGCCTGTGCTGGCCCATGGACTACCTGGAGCAGAGAAGCACCAAGGCAGACAGCAGCGGCAGGTAAGTCTTCTTTTTTATTATTATTCCCCCCCTGCGCTACCTCACCATTTTGTATTGGCAGCAGCCGCTACAGCCTTTAGGCACAATCTCTGATCCAGCAGGTGAGGAGTCGTGTTCCCTCATTTGTGTATGGAATGACCTGGTCAGAGCGAGGGAACCATCCTCAATAATTAACAGTAGCACCTGCTATCCGATGGGAGTGGTGAGGCGGGGGCAGGTGGGTGGGGGGCAATAGAAACAAAAACACTTACTTAGGCCGGCTGGCATCTCTCCTAAGTCCTCTTCCTGTCTCCGACGGCAGCAAGAAGCAACCAGACTCCCAGGTTCTCCTATGCCAATCACAACACTGCAATGCAGCATTGTGATTGGTCTGAGTGCTCAGATGGGGACTGGGAGGTTTTGCATGTTCCTCAGCAGGCTGTGTAATGCAGCCTGGTGGGGAACATGCAAAGTGTGCATGACTGTATGGCTGGCCCAAGAGGGCCAAGCAGTCATGCGCACTTAAAGAGTGCAAACCACTCCTCCCCCTGCTCTTGCCAGCCCCACCCGGCCCTGAGAGCCACTGACTTCAATAGGAAAAATAAAATGATAATAATCATACGTTATTATCATTTTCCTTTTTTTTTTTTTTAGCAGTGGGGTGACGCTCCTCCACCTTAGCGGAGGAGCCGCCACTGGAATGTAGCGAATGTCAATGAAGCTGAGAAAGAAAAGGAGAATTATACACATGAGAGGAAGATATAAAAGACACATATATGAACTTTGAATAATTTGAAGTGAAGTATATCAAGGAAATGTTCGGGAAGACCAACATAGAAGGAAGAACAGTAGCTTGGCGGCAGTTTTGCAGAAGAAAAGGAAATAAACAACCTAACTCGCGAGTCTCTTGTACAATTGAATGAAAACTGATGAGGAAAATAAAACCTGGGTAAAACACATGCCCACATTTTGGACAGTGGAAGAAAAAATAAGATGGGCCAAAGAAAAAGAGATTGAAGGAGGAAAATGGGGTGAGAAGTAAAGCGGCTCTTCTGCCATTAGCTGTTTACAGTATTTCCTGGGTGGTTACATTTCTCAACAGTCTAGCCTGAAGCAATGATTGGGAAAAGTCTTTTCTTGTTTGTTTTTCATGTGTAGCATGATGTATTTATATAGGTTTCCTTTGTTTGTGCTGCTTTCAGCATTGGTACCTTGATCTGTTTCGGGAAGCAGTAGTATTTTCAATAGAGACTGAAGCACAGCTTTTGAGTCCGTACACAGTGAGACACAGAGACGAACAAGCACAGGCATTGACAACAGGTCTGGGTTTAAAGTGCTAATTTATCCAAACACAACCATGCTCTAGCACACATTTGTGCGTGGCTGAGTTTGCATGGGTTGGCTCTTTTAAATTCAGACCTATTGGTATTGCCAATCAATGCTTGTTTACAATTAAGTTCAAGAAGGTGGAACAAAATCTCAAATAAACAGCAGAAAGGCAGGAAGAAGGAAAAACCTGGAGCAAAGAATAATCTGCAAAGAAGTGTAATTGTAAACAGAAACAAGAAATAATGGAAGTAGAGGAGCAATCAACAGCAAAGAAAATTAAAGAATCCAGAACCGATCAATGGGGAACAGAAAAGTGAACAGGGTATCATCCAGACACAGAACCCTTCCAAGATAAGTGAGAATAAAGACAACCAAGAGCAGTGCGAGAGGCACCAAGAGCAAAGGAGGATTTCAGGAGACTAGAGTGATTCATAGGGGCAGATTTAAAAGCCCCTTGCGATGACTTTATGCTGCCGTTGCGTCACTTCTGTAACGCAGCGGCGTTGTAAACAATGCGCCACGTTGCAACATATTTACAACATGACACATCCAGGGAGATGAGTCATGTTGTAAAGCCCTGCGCTACATTATACCTGGGTCAGGTATAATGTATGCAGGGTGGGCATTCCGACATGAGAAAACCTCGTAAAAGTGACGCAGTGAAATCTACAAGATTTCACGGAGTCACTTTTATGCCACCACTGCGTCAAAACCTTACGCGCAGGCGTAAGTAGTGACGCAGCATTTTAGGAATAGGCATACCTAACCATTGCTGGAGATGTGTCGTGCTTGCGACACAACTCCAGCAATGGGCTGCCCTTACATCATAAAATGCGTCAAGCATCTGTTTATCCTTGCGCCACGGAGCGCCGCATTGTAAATGTGATGCATCCATGGTGGGGCAAGGGTTTGTTTACGGCACGCAAATGAACTGACACATCTCTGCTAATATGCAGAGATGTGCCAGCTCTTGTAGATGTGCCCCATAGAGTCAAATGCTCTGGAATGTTCTAAAAGAATAAGAATAGAGGACAGTTTGTTAAGATGAGTAAGATGCATTTATTTAGTCTTTTGTGAAGAACTGCATACCATCAGGTTTTAGTGTCTTGCACATAGGGATAGATAAGTGAATCAAAAAGTAGTTAACAGAATGTATAGAACAGTTTCAACTATCGTCAAATGATCATGTTATGTTATTTCCACTTAGTATAGCGCATCGACTCACACCCAAAGGTGGATCACGGAGTTACACCAACACAAAAACCCACTATAGACTAGAACAGTCAGGTTTTCAGAAGTTTTTTAAATGAACGAAAATCAGGGCAGCTGCGGAGATTGTAGGGGAGTTGATTCTGGGCTGAAGGAGTGCTAAAAGAGAAAGGTCTGTCGCCTGATCTAGAAGTGCGGATTTGGGGCACAATCAGTAGAGCTTTATCACTAGATCTAAGAGATCTGATGGGACAATAGTGGCGCAATTTATCTGTCAAGTAAGTGGGGCCTCTACCCATCAACACTTGTGGGTGAGACAGCAGAGCTTGAAAACAATGCACTTCCTGTTGGAAGCCAGTGTAGAGAGCTCAGTGTAGGAGCCGAGGGAAAGCCTGCTGGGAGATTGCAAACCAGGTGGGCTGCAGTATTTTGCACCACCTGAAGTTTGGACAGTAAGGTATCATTTGCAGCCACAAGCAAAACATTGCCGTAATCCAGCCGCCTTATGACTAAAGCTTATACAAGATTTTTCCTCACAGAGGATGGTTACCAAGGAAATACTATTCTCAGAAGCCACATGGTGTCCAAACATGCTCCACTAATTGCAGAAATCTGATATTTCAGGGATAGGGCCTTGATGCCCAGATTTTTCACTACTTGCCTTCAGTTTTGGCTCCTCCACTAAGGCGGACGAGCATCGCCTCACTGCTTAGCAGTAGTGAAATAAAGGACAAATAAAATTAGAATAACTCGAGGTTATTATCATTTTATTTTGTCTTGCAGCGGCAGCTTTGCAGGATGGGGTGGGGCTACTCTGATGACAGGAGCAGACGGAGTGGTGAGCACACTTTATAAGTGCGCATGAATTTTTGACTGGGCGTCTCTGGCTGGCCAAACATTAATTCGCACTTTGCATACTGTCCACCCAGGCTGCATTACAGCCTGGATGGAGAACATGCCCAGGCTCCGATTCCCTGGCTGCGCCCGTACCGAACCACGGTGCTCAGACCAATCACAATGCTGCATTGTAGCGTTGTGATTGGCGTAGGGGAGTCTGGATGTGCTTCCTGTTCTGGTGGTGTGAAGAGATGAGGTGGAGAGACGGAGGAGAGGTGCAGCAGTGATTTTAAGAATAATCACACACAGTTGTGATTCTAAAGGACGTACTTATTCCTCGAGAGATGTACAGGCAACCAACCGCTGACAGGAGAAGCAGTTATCGGTCTCAGGAGTTCTAGGAACGCATCGTAGATCCAGAACTAATGAGGCAGACACATTAACAATATCAAGATGCTGAACTAACCAACATACAGAGTATATGTGTGTGTATATATATATATATATATCCACACAGTTGCTGTACTTAGCGATTCCCTTCCTACGGCGTTGGTGCCAACTTGACGGCAACAGCAGCCGTTTGTAAATTAGAAGGGAGTCCTCCAATCCGCCTTAATAGCAGAAAAACCTGGATGCGGCACACCAGGAGACAGCACAAATTGTTTATTGTGCACAAAAGTTAAGGACAACGCGTTTCGCCTTCATCATGTGACTTCCTGTTCAACTTATTCCTATAGAAATAGGCTCAAGACTTCATAGGCAGAGACAGCATACTTCACGTGTCTTGTGTCTTTCACAATTACAGTGTTTCAAAACTTCTGAAATAAAAAGTGCATACATCATAAAACAATGCTGAATGCACGCAGTTCATTATATGACCATCACAATCACTGCTGTTAATTACTGCTAAATGCGTAAGAATGCTCGGCAGTTGCTTGTTCATAATATCTTAATACAATAAAGTTTGCAATCTCGCCATAACAATTGCGGGTCCTCTGATGCTGTTCAAATTTATAAAGGGCATGATTGCATATCACAAATACACATTATAATGCAACTACGCATGTTCCATGATATTAAAGAATGAACTTACAGCATAAGTGCTGCGCTGTGAATAAAGTTTTGAATTCAAACTCCATCTTTGCAAAACATTCAGATAAGTGAGGCACTCAACAATAGTTCTAATACATAAGGTACTCAACAGTGGTTTATCAACTGAGCATTGGATGCGATTTTGAAATTTCAAACTCCTTAATGGTTCTACAACAAATGCCATTTCATGAACCCATATTGTATAAAGGATTTCACCCAATAACTCTGTGAGCCCCTGCTAATGTAATTTTGGTACCAAAATACTTCTTCCATAATACTGCCTGTGAATATCTTGAAGCCTATATCTGGCTTTCTTAAATGCAATCAAAACTGCGTAATCACTTTTTTCTCTGCATTTCATATCCTACTGAGATCAAGGACCATAAGAATTTAACATCTCCAAACAGGAATAAGCCTATACGTGGTGCAAGGTGAATGGGACTAAAGTGAGTGAATGTCCCCTAACACTGGTGAAAATAGATGGAAATTGAACGGGGCGTCACCCTGTCTCTCGGTTACCTATTCATCCTAGGAACCCATGTAGTAAGCCACAAATGTGCACTTATGGACTACACTATGATGACACTTTGTGGCTCAATATTGACAGAGGACGATCCAAATCTTCTTCCTGCATTAAAATTGTGAAAGAGTGACATAAAACAAAACAAAATACAGACTAATAAACATAAATGATAAAATTAAGTGATAAGAATAGCAGCCAACTGCTACTCTCTCTATATTTAGTGCCTAATGTGCATTGCAAGCTCCTCCCCACTGTTCAGACCTTTGGGAGTTGCACAATTCAGGTCAATGATGTATCTTGACTCTAAGATTCATAGATTTTTCTCTCTAGCTGCCCCCCCCCCCCCGAATGTGTGATGGAATTCTATCGATTCCAAAGAATTGGAAACAGCTGTTTTTGCTCTTGTGTTTATCAGTGAAATGCAGAGCAACCGGATAGTTGAAATCTTGGTTAGTTATGGCGCGAAGGTGTTGTAAAATTCTTATTTTCAACTGGAGTTTTGTGCTGCCTACGTACTGGAGGCCACAATGGCACTCCAGCACATACAGTAAAATCACTATTGCAATTGATGGTTTGTGTTATGTCCTTCATGATCCCTGCTCCTGTCAGATATTTCTTGCAATTTTTTCCATTACGACAGGCTTTGCAGGCTCCGCATGTAGTGAAGCTTTTCAATAATTTTAGCCAATTGGTGGTCGGGGTATCCTGAAAATAGCTATGTACGAAGCGGTCCCTCAACGATTTTGGTCGTTTATAGGTTATTTGTGGGGTTCCACATATGCATTTGCCTATTATAGGATCAGCCACTAGACGATTCCAGTGCGCCTTCATTGCTATCCTCAGTGATCTAGCTCCCCTGCTGAAAGTGGTTATCATTCTTGGGGCTTCATTAGCTTCCTGAATTTGATTACAAACTTTTCTGGCAGATGGATTGAACAGAAGATCCCTTTGTGTTTCGCTCTGTACTTTCTCTTTGGCTTGAGCTAGGACCTTATCTTTATAGCCCCTATTTTTTAAAGCGTGTCATCATTGCCCGCTGCTCAGTGATAAATCCTTCGTTTGTGTTGCAATTGCGACGGGCACGCAACATTTCCCCATAGGGGATGCTCTGCACTAGTGAGATGGGATGGTGACTGGCAGCATGCAAAACAGTATTGCCTGCTATTTCTTTGCAAAACAGATGGGTAGTGGTGTTATTCCCTTCAATGACTACCGCTATGTCCAGAAATTCACAGTAACTGGCACTGATTTTGTGGTTAAAGTTAAGGTTCAAATCGTTAACCCCCAATTCATGAATAAATTCCTGAGCCAAATGTTCAGGACCATCCCAAATTAGGGACAAATCATCAATATATCTGATCCATATTGATATATGGTCAGTATATTGTTCATATTTGTCCGTCCAGACAATTTGTTCCTCCCACCAGCTTAGGAACAAGTTCGCTAGGCAGGGGGCGAAACATGTGCCCATAGCCGTGCCTGCTCGTTGTCGGTAGACAGATTTCTCAAAGCGGAAAATACTTTCTTTCAAACAGAAAAGCATCATTGTTTCCAGCATCACATTGTGTTGCCATAGACTAATATGTCTGCTCTTAAGTAAATGCATGCAAGCTGCTACCCCCATTTCTTGTTCAATACTTGTATAGAGGGAGCAGACATCTAAAGCTATCATAAGATAGCTATCCTACCATTGGACATCATGTATCCTATGCAAAAAGTCAAAGCTATCTTTGCAATATGATCTCAGACTCAAGACATATTTTGAAAGAAATACATCCAGAAAAATAGAGGTATTCTCCAATAGTCCCCCGTTAGAGGAAACTATTGGACGCCCTGGTGGATTCGTGGCGTCCTTATGGATTTTTGGGAGAAAGTACAGACATGGCATGCGTGGATTTTCAGTCCTCAAAAATGTATACTCATCAACATCCAACAATCCTCTTTGGTGCCAGTTCTCCAAAAGATCATGATATTCCTTTATTGTTCATTTGTATTCATCCCAATTAATGAGTTCATAGCATGTCTCATCTTTTATTTGTCTCATTGCCTCGGCTCTATACATATTCATATCCATAATAACAACATTACCCCCCTTATCGGTGAGCTTGATGACGATCCTTGAATCCTTTTCCAGATCAAACAAACAAACGAACAATAAAGGAATATCATGATATCATGGCAGAGGTGCGGGAGTTTTCCAAATAAACCAACTTTGCACTGACCCTGGGTCTGCCTTTTCGTCCTTCCGAATGTCTGTTGGCGGAATCCTTTGGATATATATATATATATATATATATATATATATATATATATATATACACACACACAGAATCACAGTGAATTAAAACCTACCTAAATACAACAAGTAAGGTAAGGTTTTTTTCTTATTATTTTAGATCCCCCTACATCCGCCTCCCCCCTCGCCACCCCCGATCCGTGCCGGCTGACACTGCTTGCCTTGGAGATGGGGCTGCACCGAGTTCAGGGGCCACCAGTCATACAGCAGTATCTTTATTGTTGCGCTGTGAACAAAGCTGGTTTTTGGATGTTTAACCCCTTCGATGCTCATGACGGAACGGTTCCGTCATGAGCATCGGTTGAGCTGTGCTCATGACGGAACCGCTCCGTCATGAGCACAGCCCCTGGGGGAAGCGCTGGCGCTCCCCCCCTGGGGCATCGATCGTGCCCCCACAGATGGGGATGGCAGCGGAAGAGTTTCCGCTGCCACCCCCGAGCCCCCCCACGCTTCCTGGTGACGTCAGCGCGCACAGCGCGCGCTGGCATCATCAGGAAGCGTTGGACGCGCTGGAATTCATTTCTTCCAGCGCGTCCAATGGATCAGGTAGGTGTTTTGATGCGGTGTGGCGGGGGGGGCGGAATTCCAGGGCCTTGAGGCATCGGGGGAGAGGAAAGAGTATTTCCTCTCCCCTGATGTCTCAATGCTGGGCATTCCTGTCCCACGATCGCGCACAGCGTCGCGATCGTGGGACAGGAATGCCCCCACTAGACCCCAGGGATGTTGTTTTCGGCCATTTGGGAAACGACCCCTTGGGCAAGGGTCGCTTCCCTGGGGGAGAATTTTTGCAAAGACTCTTCTGCCCCCCCTGGGGGCAGATCGGTCCACTTCCGGTCCGTTTCTGCCCCCAGGGGGGCAGAAAAGCCCACTAGACACCAGGGAATTTCGATATATTGATATGGGAAGCGACCCCTTGGGCAAGGGTCGCTTCCCTGGGGCTGAATTTGGGAGAATTTGTGCACAGACTTTTCTGCCCCCCCCCTGGGGGCAGATCGGTCCACTTTCGGTCCGTTTCTGCCCCCAGGGGGGGCAGAAAAGCCCACTAGACACCAGGGAATTTCGTTATAGTGATATGGGAAGCGACCCCTTGGGCAAGGGTCGCTTCCCTTGTGGAATAATTTTTGCACAGACTTTTCTGCCCCCCCTGGGGGCAGATCGGTCCACTTTCGCTCTGTGTCTGGCCCCAGGGGAGGGGGGGGGGCAGAAAAGCCCAATAGACACCAGGGAATTAGTGTAAATAAAAATGGAAGTGACCCCTTTGGCAAGTGTCGCTTCCAGGGGGCAATTTTTATAATATGTATTTGGCCCACCCGCCCCGGGACAGAGTAGCCTTTTTTTTCCTGCTGTTTTCTGCCCCACTTGGAACATAACGATTGACCATTTGGGTAGTAACATAGAATGTTGTTATGTTTATTGTTTTTTTTTGTGAATTGCAATAGTAATGTTTTTTTTTTTTACTTTTTTGTTCTAGGTGAAGGCGTTTGCTCTTTTCAGTTTGCCGTGTTTCTGGCGGTTCTGCTGTTTGTGTAGTTTGGTAAGAGACTCTTTTTTGTACAATGTAAATGTGTTTGATTTCTCTGCATGAATTTTTTTTGCAAATGGTGTAATAATAGCAGTATGTTTGTTTTTTGAGTGTCAAAAACTTTTTGCATTGGTGCTCGATGTGTATTTTGTTGTCTTGTGAGTAATGTGGTTTTTTTTCTTCTTTCTAGTTTGATATCGTTGGTTTTTGCTGTGTCACTGCAGAGTTAGTTTCTGGTGAGTGCAGCGGTCTCTTGTAATTGGATTGTATAGTTTTTGAGTACATTGATCTTTGTGATAAAGGTACACATTTCTTTACTTACTTGGTTTGCACATTGTTGGTTGTTGTTGACTTGGTTGTGCAGTCTTCTATCTTAGTAAGTATAATGGCTAGCCGCAGGATGACTGCTCAGCAGGTTGTTGGTTTGCTGTTTGAGTCTTCCTCTGATATTGGTTCAGAGACTGACTCTGCATCTGAGGGAGAGGAGGCAGGGGACGATTCTGGCAGTGAGTTGTCTCTCCGTATGGAGTCATCGGATGATGAAGATACTCTTAGTGCGGATGAAGTGCCTGTGTTAGAGGAGGAGACTGATGTGCCGATAGTGCGGCAAGAGGCATCTGGGTTGCAGGCTGGGGCTGCAAGGCTTCCCGTTGGTGTAGTGCGGCAAGAGGCTTCTGGGCTGCAGGCTGGGGCTGCTAGGCTTCCCTTTGAAAGTGATGACCTCTGGGTTGCCCCTGGCATGGTGCAGCCGGCATTGCCAGAGTTTACTGGTGTTCCAGGGTCTAGAGTGAATACTGAAAACTTTTTGCCGGTCAATTTTTTTCAGTTGTTTATGGATGATGTGTTTTTTGCAGAGATTGTTGAGCAGACTAATTTGTATGCCGAACAGTTTTTGAGGGACAACTGTGCCAGTCTTAAGCCACACTCTAGAGCTACCCGGTGGACTCCCACAAATGTTGAAGAGATGAAGTTCTTGGGTTTATCTTTTTTGACGGGCTTGCTAAGGAAGCCATCAATGTCTTCATATTGGTCTAGCAGTCCCTTGATGGCAACGTCTATTTTTCCGGCAGTCATGAGTCGTGACAGGTATTTGCTACTGCTTTGGATGATGCATTTTGTTGATAATGGTTTAGCGTTGCCACGAGATCACCCTGACTGTGACCGTCTTTTTAAGATTAGGCCTGTCCTTGATCACTTTGTTGATCGATTTCCTGAGATCTATGCTCCTGGGAAACAAATTGCAGTGGATGAGTCTTTGGTGTTGTTCAAGGGCCCCTTGGTTTTTAGGCAATACATTCCTAGTAAGAGGGCACGCTATGGAATAAAGCTGTATATGCTGTGTGACAGTAGGACTGGATATGCCTCTAATTTCAGGGTGTACACCGGTAAGGAATCTAGGTTTAACCTCCCTGGTTGTCCGTCCACTTTTGGAGTGACTGAGAAAATTGTTTGGGAACTTGGAAGAGGATTTTTTAACAAAGGCCACCATTTATATGTAGACAACTTCTACACTGGTGTGCGGTTGTTCAGGGAATTGGCCAAAGTGGACACACTTGCTTGTGGCACAATCCGCTCTAACCGTAAAGGTTTCCCGAAAGAACTTGTGTGTCAAAAGCTTGTGCGGGGACAGTGCAGTGCGTTGCGTTGCCAGGAGCTTCTTGCTGTGAAGTTTACAGACAGGAGAGATGTCTACATGCTGACTACCATCCATGATGAAAGCACTGCACCTGTGACTGTTTGGGGTCAGGTCGCTGAAGCGCGCAAACCTGTGTGCATTTTAGACTATAATAGGCACATGGGTGGTGTTGACAGAGTAGATCAGAGGTTGGAACCTTACACTGCTCTTCGTAAGGCTTACATTTGGTACAAGAAGTTGGCTATCCATCTTTTCCACATGGCAATGTTTAATGCTTTTGTTGTGTTCCAGGATTCTTGCCCTGAGTCAAAGATGACTTTTGCTAAGTTTCAGGAGTCTGTAATAGGCAGCCTTGTTGTAGTGGAACAGGCAAGTGTTCCTAGAGTTGGACTGGTGGAGGATGTTGCTAGATTGAAAGAACGCCACTTTCCAGATCACATTCCTCCCACACCCGCAAAAGATTTTCCCAGTAGGAGATGTAGAGTCTGTTGGCGAAAAGGTTTGCGGAAGGAGAGTCGTATGTACTGCCCCGACTGTCCTTCTCATCCTGCACTGTGTCTCTCTGCTTGTTTTAGAGCGTACCACACACGAAAAAGATTTTGGGAGGATTCTTGAGTGGTAAAGTGAACTGCCTGGTCTGTATTCTTTGGATAATTTGATTCTGTTTCAAGGTTGGTGTTAGTGCAATGTATTTAGTTGCTGATTTTCTGTTAGAAGATTTGTATCTATTTGCAATTTGTTTGTGTTTTTTTTTGTTGTTTTTTTTTAAATCCTAAATGTGATGGCGGTGTGTGTAGGCTTGCGCTTGGCTGTTGGTGTGTGTGGACTGGCACTTGGTTGGTGGTGTGCGTGGAATGGTGCTTGGCTAGCGGTGTGCATGGACTGGCGGTGTGCGTGGACTGGTGCGTGGCTGGTGGTGTGCGTGGAATGGTGTTTGGCAGGCGGTGTGCGTGGACTGGTACTTGGCTGGCGGTGTGCGTGGACTGGTGGTGTGTGCGGACTGGTGCTTGGCTGGTGGTGTGCGTGGACTGGAGCTTGGCTGGCAGTGTGCGTGGAATGGTGCTTGGCAGGCGGTGTGCGTGGACTGGTACTTGGCTGGCGGTGTGCGTGGACTGGTGGTGTGTGCGGACTGGTGCTTGGCTGGTGGTGTCCGTGGACTGGCGCTTGGCTAGCGGTGTGCGTGGACTGGTGTTTGGCTAGCGGTGTGTGTGGACTGTTGCTCTGCTGGCTGTGTGTGAGTATTGACTTTCTGCTGGTCACTACACACACTGCTAGCTGAGTGCCACTCCACGCAATCCATCAGCCTGTGTAGTTGCTGTGTCTGGATTGTGGGCGTGTGAAAGTGATGGGCCCTTGAATGGCGCTGTGTGCTGGTGTGAGTTTTGTTATGTGATGGGCCCGCGGCTGGCGGTGTGAATGATTTTGTATGTCTCACACGTATGAAAGGTGTATGAATGGCCTGTAAAGAGGTTGGTGCCTTGTCGTGGCTTTACAGCTCACGAGCTGTGAGTCAATGGTTCAGTTTCTCGCCCTTTCAATTATTACCAGTGCATTTCATTTCTGTGAAATCACTTGCTAATACAATTGTATCTACTGAACCATCACTCACCCTCGTGCCAAATCCAACCAGTATGTGTGTGTGCTTGCGGATTAGATGGCTGTGCAGTAATATTTGTCTTTCTGAAGCAGGGTGTACCTTATCCCTTTTTGGTGAATTTTGTAATGTGTTGCTTTTGTGCCTGGTGGTGCGAATGGTCTTGTTTGTATCACGTATGAAAGGTGTGTGAATGGCCTGTAAAGTGGTTGGTGCCTTGACGTGGCTTTACAGCTCACGAGCTGCGAGTCATTGGTTTGGTTTTTTGTGAATTTAATTATTGACAGTGCATTTCATTTTTGTGAAATCTCTTGTTAATAAAATTTTATAAACTGAACCATGACTCGCCCTCGTGCCAAATCCAACCAGTATGTGTGTGTGTTTGAGGAATAGATGGTTGTGCAGGAATCTTTGTCTTTAGTTTCTCTGCCAAGTTACACTTTCCATGCAAGAATAACCCACCAACTTTAGATATTGTCGGAAACCCATGGGAGTTCATGGTGATGTCTCTATTGTGAATTACAAAAAATTTGTTATCCCCAATGTCCTGCAAACCTCAAAATGTCTGCCACATTTTCTTTGCAATATTATTCCAAAATTCTCACGCTGTAGGAACAATAGATAATCTGGTTTTGCAAGGGGGGTCACTTAGGTTTTTGGCCCGGTGCTCGGCGGCCATCTAGGGAAACCTACCAAACCCATGCATTTCTGAAAACTAGACACCCGGCGGCTTCCAGGGAGGTATGGCTTGCGTGGATCCCCCAACGTTTCCTTACCCAGAATCCCCTGCAAACCTCAATTTTTGCTGAAAAAATCACTTTTTTCACACATTTTGGGGTGGGAAAGTAGTGGCATCACCGGGCTCACACAAATTTACCACCACCCAGCGTTCCCCCAGGTCTCCCGGTAAAAATGGTGCCTCACTTGTGTGGGAGGCCCAAGTACCCGCGGCAGGCAAGGGCCCAAAACGTAGTGAGGCGGCATCAAAGTGGCCTATGGCAAAACCACCTGGTTTTGCAAGGGGGGTCACTTTGGTTTTTGGCCCGGTGCTCGGCGGACATCTAGGGAAACCTACCAAACCCACGCATTTCTGAAAACTAGACACCCGGCCGCTTCCAGGGAGGTATGGCTTGCGTGGATCCCCCAACGTTTCCTTACCCAGAATCCCCTGCAAACCTCAATTTTTGCTGAAAAAAATCACTTTTTTCACACATTTTGGGGTGGGAAAGTAGTGGCATCACCGGGCTCACACAAATTTACCACCACCCAGCGTTCCCCCAGGTCTCCCGGTAAAAATGGTGCCTCACTTGTGTGGGAGGCCCAAGTACCCGCGGCAGGCAAGGGCCCAAAACGTAGTGAGGCGGCATCAAAGTGGCCTATGGCAAAACCACCTGGTTTTGCAAGGGGGGTCACTTTGGTTTTTGGCCCGGTGCTCGGCGGACATCTAGGGAAACCTACCAAACCCACGCATTTCTGAAAACTAGACACCCGGACGCTTCCAGGGAGGTATGGCTTGCGTGGATCCCCCAACGTTTCCTTACCCAGAATCCCCTGCAAACCTCAATTTTTGCTGAAAAAAATCACTTTTTTCACACATTTTGGGGTGGGAAAGTAGTGGCATCACCGGGCTCACACAAATTTACCACCACCCAGCGTTCCCCCAGGTCTCCCGGTAAAAATGGTGCCTCACTTGTGTGGGAGGCCCAAGTACCCGCGGCAGGCAAGGGCCCAAAACGTAGTGAGGCGACATCAAAATAGCCTATCGCAAAACCACCTGGTTTTGCAAGGGGGGGGTCACTTTGGTTTTTGACACGGTGCTCGGCGGCCATCTAGGGAAACCTACCAAATCCACGCATTTCTGAAAACTAGACACCCGGCGGCTTCTAGGGAGGTATGGCTTGCGTGGATCCCCCAACGTTTCCTTACCCAGAATCCCCTGCAAACCTCAATTTTTGCTCAAAAAATCCCTTTTTTCACACATTTTGGGGTGGGAAAGTAGTGGCATCACCGGGCTCACACAAATTTACCACCACCCAGCGTTCCCCCAGGTCTCCCGGTAAAAATGGTGCCTCACTTGTGTGGGAGACCCAAGTACCCGCGGCAGGCAAGGGCCCAAAACGTAGTGAGGCGACATCAAAATGGCCTATCGCTAAACCACCTGGTTTTGCAAGGGCGGTCACTTTGTTTTTTGGCCCGGTGCTCGGCGGCCATCTAGGGAAACCTACCAAACCCACGCATTTCTGAAAACTAGACACCCGGCGGCTTCCAGGGAGGTATGGCTTGCGTGGATCCCCCAACGTTTCCTTACCCAGAATCGCCTGCAAACCTCAATTTTTGCTAAAAAAATCACTTTTTTCACACATTTTGGGGTGGGAAAGTAGTGGCATCACCGGGCTCACACAAATTTACCACCACCCAGCGTTCCCCCAGGTCTCCCGGTAAAAATGGTGCCTCACTTGTGTGGGAGGCCCAAGTACCCGCGGCAGGCAAGGGCCAAAAACGTAGTGAGGCGACATCAAAATGGCCTATCGCAAAACCACCTGGTTTTGCAAGGGGGGTCACCTTGGTTTTTGGCCCGGTGCTCGGCGGCCATCTAGGGAAACCTACCAAACCCACGCATTTCTGAAAACTAGACACCCGGCGGCTTCCAGGGAGGTATGGCTTGTGTGGATCCCCCAACGTTTCCTTACCCAGAATCGCCTGCAAACCTCAATTTTTGCTAAAAAAATCACTTTTTTCACACATTTTGGGGTGGGAAAGTAGTGGCATCACCGGGCTCACACAAATTTACCACCACCCAGCGTTCCCCCAGGTCTCCCGGTAAAAATGGTGCCTCACTTGTGTGGGAGGCCCAAGTACCCGCGGCAGGCAAGGGCCCAAAACGTAGTGAGGCGACATCAAAATGGCCTATCGCAAAATCACCTGGTTTTGCAAGGGGGGTCACTTTGGTTTTTGGCCCGGTGCGCGGCGTCCATCTAGGGAAACCTACCAAACCCACGCATTTCTGAAAACTAGACACCCGGCGGCTTCCAGGGAGGTATGGCTTGCGTGGATCCCCCAACGTTTCCTTACCCAGAATCCCCTGCAAACCTCAATTTTTGCTCAAAAAATCACTTTTTTCACACATTTTGGGGTGGGAAAGTAGTGGCATCACCGGGCTCACACAAATTTACCACCACCCAGCGTTCCCCCAGGTCTCCCGGTAAAAATGGTGCCTCACTTGTGTGGGAGGCCCAAGTACCCGCGGCAGGCAAGGGCCCAAAACGTAGTGAGGCGACATCAAAATGGCCTATCTCAAAACCACCTGGTTTTGCAAGGGGGGTCACTTTGGTTTTTGGCCCGGTGCTCGGCGGCCATCTAGGGAAACCTACCAAACCCACGCATTTCTGAAAACTAGACACCCGGCGGCTTCCAGGGAGGTATGGCTTGCGTGGATCCCCCAACGCTTCCTTACCCAGAATCCCCTGCAAACCTCAATTTTTGCTCAAAAAATCACTTTTTTCACACATTTTGGGGTGGGAAAGTAGTGGCATCACCGGGCTCACACAAATTTACCACCACCCAGCGTTCCCCCAGGTCTCCCGGTAAAAATGGTGCCTCACTTGTTTGGGAGGCCCAAGTACCCGCGGCAGGCAAGGGTCCAAAACGTAGTGAGGCGACATCAAAATGGCCTATCGCAAAACCACCTGGTTTTGCAAGGGGGGTCACTTTGGTTTTTGGCCCGGTGCTCGGCGGCCATCTAGGGAAACCTACCAAACCCACGCATTTCTGAAAACTAGACACCCGGCGGCTTCCAGGGACGTATGGCTTGCGTGGATCCCCCAACGTTTCCTTACCCAGAATCCCCTGCAAACCTCAATTTTTGCTCCAAAAATCACTTTTTTCACACATTTTGGGGTGTGGGGAAAATGTGTTTTTTTTGTCAATTTTTTTTGTTTGCAAGGGATTCTGGGTAACAGACCATGGTGGGAGGCAGTCAAGTCACCCCATCCTGGATTCCCCTGGGTGTCTAGTTTTCAAAAATGTATAGGTTTGCTAGGTTTCCCTAGGTGCCGGCAGGGCTAGGGTTCAAAATCTACAGCTAGTCACTTTGCCAAAAAAAGGGTCATTTTTTACTGCAAAACCACGTTGCGTTTTGCGCCGTTTCCTGTCGCGGGCACTAGGCCGACCCGCACAAGTGAGGTACCATTTTTCTCGTAGGACTTTGGGGAACGCGGGGTGGGTGGAAATTTGTGGATCCACGCAGATTCCAGAACTTTCCATCACAGAAGTGTGGGGAAAATGTGTTTCTTTTGTCAATTTTTTACGTTTGCAAGGGATTCTGGGTAACAGACCATGGTGGGAGGCAGTCAAGTCACCCCATCCTGGATTCCCCTGGGTGTCTAGTTTTCAAAAATGTATAGGTTTGCTAGGTTTCCCTAGGTGCCGGCAGGGCTAGGGTTCAAAATCTACAGCTAGTCACTTTGCCAAAAAAAGGGTCATTTTTTACTGCAAAACCACGTTGCGTTTTGCGCCGTTTCCTGTCGCGGGCACTAGGCCGACCCGCACAAGTGAGATACCATTTTTCTCGTAGGACTTTGGGGAACGCGGGGTGGGTGGATATTTGTGGATCCACGCAGATTCTAGAACTTTCCATCACAGAAATGTGGGGAAAATTTGTTTTTTTTGTCAATTTTTTACGTTTGCAAGGGATTCTGGGTAACAGACCATGGTGGGAGGCAGTCAAGTCACCCCATCCTGGATTCCCCTGGGTGTCTAGTTTTCAAAAATGTATAGGTTTGCTAGGTTTCCCTAGGTGCCGTCAGGGCTAGGGTTCAAAATCTACAGCTAGTCACTTTGCCAAAAAAAGGGTCATTTTTCACTGCAAAACCACGTTGCGTTTTGCGCCGTTTCCTGTCGCGGGCACTAGGCCGACCCGCACAAGTGAGGTACCATTTTTCTCGTAGGACTTTGGGGAACGCGGGGTGGGTGGAAATTTGTGGATCCACGCAGATTCCAGAACTTTCCATCACAGAAATGTGGGGAAAATGTGTTTTTTTTGTCAATTTTTTAAGTTTGCAAGGGATTCTGGGTAACAGACCATGGTGGGAGGCAGTCAAGTCACCCCATCCTGGATTCCCCTGAGTGTCTAGTTTTCAAAAATGTATAGGTTTGCTAGGTTTCCCTAGGTGCCGGCAGGGCTAGGGTTCAAAATCTACAGCTAGTCACTTTGCCAAAAAAAGGGTCATTTTTCACTGCAAAACCACGTTGCGTTTTGCGCCGTTTCCTGTCGCGGGCACTAGGCCGACCCGCACAAGTGAGGTACCATTTTTCTCGTAGGACTTTGGGGAACGCGGGGTGGGTGGAAATTTGTGGATCCACGCAGATTTCAGAACTTTCCATCACAGAAATGTGGGGAAAATGTGTTTTGTTTGTCAATTTTTTACGTTTGCAAGGGATTCTGGGTAACAGACCATGGTGGGAGGCAGTCAAGTCACCCCATCCTGGATTCCCCTGGGTGTCTAGTTTTCTAAAATGTATAGGTTTGCTAGGTTTCCCTAGGTGCCGGCAGGGCTAGGGTTCAAAATCTACAGCTAGTCACTTTGCCAAAAAAGGGTCATTTTTCACTGCAAAACCACGTTGCGTTTTGTGCCGTTTCCTGTCGCGGGCACTAGGCCGACCCGCACAAGTGAGGTACCATTTTTCTCGTAGGACTTTGGGGAACGCGGGGTCGGTAGAAATTTGTGGATCCACGCAGATTCCAGAACTTTCCATCACAGAAATGTAGGGAAAATGTGTTTTTTTTGTCAATTTTTTTTGTTTGCAAGGGATTCTGGGTAACAGACCATGGTGGGAGGCAGTCAAGTCACCCCATCCTGGATTCCCCTGGGTGTCTAGTTTTCAAAAATGTATAGGTTTGCTAGGTTTCCCTAGGTGCCGGCAGGGCTAGGGTTCAAAATCTACAGCTAGTCACTTTGCCAAAAAAAGGGTCATTTTTCACTGCAAAACCACGTTGCGTTTTGCGCCGTTTCCTGTCGCGGGCACTAGGCCGACCCGCACAAGTGAGGTACCATTTTTCTCGTAGGACTTTGGGGAATGCGGGGTGGGTGGAAATTTGTGGATCCACGCAGATTCCAGAACTTTCCATCACAGAAATGTGGGGAAAATGTGTTTTTTTTTGTCAATTTTTTACGTTTTCAAGGGATTCTGGGTAACAGACCATGGTGGGAGGCAGTCAAGTCACCCCATCCTGGATTCCCCTGGGTGTCTAGTTTTCAAAAATGTCTAGGTTTGCTAGGTTTCCCTAGGTGCCGGCAGGGCTAGGGTTCAAAATCTACAGCTAGTCACTTGGCCAAAAAAAGGGTCATTTTTCACTGCAAAACCACGTTGCATTTTGCGCCGTTTCCTGTCGCGGGCACTAGGCCGACCCGCACAAGTGAGGTACCATTTTTCTCGTAGGACTTTGGGGAACGCGGGGTGGGTTGAAATTTGTGGATCCACGCAGATTCCAGAACTTTCCATCACAGAAATGTGGAGAAAATGTGTTTTTTTTGTCAATTTTTTACGTTTGCAAGGGATTCTGGGTAACAGACCATGGTGGGAGGCAGTCAAGTCACCCCATCCTGGATTCCCCTGGGTGTCTAGTTTTCAAAAATGTCTAGGTTTGCTAGGTTTCCCTAGGTGCCGGCAGGGCTAGGGTTCAAAATCTACAGCTAGTCACTTTGCCAAAAAAAGGGTCATTTTTCACTGCAAAACCACGTTGCATTTTGCGCCGTTTCCGGTTGCGGGCACTAGGCCGACCCGCACAAGTGAGGTACCATTTTTCTCGTAGGACTTTGGGGAACACGGGGTGGGTGGAAATTTGTGGATCCACGCAGATTCCAGAACTTTCCATCACAGAAATGTGGGGAAAATGTGTTTTTTTTTGTCAATTTTTTACGTTTGCAAGGGATTCTGGGTAACAGACCATGGTGGGAGGCAGTCAAGTCACCCCATCCTGGATTCCCCTGGGTGTCTAGTTTTCAAAAATGTATAGGTTTGCTAGGTTTCCTTAGGTGCCGGCAGGGCTAGGGTTCAAAATCTACAGCTAGTCACTTTGCCAAAAAAAGGGTCATTTTTCACTGCAAAACCACGTTGCGTTTTGCGCGTTTCCTGTCGCGGGCACTAGGCCGACCCGCACAAGTGAGGTACCATTTTTCTCGTAGGACTTTGGGGAACGCGGGGTGGGTGGAAATTTGTGGATCCACGCAGATTCCAGAACTTTCCATCACAGAAATGTGGGGAAAATGTGTTTTGTTTGTCAATTTTTTACGTTTGCAAGGGATTCTGGGTAACAGACCATGTTGGGAGGCAGTCAAGTCACCCCATCCTGGATTCCCCTGGGTGTCTAGTTTTCAAAAATGTATAGGTTTGCTAGGTTTCCCTAGGTGCCGGCAGGGCTAGGGTTCAAAAACTACAGCTAGACTCTTCGCAAATAAAGTGTAAATTTTCAGTGTGAAAATGTGGTGCGTTCACCTTAGGTTTTGAGCCACTTCCTGTCGTGGGCACTATGCCTACCCACACAAGTGAGGTACCATTTTTATTGGGAGACTTAGGGTAGTTCAGATTTGTAAAGCAACTGTTATTACCTATTGATTTTTGATGCATTTCTCCCTTCCAAATGAAAGACATTGTGTAAAAAAAAAGTCATTTTGAAAAATGACCAATAATTATCATGCAAATATGAGTATTCCCAATTTCGAAAATGTGCAAATATGCACGGTTTCTAAACTCTGTAATTTGTTCCCATTTCAGAAATACATAGGTGTCTTTCATACCGATTTTTCCATGTATACATTTTCCCACAATAATTGCTATATACCCGGAACAAAAAAAAAAAACATTACAAAATGCTGCTCAGTTTTCTACTCTGGGTTCGTTGGGCTCTTGGTGAACCTACAAGTCCTATATGTCCCCACAACCAGGAAGGTCCACCGGATGTAACGGTACATTGCTTTCAAAGAGATGTCATAATTCGAAGAAGTTACAGGTGAAAACGTTGACTCAAAATGCTGCTTTTTTCAACAAATTTTTAATTTTTCCTATATTTACCTGTAAGTTTCTATAAAGAAACCTTGATGGATCTACACAAATGACCCCTTGCTGAATTCAGAATTTTGTCTACTTTTCAAAAATGTATAGCTTTCCAGGATCCATTATTGTTTTTGTACCCATTTCTACCGTTAACTGGAAGGAGGTTGAAAGCACAAAAAATAGCAAAAATAGGGTATGTCCCAGAAAAATGCCAAAACTGTGTAAAAAATGTTGGTTTTCTAACAAAATTCTGTCATTCCCTAAAAGCTGGAGAAATGGTGATTTCAGCCCCACAAACCCTTTTTTGATACCATTTGCAGAGAAAAACCCAGAAGCTTTCATTTGCAGCCCGTTTTTCCAATTTTTCACAAAAAAAACAAAATTTTGCTGTATTTTGACTAATTTCTGGGAACCCTGTAGGAGAATCCACAAACCCTGGGTACCTTTAGAATCCCCAAGATGTTGGAAGAAAAGGACGCAAATTTGGCATGGATACCTAATGTGGTCAAAAAGTTACAGGGGCCTAAGCGCGCACTACCCCAAATAGCCCAAAAAAGGCTTAGCACAGGAGGGGAAAAGGCCTAGCAGCGAAGGGGTTAACTAGTAGCTTGGACTGAGAAGAAAACAGCAATGACTGGTTCATGGAACTAGCAAAACCATACACCGTCTTGAAGATGTGGATTTTAATCTGAATCTGAGAAGGTCAGTTTTGAGTCACTCATGCATGAAAGGTCCTTCCACCAAATTTCTTGCATCAGAATAATCGAGTTGTCCAACAATTTGGCCAAGTACACCAGTATTTGGACCTTGTAAAGCTTTAAAACTCCCCACTACAGCGGGATTTGAAATTCGTTCTTTCATTTACAGGGAGCTAAAGTGGGATGTTTGAGTAGATGTGATCAAATTAATTGAGGCTGAAAGAGGACATACAGCATGTTTATAAACTCCAAAGTTCACAGAATGATTCATCTGGTCGGTCCGTGAAGCTGCTGTTTCTGTAAACAAAGAAAGTGATCATGACTGCAAGGTTTGTAGAGGTTTTCTGCAAAAGCAGTGAAGACCTCAGCAGATGGAGGTGGTGGAAAGCTGATTTGCAGACAATATTTAACTGGGGACTGAAGCAGAGTTCATAGCTAAACACTCCTAGGGCATGAGCTTTTACAGCCGACTGTGGAGCCCAAGGAATTGAGCCAAGTGAAAGATAATTGAGCATGGTTTACAACGGTCATGAGCTGGATTTTGGTTCTCGCACCTTTCAGGCATAACCAATTCTTCTGCATCCAGCAGTGGACATAGGAAGGACATTGTGATATATTGCATAGGTTGCCTGTATTGCCTTCAAACCTCAGATGCTGCTGTGTGACATCCTCGTATATGTGCTTTCCAATTGCATAGGACTCCAGAATCTTGGTCAGAAGAAACTTGTAGAAGTTGAATAAGCTTAGTGAAAATAAAGATCTTTGAAGCATTCCACAACTGATTTAAGAAATTATAAACAGATAATAAAAGAGACTCAGTAGCCTGTCTTTCTTAAGCTAAGAGGTTCCACCTAATAAAGAAGTTAAGGAATAGCCACTTCTTTCTTCTGGAATCACAACAGCTTGCAATAGTCCATCCGGGTGGAGGTCTTCCCATCATCTCCTCCATTTTAACACCAATGAATGGGGAGCTGTGGGCAAAAATACCATTCTACCAGGCCACTTACTTCCATTACTGTGAAGAGTGGGACAGAAGCCGAACCTACTCAACACTATGCTCCATTTAGGCTCTTTAAATGAGGATAAATAGTTAATATGGCTCATGCTGTTGCTCATTACTTTCCCCCTGAGTTCTTGCTATACAAGTACCTTGACATACATACGTACAATCTCAATTTTCAAACATTTTCCATTGCCTGTGAAGGCTGCAGAGAGGCTGGAAGGGCTGGGACAGCTGACTCTTGTTGGAGCCTTCACCTACATTGCTAAAGGATGAGATCAGCAGAAGACATTCTCCAAGACCTTCTACGCGCCTTCTTAATTGGGAGAAGGTTCTAACAAAACTGGATCACTGAGTCAGTGGATATCTACTACACCACCTATTTCAGCTGTCTCCCTCTTTCCTGGGGTAAGGAGCTCAAACTGAAGAAGTCATGTTTCCCAGGCACATGGGTCATGACAGGCAGCACTAGGTTATTTGCTCCACGATCCTAGGCAGGCCAGTAAGCAGTACCTAACGTCACTCATCATTCTTAGCCCATCAGGCTCCTGCTCACTTCCTCAGCCCCACCCTGATTGATATCTTAAAAGAGGCTGCCTAAGACAGGTCCCACCGGATCCAGGGGAATTTTGGTTAATTCAATCCACTAGGGTGACTTCCTTGCCAAGCTAAGTTAGTTCTTGGTCCGAAAATAGCCCAAATGTTGATAGGCCACAATATGCAATCAAAGTTTCCGGTGTAGAGGGAAAGCAGACAGGGTCTTCAATTATTCTCCATGTCAGTTGGTACTGTGCCATTAAGTTGACAATCCAGTCCAGGGGCAGGTGTTCTTAGAGGCACTTGGGATAGATACTATGGGTGAGAGCTTTCCTTCTTTCTCAGTGATTAGCTACCAATCAGTCTGAGAAAGGAATGGGATTCGAGAGCCCATTGAGCCAGGGGTGTAATGGGCATCCCCACATCCCCCGCAGAGCGGGTGGGCCCAGTCATCTAGACATTAATGGGGCCCCCTGAAGGAAGTGACCTGCTTGGGGTCACCCGGGTCACTAGTAGACCACCTCTCAGCATTCCATACCAAATGAAGAGTCGGAGGAAAAGTGGAGAATACACACCAATAACTGTTTATTTGTATACACTCAGAGCGGAGCCCCGTCTGCACAGTTTCTAGGATTGTTACAGAGAAACCTGAAAATCAGCAAGCATAGAGATACATTATGTGTATTTCATGATTAGTTGAGAACACACCCATAGTGGAATTTTCCAGGCAGATGCAGCTGCACAGTAAAATACAGAAAAAAATAACTTTCGCTCTTGAAACTCAGCACAGTCCAAGGCCATTATGCACCCGGTACTGCGATAAGGCTACCAGACAAGTGGGAGAGGGCATCTATCTTGTTGGAAAGCTATGCGCTGGCATTCTACATTGCAGAAACGAAACTCAGCAGAGAGCATATCTCAGAAATAGCAAAGATTGGTTTTGATTGTCTTTAAAATGGGTCTGAACATAAAATGGTGCAGTGAATGCTAACTTATACAAGGCACTGTGTAAGCATTAACGGGCCTAATCTAACACCGCTCAGCTTGTAAGCTCGAGGGTATAGATACTGCAAGGTTCCCCCTCACCATTCCTTGCAGGGGAGCCCCCTAAGGGTTCCTTAAACTTCTACGTCGAGCCCATTGCTAATTGTCTTTGGGCTCCTCCTGGGAGAATTTGCATGTGCAGTCGGCCCACCTTTGTAACCATCTCCTCAGGCCTTAGTCCCCCTCAGCCTGCTGTCACCTGGCTATAGGGTTACAAATCAATCCTCTTTAGCTTGTAGGGGCCTGTTTGTCACTGTGGCATTTCTCACACTGGAGTCCAGAGGAAATGTGCCTTCATGCGCTTACATTGCCTGCAAAGTTTACATCACCTAGTACAGTCCCCACTGTTGTTTTGATAATGTAGGAGATTAGTGACCTTACCTAATCCTTAGTGTGTGGCACATCATCACACCGGGGGAGCATAAGCCAATATCTCCATCACTCAGGTGGTGTGCTGCCTGTTGTATTTAGAGATCCAAGTTTGTCTGGTGGGGGATCTCTCAGCTATGAAGTGAGCCACCACCCCAGCAGTTTCCTTCAAAGAAGTGAAGTATGCTGAGTGGGTCCCATGTTTAAAGCTCCTGCTCAGCAAACGGTTTTGTTCCATAAAAACAAACGTCCAAAATAGGAGCTTGTTTTTTCTGAACAAAAAGCTAAACAGCCCCGAACAAAAGGCAAATGTCCCGACACACAGGGAGCTTAGCCCCTTCACCGCGGGGGTAATTCTCCAACGGCGCGGGGGGCGGCGCGCGGTGCCGCGGTGCTCGTGACGAGCCCAGCTCATCATGAGGCACAGTGGAGCTGTGCTCATGACGAGCTGAGCTCGTCACGACTCCGCCCACTGATTCTCCCGCACAGGCGGGGAATCAGTCACACTTGGGCAGAGCGCGGCCGTTATGACGAGCCCAGATCGTCATGAGCACAGCTCCACTGTGCCTCATGACGAGCTGGGCTCGTCATGAGCATGCAAGAGGTTAATTCCCCACATGTGAGGCCAATTACCATTTGCCTTACTAGTTTCTGCCATGACTTGCATGGCAGAAATAAACAGGGAAATGAACGAGTCATCCTGCTTTCAATTGAGGTCTCAATTGAGCAAAATTATGGACTAATATCCACAAGCACCTTAAACTAATCAACAACCTCACCAGTTTGAGATGCAACCTTAAACAAATACCTGCTCATGTGACACACTGGAACAATCTGATGAATGAACTCTAATTCCATTTTCCCACAGCCACCACCATGAATGTGTTTCCTCTTCCCTCCTGCTTGCCAATGTTTATTTCTCTGCTTCTCATCCAACCCAAGCCAAGATTGCCTTCTCTTGTATCTTGACAGCATGCGTTTCCCTCAGATTTCCTCTCTGCCTGTAGTAATATCAGTGTATATGTTTATTGTACGCTTAAGGCTATTTCGTCCTGTTTTGTTTATCTGTGCTTGCTTATTGTATGCTGGACTTGGAACATGGGTACCTGGCACTTGTTTGGCGATTGCAAAAAATCATACTTGTTGTAATATACTTTATTTGGTTATAATAAACCATCAAAGTTTACACAAACAAAAATATGATAACGATAAAACATGTACTTTAAAAATACGGTATCAATCCATTTATACTTCATCCAACTTAAAAGAGAGAATATCTAAAATAGTAATAATCATCTCTTAATCTATAATAAAATCAAGTGGAAACACTTCATCAATCACCAAGACGATAAAGTCATTCAAGCAACATCATATCAATTCATAAAACAACATTTTCGCAGGGGCAGTATAGAATAACAAAACAATAGATCCAGAAAGTGACTGTGCACAATGCGACCAACAGTCATGTGCTAAAAAGCAAAAAGGTTTACAGGTTACTGCATCCCAGTAAAAGTTCCCACTATAAATTGCCTGTAGGACCTTTCTCACTGCAAATACTATTTTTAGAGTAGTATTGCTTTTTAAAATTCTAAAGGCTAGTAATTGTCTGTAAACTCCCATGTCATTGCAGATTAACAAAATCCATTTGCGACGGGATTATAGTACTCAGGGCAAAAAAAATTATGTGTAATTCATCTTCATTGTTCAAACCACATGCTGGGAAAGTAATATAATCTTGTTTCATATAACATTTGCAGGTAAAAGATCTTAAAGGCAGGGTCCCATGGGGAAAACATATATAGAAGCTTCTAGCTAGAGGTGAGGATGGTAGATCTAAGAATTGTTCAAAGACGGGAAAGAGCTTAAAATCTAAAAATATATTGGTCAGAGGGCCATTTGAACTATTTGTTATGTATCCCTCATTTATATAAGCCCAATAACAAGCTTTCACAATCTTAATATCATCTTTGCAAATTACAGTTGGATAGTCCCCTTAGCCCTGTAACCCCAATTTCCCCAACCAAGTCGAAACAAGTTTCACCCAAGTAAGAGTCCAAGTTCTTAAAACAGCAAGGTCAGCGATTCTTTTCAAATCCACATCAAATATAATGGGCTAAGGGGTGAGCTGGATGGAACAGAAAGCAACCTCCTATTAAAATTGTTTTCCGCTATTGTCAGCAGGTGAGTATCAACACAGCTCCAGATCTCATTGCTATAAAGCACCACACCCTGGGCTTTAGCACGATAGATTTCCAGGGCAGGTGAAACTACACAAGATGTTGTTTGCTTATAAAATCTGATAATAGCGTTAGATCTGTGCTCTATCACTAGGGTGCTCTTATTCAGTTGACTTGTCCACCTGTAATTTCCCATAATTCTGACTCCTTGATAATCAAAATTGTGTACGCTTTCTAAAATCTCACTACCTACGTAAACAATGGAATTCTTCCTCTTACCTTTTTCAAACACCATATATTTGGTTTTATTCACATTTAGCTCCAAACCCCTAGAATTACAAAAGTTAAAAAATGTGCCAATTAGAATTTGGAGCCCCAGAGGTGTCTTTGAAGTAAGAAGGAAATCATCGGCAAACAGAAGAATTGGTATCTTTCTATTGTTGAAAACAGGGGAATCATTCCTGCATTGCTCCATGGCCTCTACAATGTCATTAATATATAAGGAGAACAGTGTAGGTGTGAGAACACAGCCCTGGCCTACACCTCGCTCAATGGGGATACGGTCAGTTAATTCTCCATTAGAACCCCAACGAACTTGAGCATAGTTATTCTCATGTAATTTGTTCATTAGATGGACAAGATTTCCTGGGTCCCCATTATTTATCAACACTCGCTATAAATTTGAACGTGAGATAAGATCGAACGCAGCTCTGAAATCAATAAATGCCACGTAAAGCTTTTGGTTTTGTATTAAAACATATTTCCAATATAAAATTGTAAACCTTCAAATCTGATCAATTGTTCTAACCTGTGCTCCGAAACCTGCCTGGAGAGGGGACAACACCTTATTTATATCAGCCCAGTCATGGAGTTTCTTTAAAATTCGTTTTGCTAATTTTTTTGGAGCATTATCTGGCTGATCGGCCTATAATTTGAGGGATCACTTGCATTGCCCTTTTTATATATATTGATAGAATTTCTGCCCCAAGCCACGAGTCGGGTACTTTGCCGCCAGCTGCTACTGCACTTGATTATAAATATAAATAAATTGTTCAGATTAGGGGCTCTGTTTTATATTAATCTCCAGGAATTGTGTCTGGGCCGGGGGCCTTGGCAGATTTTAGAGAGTCAATAGCTTTAGTTGTATCATCAAGGCTAAAGACAACAGGAGCAATGACTTCTGTAGAGGTTATGCTATCGGATTTTATAATATACAATCAACACAGCTCAATACTGGTAAATCTAGTACCCTCCCAGTGCCCAAAGTCCAAATAAGAGAATAGATTCAGTAACAACAATTGGGGAATAATGCAAAAAGTTCAATTTCCTACTTTCCGCCTGCATCACCACACAAAGAATAGATGAGAACAAGCCACTCTCTGGAGCATTTTCATTGGCAAGTAGAAAAAACCTAAAAATACTTTTTGTGTCACACCATTGTGACAGCCAAGTGGTTCCAGTTGAAATGTACTCCCTGTGACAAAATGAACCACCTCAAAGGTTTGGGATTCTCTACAGAATCTACATTAAACACCTTCATGGCTTCACGGAGATGAGCACCAAACATGCAAGGTCTTAGTTTAGTAACAGAAGACAGAGTTGCCTATGCCTCTATTTCAGCAATACTCCAGTATTGTTCTCTGGGTAGTAGCTGCCTGATTAGGAACGCTATGGGTTGGTTGCGCCCTTCAACATTCATTTAAGAAAGTAGTGCCCTTATGCTAAGCTCTGAAACTCTGAAATACATAAAAACTGTACTCAGGTGCACTGCATCGGCAAAGTCCCTGCTGCACTTAGGTGTCCAGTAAACCATTTTAATGTGTTTTGTATTGTTTGATCAGATGTCCTCCACTTGCCCATAATTCCTCTAGGTTCTGAGGCCCCATATGTTGTTTCATATTTGCAACAGTTGATTAATTTATCTGCATTTATGACAATATTTGTTGTATCTATTCTGAGTTCTAAGCAGATATATAGAATTAGGTGAATTGTATTTGTAGTATGGTAGGAGGATGTTATGTTATAATATGTTAAAGGAAAATTTATCAAGCGCTCGTTCACCAACGGCTTCTTGGCGCTAAGAGAGACATGAAGCAGCACTAGAGGAGAGAGCTAGTTGTCGTAGGCCTGAGAGAACAGCCAAGTCTTCATCTGTTTTCTGAACAAAGCATAGGGGGTGGCCGTTTTTAACTCCAACGGGAGCGAGTTCCAGAACTGAGGGGCTAAAACTCCAAAACGGGCACCTCCAAGTTTTTTGCGTTTGAAGGTGGGGGTGACTAGCAGATTCAGGTAAGTGGATCAAAGGTTGCGAGTGGGGACGTAACGTATCATTTTAGATGAGATGAAGGCTGGGCTGTTCCCATAAAGAGATTTAAAAATTGTGCATACCATCTTGAAAAGTCCGCGCATGGTGGCCACAGGCAGCCAGTGGAGGCCTTTCATCAAAGGCTGAATGTGGTGCCATCTAGGCTGATGGAAGATCAATCTGGCAGCCTGGTTCTGGACTAGTTGGAGGTGTCTAAGCTGGTACGCCGGGATGCCTACGTAGAGGCAGCTGGAGTAATCAAGTCGGGAGATGACCAAAGCTAAAATTACTAAAGTCAAAGCTTCCTGAGACAGGAATCTGCTGATTTTCTTGATTCTGCGTAGTTGAAAGAAGCCGGCAGAGACCACCGAGCTGATCTGAGCTTTCATTGATAGATCATTGCTGACCACTATACCTAGACTTTTGGCAGAACTGGCCGGGGGAGGAGGGTTGCCTAGAGAAGATGGCCAAAAGTTGGGGTTCCATGGGTTAGCACGTCCGCCCGTGAGGATCAGTTCCGTTTTGTCGGGGTTGAGCTTCAGTTGATTTCCATTCATCCACTCGCTAATGAAGATCATAGTGTCTTGGAAATGGGCCAGCGAGGAGGGGTGGAGGTATTTGTAGTTTGGTGGGAGGATACCCATGATTTTTTCTTCACACTACATCATTAAACACAAATACAATTTTCACTCTGAAAATCACTATGAAAATAATGTTTTTAGCTCTTTTGGGGAGAAAGGGGCATCTCGACTTCAGAGAACTTGTTTCTACATCAGTATTGCTGACGGAGCAAAATGGATTGCCATAAACAGAGCCTGACCTTTCAGGCTACGAGCTGCCTACCTTTGGCATTCAGGTTTGCTAAAAAGAGTCCCACCCCTCATTATAGCAAATCTTTCATTGCTAATCATTATTGGTCGGCACTTTACTTAATTATAAAGGAATTAATGTAATACAATATGTTGTCTGCCTTTTTATTATTTATATTTTGTCCCATATAATCACCTAATTTCTTCTATATCTGTTCTAACTTTTGTTCATAAATTTCGCCCTACTTTTGACTTTAAATAAAGCCTCATGAAATGCTATTGCAGATTTCTTTTATATGCCCTTTTGGGATAAAGGTTGAAGGGAATCCACCTAAATTCCTACATCCTTGATAGGTAATGTTATGTTTCTAACTGCCTTTGGGAAACTTAATTGGAGTTTCATGCAACACAACGTGCTTTCCCCATAGTACATGGTAAGTCAGTTTACCTGTACTTCCAGAAAGACTAGGGTTATCGAACGGGTGTGGTCCAGACCTACCCTGTCACACAACATGCCACCCAACATGGGGAATTGCACCTGTCTCTCATTACAACTGCTGCTTATGTATCACCATTACTGCTGCTTCATGTGCCATCAATTTATTCTGCTTCACAGCTTGTGTCATGACATGGCTTTACTTTACAATTTCTGTTTCTCCTGCTGTGCCACTTACATCTTGTTTGCCTTCACCCACATTTTTCCTAAAATCAACTGCAGGCCTTTCGACTAAACATTACAGTCTTGCTTTGTCGCATTTATCATCTACTAAACTTCAAGTGCTTTCTCCAAAACCTACCATGAGATTAATGGTGTGTTTTTTGCCATCGCCGCTTTCACCTGAGCCTATGTTCAACAAGACAGATTGAATGTTGCAAGTCTATCTACTGCACCAACCTCACTTTGAGAGACGCACCCAGCTGTTGCTGTTTTTCGTGATGCACTGCTTGTGTCCAACTTTTGTACATACTTTTGCACCCTGCTGCAAAGTGAATTTAAATTCATGGCCATTGCCTTGCTTGATCGTTATTTATCAAAGCACATCCAGGTAAATTAGCTTCTGCATATACTCATACATGGTCATATATGTTCATATCATATTAGAAGATAATGATACTGAAGCACACAAACACATAGCACAATATGTAAAAGTCCATCAGTCGTTCAGTGCCAAAGGTTCCAGACATTTTTATTCCAACGCCAGTCCAAAATTCCACGTAGAACAACAAAAGCTTGGACTGTGTGTTTGTTTGTTTGCTTCAATATCATTGTTTTTGAATTTGGGGATTATAAAGTTTTGGTTTTTGATCTGTGTACACCCTACGGTAGCGTAGTGTTGATACCATGTGAGCACCACTTTCTACCACAGGCCATCACGGATATTGGACCCTAAGATTGTATGTTCTGGATGTTCATTTCCTCATTTTCTATCCAGCATATTTATCTAGAAGCTCTAAATGGATAACCCTGGCATGTCATAATTTGGGTCTATTAGATCGGACATCTGTGTTGCTGGCCTTTAAGAACGGACAACGCCCTTTCTGTATATGCTATAGTAAAGTATTTGCAGGGTGCATGGTATAAGCGGACAAGTCCTTTAATGTCATTTTTAAATTCACTATGCTTGCACTTTTATGTATCTTTCCACATGCACTTGCAGTTTTGCTCCTATGTACTACTGCACGGTCCCCTATTTTATGTCGTAATCAAATATTGTGCTTTTCTTTTATTTCTGGTTTATGTTTTAGCTTTGTACTAACTTTTATCATATTTTATATTGGACATTTTATAATTGGACCCCTATGTCGAAAAGGTTTCTTTCGTGCTGGAAGCCATCCTGGCGGACCAGGATAGGACTTGCGCTAATTGCCACGCATGACTAGATTATAATGTGCCCTTCCCCTTCTCTTGATGAGTGGTCTATTTACGATTTGTTGCTCTTTCTTGATGATGTGTACTTATTTTATTATACGTTTATGTTCTTGCACTATAATGGTTTGTAAGAACCGAATAAAGTTTCAATGATGATGACATCTTCATGAATTATTTTATATTTTGTATGATCCATAGTTGGTAGCTGCATTTGAGAAAATCACGCTGCTTTTCAAATCCTATTAAGGCAGACAAACCTCATCTTAGCTAAATATTGAGTTCTTAAAAAGTAGTCCTTGTGATGAAGCAGTAAGGAGTGCCTGCTGGCACTTCTCATAAACTACATATGAATTGTTTTTGTGTGTATTTTCCCTTCTGAGCCAGTAATATCAAAGAATGGTGAAACATTCGCTCCAGCACAGTTCTCCATTATTGGGAAAGGCATTCTTTTTCTGAATGAAATTTATAACAATGTTTTATCCGCAGTGCTTCAACCAGATATCTTGTCGAGTAAAGGTTGCAAGGGCCTCCTGCTTCATACACCAGAAGGACCATATCAGAGAAACTGAGAGTTCCTGACACATTATACCATTGTTGTAAGTTTATTTTTAAATGTTTTTTGTTTTTTTTTAGTTTTATATAGCGCAAACTAGACCCGAGGATATTGGGTATCAGAGCGCTTTACATGAGCGCCAGTTTCGTTACAGATGGACACATTCATTTTTGTTAGGCACGGGGAAATTAAGTGATTTGCCCAGAATCGCAGGATGTTGAGCGTTGTTGCAGAGACTTGAACCCGGTTCCCCAGTTTCGAGGTCCACCGCTCTAGCCGGTCCCCCAGTTTCGAGGTCCACCGCTCTAGCCGTAAGGCTACATCCTCTCCCCAAGTAAATGTTGCATCAAGGTGAATAGTCTCTATTCTGTCATCATTTATAGAGTAACATTGCTCTTAGTGGTCAAAGAAGTACCTCTTTCAATCTATTAACTTGGCCTTAAGGGGTGGACCAAACACCCCTTAAGGGGCTCAAGTAGTGGCATGCTGACACCGGAGTGCCTGACGTTTTTCCTGAAATTCAACAAAGAAGCTAGAAGCACTGGCCCTTAAAAGACTGGATTCCTAGTCATTGGTCTAATAGTAAGAAAAGCAAAAACTTATTTTCTCAACAGGATTAGGTTAATAAAAACAACAAGAGAAAAAGGGAAATCTTTTTATTGATGTCATATTCTGGAAATGCCTTTTTAAAATTAATATAATGTTTAGGAGTTTCCAGGCATTATGTTCCTTTTTTCAACTTTCCAAATCAATAGTTAAAAATTCTTAAATGTCACTGATGCTTTCTTCCATGCAAACAAGTACTAATCACCTCTACATAGTTACATGTGAAACGCAGAATGTGCCCATTGCAGCAAAACAAGAAATAACCATAAAACAAGCAGACAAAGGAGGAGCATTGGTTATTATGGATTCATCTTTCTATGAAAAAAGCGTTAACGAACATGTTCAAGATTCAGAGGTATACATGCCAATATCATCGGATCCTACCAAAGAATTTATCAAGATTTTACAAACCATCATCAAAACCGCAGTTGAAAACGGGACCATCAATGAGGAGGATAAAAAGTACTTAATCAAGGATAATCCGTCAGTACTTTACATTTACATGTTACCAAAAATTCATAAACATGCTACCAAACCTCCGTTTCGACCTATTGTCTCTACCATCAATTTACTACACTAACCTGTTGGAAGATATTTGGACAAGCATTTACAACCACTAGTACAATCCACGACTACATACATTAAGGACACCACCGACTTTCTCAATATCATAGAATCTATACAAAATCAAATAACCCCAGATACAATACTCTGCACCATTGATGTCAAATCTTTATACACGTCAATACCTCACGACAAAGGCATAGAGGCCATTGAATCATTTCTTCTGACCACGGATAAACCCAATGACTTAAAGGTTTTTCTTATGGAACTCATCCACTTTACGTTATACCACAGCTATTTTGAATGGTCCGGGAAATATTACATCCAATGCTCTGGTACTTCTATGGGCAATTGTGCTGCCCCCACATGCACAAATCTATACATGTACCGATTCGAATTGGACAACATTTTAAATAAACAAGAATGAACCGATAACCTCATTCTATATAAGAGATACATCGATGATATTTTCATCCTGTGGAATGGTTCAACCCATTGTCTAGAATCTCTCATCAAGATACTCAACACAGTTGATCATCGTATTGAATTCACCCACTTCATAAGTAAGGATTCTATAACATTCTTGGATACTTTTATAACAAACAATAAAGGACATCTCATTACACAAGTATACACGAAACCAACTGATCGCAACAATTTACTACATTTCTACAGTTTCCATCAGCCATCGCTTAAAAAGCATTTACCATACTCTCAACTGCTCAGATTGAAAAGAATATCAAGCACCAATGACTTATATGAAACAAGTCAACAGTCATGTATTGATAAATTCAAACAACGCAAATATCCCACGCAGATCCTGGAAAATGCTATTCTGAAAGCTGACTAATCAACACGCCAGACGCTTCTCCAACAAAAACCCTTAAAACAGACAGAATCCCGAAGCGTATTTGTTTCTAAATTTTCAACACAAAGTTACCACATCAAAAAAAATCATTTTAAGATTCTGGCCCATGTTGAGTACTGAAGCGGATTTTAAAAACGTCTTCGATACACCTCCAAGATTCGCTAATCAAAGATCGCACAATCTTAAACAAATCTTATCCACTCCCAGTATCCCAGCAACTACCGATTTCAAGGGAACTACACCCTGCTACAATTGTGGTAACTGCAATTCTATCATTAAAGGAAATACCATTCAACATCCCCACAAAGGTTACCCGATTAAACTCAAGGTAACAGCCACATGTAATAGCCAAAACGTGATTTACTTGTTGAAATGCCCTTGTGGTTTAGTCTATGTGAGCAAAACAGAAAGGAAAGTTTGCATACGTCTTAACGAACATAAAAGTAACATCCGAACTCGACAGGTCAAATCTCGAATTGCCAACCATTTCCAACTTTTCCAACATAACATTTGCCAACTACGTTTTTTAATTCTTGAACAGATACCAATTACAAAAAGACGTAACAACACTAAATTTCTCTTGCAAAGAGAAATATTTTGGATCAACAAATTGGATTCCATTCACCCCAAAGGTTTAAATGAACGTTACGACCTGGGCTGCTTTTTGTAACTGGTCACCACTTCCTGCAATCAGTTATGATATCTTGTACAACAATCTTGTGCAAAAATCCTGACTTGACTTATCCCCTCGGAAACCGAACCTTTATGATACCTGTTGTTTACCTGTAATCATGATGTATGATTCCATTTTTTTAATGGTTTCAGTTATTTTCTTTTGTACATGCTCTGTATTATGTTTTGTTACATACTGAATGTACACGTCTGTTGATTTGTTCATCATTCCATCTACATCGTTACATTCCGTTTATACACACGTTGGTATACCGTAATCCAACTCACACCCCGTGGCCACACCACATTACATCTCTTAAAACACTTAGAATATTCATTAGAATACTCACGAGTTTTGTCTATCATGCACGTTTTCGCACTGGTTACTTTTACATTTCTCTTTTTGGTTACGACACTATAAGATAGAACAACGTGTCTTTCTTTCTTGTAGTTCAACATGTCTTAGTCTCGTTGCACGGTCACGTGTTTTCACTGGTATATACCGTCATACGCTGGTCAGCGATCACACTTCCGGATACGCCATGAACCTCGTCGCACGTAGCAGACTCTGAATACATAATCCTTGAACCGTAAATTCATATCCGCGTTTTCCGCGGTTTTCGCTTCCTTCTGCACTTTTTTTCTTGTTAAGTTTCACAATCTGTTTAGTTTTACATTCTGCTAATTCACGGTGAACGCACACAATCTATCCTTTACAGACTTCCCTTTTTTGATATCGGCAACCGACGCACACCTTTACTACGGGAGCATTTTTACCGTTTTTTAACATGCTGTTCTTTATTCCGTGTCCTACACATTGTTTACGAACGGCTGTTGTAATTACACACGATTCTTGTTGTCTAAGCGGTAACATTTTCACTCTGGGACGATCAGTATTCACTCCCTTTTCTTAAATCCTAAATCTTGAACTCCGCGGTTTACTGTCACAGTCACACCATCACAAGCCCACATTGATACACACGTAACTGGCAGCAAATAGGCTGATTCCATGTTTCCTCTCATTTACAGTGCCACCCCTGACGAAGAGCTTTGACAGCCCGAAATGCATTGGGCAATCAGGCTATCTTGGATAACATGTGCCATTTCAAGCTAATATTGGAATTTACATGAGTTTAAGAAATTATTTGGATACTTTGGTTTTGAATGCTCAATAAACTGAAACAATCTTGGAAAAACGCCACAGTTCACCTCACTCATTTGAGTCAAGGATTACATTCCAATTGTGAGTGCAATACGGAAGACACGCTCCTAATCAGGAATGTGCACTTACTTATCCATTGGCAATTAGCCACTGCTGATGAATGACCGGTTCTCAAAGAGTGCCTGAATCATTGCCCATATACAAGGGCCAGCTCCAGTGCTGGTGACTCCTGGTGCGTCAGTATTTTTAGCCCCTGCCCTTGACCTCCTTCTCCATTGATTCTCTCACTACCACCTTCCAACAGTGCCCCTTATCTCTCCGAAGCCCCTCTCTCCCATGCATTTCATTTGTTTTATAGCGCTACTTATTCCAGTGCAGGGTGTCAGAGCACTGTATATCAAACATACACTATACAGAGACGTAGAATCATGAGTATATCAATTAGTCCATAGGACATGTTACATAACATAATGAGGATTTCAAGGTGTAGGAATCACACGTCACCCATACTAGTAGGCATTATACTTTAGGAGTTCTTGTTCTGGAGAAGCACAAACTCCTGATTTTAAAAAGTACCACAGTGGTTGGGTTGACTTAACTAATTTTTTTTAAGTTCAAAAGGTAGCTTTATTGGTAAAAAAAAAATTAAAAAATGAAAGGTGTCATTATTCACGATGTTAAGGTTGAATCAGTACATTGTAGTATATTACAGTAGCAAAGAACAAATGAATTTGATCGATAATTACAAGCATGGAAAACAGAACAAAATGAATGGAGCATCATAAAAAGAAAACATGTAATATTAAATAAGCTAGGAACGTATAAGGGAATCAAGGGGGTTTGAGAACTTCTTGCTGAGATGGTTTCAAATGGGAGTGACGTCTGGCACACTCTTCTAAATACAATGTAACAGGAGACCACAATTCCAGATGTTTCGCTGCCAAATGTAAAGGATAAACAAAGGAGGTGTCCAATCTGTGATTATGGCAAACAGCATACCACCATGCTTTGTAAGAAATCTTTCCAATTAACTGTAATTTGCTGAAATGCAACCGCAAGCAATAAATCAATAATTTTGACATTAAGTGTAACTTTCTCCCAGCAAAATGAAAGACTACCTAAAAAAACATGGATAATGGAAAAAGGAATGTCAGTTCAAAAAATTAAGTTAACTTGGGGGCCATACCTGCTTCCAAAAATTGTATACAATTGGGCAGAAGAATAACATATGTAATAAAGCTGCATTCGGAGAAGAACATGTCCAACAAGTATCCGGTACATTCGTAAATCTTTTGCTTAAGACATTTGGTGTAAATAACAATCTATTATAAACAAAGAATAACGTTTGTACTATGTTAGCTGCTCTAGAGGATTTACGTATCTTAACCCATATACTGTTCCATAGAGATATTGGCCAGGATAGTAATAAATCCCTTTCCCATGCCTCCTCTATTTTGGATTTCTGTCTAGGGGTGCCTGTATTCCGTAGGTAACTATAAATAATGGAGGCTTTAGGGATAGTTTTCAGCAAAGTGTGAAGATGTGAGGAGGGTCTGGAAATAGTGGAAACAGTAGGAGTGGTAGATAACTGGGTATAGTTATCCATCACTACTTTTTTAAGTAAATTATATATATGAATAAATGTGGGCGGTAAGCTAAATGATTGACTGAGTGAAGAGAAGGGCAGGAAATCTGAGTTGGAGAATAACTGATGAATCCATATTAAACCATTTGTCGCCAACTTTTCCATAAGAATGGCTTATTGTGGATAGTCAGGGTTTTGTAATGCCAAATTGTTGAATTGAGAAAGGAATGAACGGTGATAGGTGTAGAAGCAAGTGTAGTATCCAAGAGTTTTGAGGTCAGCTGAATTATGGCAGTGGATACAATCTGTGGTTTGCGTGAAAAAGAAAGGTATTCAGAAAAGAGAAGGGGTATAAGAAAAGATGCTCAATCGTAGTCCATAAAGGACAGTCATCTGTAGGACTAAGTAGCCAAAGTGAAGCTTGACGTAAAAGAAATGCTTTGTGATACTCCTGGAAGTCGGGAAAGTTGACCCCCCCCCCTTCTGTTTTAGGTCTTGTCAATTTAAGTAGTGACATTCAAGACTTCTTTTTATTCCATAAGAAGGAAGAAAGGGTTGAATTAATTATCTTAAAGAATTTAATGGGGATAGACACCGGGATATTATAAATAGTATATAATATTATAGGCGACAGCATCATTTTTGTAGTGTCCAAGCGACCCCACCAGGATAACTAAAGAGGATGCCATTTAGTAGTTAGATCCGAAATCTTTTGTATGCATTTATTCATACATAAAGCTACTGTATCAGAAATTGAGGACGTAACATGTAGCCCTAAGTATTTAATGTGATTAGGACTCCAAGTAAAGTTGGAAGCACTGAAATCCGATTTAAATGTGAACTTATTTAAGGGTAAAATTTCACATTTATCTTCATTCAATTTGTATCCAGAAATAAGTGAGTAAGCTTGTACTTCCGCCAAAAAGGCAGGAATTGAATCATTCGGCTTTGATATAAAAAGCAAAATGTCATCGGCATAAGCCGCAAGTTTAATATGGGAGTTGGGAGTTAGAAAGCCTTGTAATTTTGGGTTCTGGCGTAATTTAGAAAGAAAAGGTTCCATTGCAAGATTAAAAAGAAAAGGGGAAATAGGGAAACCTTGGCGTACACCTCGCTGTAAATCAAAAAATGCGGAGACTAACCCATTAGCGCAGACCGCCGCCCGAGGGTTAGAATAGAGAAGAGAAATCAGGGATATAAATTTAGGGCCAAAGCCAAACCAATGGAGTGTGTGGAACAGATAAGTCCACTCAACTCTATCAAACGCCTTTTTGGCATCAAATGCTATCGCCGCTAGGGAATAGTTTAGACAAGAAGACTTAGATAAAACATTAAAAAGGAGCCTTGTGTTATCAGTAATGAATCTGCCTTTGACAAATCCAGATTGCTCTTTCCCTAACAGATCAGGTAAGTAGGAGCCTAATCGAATGGCCAGCGCTTTAGCAAAAATGTTACAGTCAATATTGACCAAGGATATGGGCCTATAGTTCTTACAGTGTTTAGAGTCTCTGCCAGGCTTGGGGAGGAGACATATATGTGCTTCTGAAAAGGAGCCTGAGGAACTACCCAACGTGGTGAAAGAAGTAAGTAGGGAGTGTAGCCTAGGCAATTGAAGTTTAGAGAAGTGTTGGTAAAATTCTACAGTGAAACCATCTGGTCCCGGGGCTTTGTCCGGTTAGATCACGCTCTAAGGAGGAAAAATCAGGTATATTATGTGGAGATTTCTGGATGTGGAAAAGAAATGAGAAAGAGAAGTATTAGAAGGTTGTGATTCGGAAGTGTATAATGATTTGTAAAAAAGGGAAAATTCATTCAAAATTTCGCATCCTTAAATTGTAAAACTGATTGAGCGTCATAAATAGATTCGATATTCAACTTATTGTGTTTAACTTTTAAATAATTGGCTAATATTTTCCCAGCTTTATTTTTACCGCCATAATATTTCGCACTGGATTTTAATAAATATAATGAGGCATCTTCCGTTGACTTTTTGTTGAATTGTAATTTGGCATTTATGAGGGCTGTAAGACAATCTTTCGAAGGTGAAGTGCAATAGGTATGTTCCAAACGCTTAATGTCCTGAAGGAGATCTTTAGTGAACTTACGGGAGATTCTCCGTTTCGAGGCAACAAAGCCTATTATGAAATCCCTTGCCGAGGCCTTGAATGCATCCCATATCGTGACATGTGGCATAAAAGGGGTTTGATTTAATTCAAAGAACTCATTAGAAAATGTAATAAAGGAGGCAGTAAATTTCGAATCCAAGAGGAGGGCATTATTAAAACGCCACCTTCTAGGACCAGTGACCGGGGGAAGGATGTTGAGGCCTATTGAAACTGGAGCGTGATCTGACAATAAAATAGGGCCAATCTCAGCACTTGTAAGAGTTTGCAAGATATTGTGTGAAACAAATATATAATCAATTCTTGACTGAGTATGGTGGGAAGGGGAATAAAAAGTATACTCTCTGGTAGTCGGATTACAAAGACGCCAGGCATCCAGGAGCTTATGTTGGGATATAACCTGCACAAAGGACTTGTGTGATTTATTCGGAACAAAGGGGATTTTTAAATTTCTGTCAAGAAACGGATCAAAAATTTGATTACAATCACCAGCTAAAATAAAATTATCTTGTATACTTTGTGTAATCTGTTTAGCCTAAGTGGGCCAAAAAGAGGGTGTACCACCTGTAGGGGCATAGATATTGAAAAGAGAGACAGGGATCCCCTTCAAGGATAGTTTGACATTCACCCATCTGCCATCCGCATCCGACTCTTGAGATATAAGTGAAAACGGAAGGGACTTACGACATAGTATCATTACTCCATTTCATCTTCCATCCCCTGGGGAAAAGAAAATCTCTCCTACCCATCCTCTTTTTAACTTTAATGACTCTGGGGCCGAGAGATGAGTTTCCTGTAAAAAAAACAATGTCAGCGTCCAATTTAGCTAAATGAGTCAAGACTCTCTGCCTCTTAAAGGGAGAGTGTAGACCCTTAACGTTCCATGTAATCAACTTTAATGACATCAGTAATGTGAAATAAAATGAACCAAAGTTGTCAAATGTAAATCCAATTCATGAAAATGATTATAAAAAGTATGAAAAAAGGAGAGGAAATTGAAAAGAATAGATGCGATATTGGAGTAAGATAAGGTAAAGCTATCAAGAAACCTGAAAAAAGAGCAAGAGAAGAAGATATGAAGGAAGAGAGGGAGAGACCAAGTAGGTAAGCAGTAAGAAGATAAGAAGATAAGAGAAATAGCAAGTGTATTGACCGCAACATCAACAAGAGTGAAAAGACAATAAGGGATGAACAAACCGAAGACACCATCAGAAGAGAAAATACAAAGCAATATAGGAAAACAAAAAACAAAAAAGACTACAACCAACAAATCCACAATAAGACATGAAGGTAACATACCTACAGAAGAGGACTCAAAAATACATGAGGGGCGGATGAAACCACTTGGAGAGGGCCACAAATCCGGGGGCAGCCAAACGGAGGATCAAAGAGACATTACGATAAGGGATTATAAAATCTGTGAAGGCGACAAACAAAAGAATTAAACATTAAATAGGAAAGGAGGAGATTTGAACAAGCAATGAATCAAATATTGAACAATAACAGCACCGATGAAGAAAAACAAATTTAGGCGGGAAACAGAACTCTGTAGAAACAACAAATATAACGAAAGAAAAATCTATATAGGATCCAATCTCAAAGATCAGGATATCGTAAGAGAAACATCAAAAACTAGGGAACCTGTGAAAAGAAAATTGTTATCATGTGATAGAAGAGGTCGAGGGCTCAGAAAAATCCATGGCATTCGTTTTACAAGAATTAATGAAGCTTTGTAGCCTTGCCGGGTCTTCATACGTCATAGTTCTATTGTTATACGTAACCTTAAAAAGACAAGGATGGAAAAGGCCATAGCAAGCTCCCATGGAACACAGATCAGCTCTCATGCCAAGGAAGGCTTTGCGTCTACTTGCAGTAGCTTTAGCATAGTCTTGCACAAAGAATAGAGATGAGCCTGACCATGTAAGTCTTGGGGAAGCTTTGACCGCAGAAAGAACCTTCAGCAAATCAGTATACTCCAAGAAATATAAAATGACTTCTCTTGATCTTTGTGGAGAAGAAACATGAGATGGAAGACGCCCCAGCCTGTGAGCTCTTTTTATGTTGAGTAAAGTTCCATCAGGCAGATGAAGAAGCTTAGGAAGAAAAGATTTTAAAAAGGAGATTGGGTTGGATCCTTCAAGACCTTCCCCCAGGCCATAAATGCATAGGTTGTTCCGTCTATTACGGTTTTCAAGATCCTCAAGCTTCTTCTGAAGCGTGCATACCTGGGAATTAAGTTAAGAGACTGTGGTGCAACAGTGTTCTCAACCGCGGAGACCCTCATATCCATTTGAGACCAATTATCTGTGAGAGTTTGCAACTTATTGTTAGTTTCTTCCATAAAAGGTCAGAGGGCTCTTATCTCCTCAAGTAGAAGCTCCATAGAGACAGGTGATGCTGACTTAGGCGGTGAGGGAGGGTCTTTTTTAAGGCGTTTAGAGATAGATTTCCCAGGGGCGCCAGAGGGAGGATCCATATTTGTCTCAAGGCACTGAGAAGTAAATGGAAGGGAGTCTTCAAACTTGGAAAATTCTGTACAATTTTTGAAGTTCTTTATGAAGATGTGCTGCTTGGAAGAGGGGGGACGAGTCACTCTTATTCTGCCCATAAAACTTAACCTAGGAAGAAAAATAAATAAATAAATAAATTTCCTCCCAAAAACTTCCAAGAGGTGAAGAAGGGTACTTCCTGAGGAAAGGTGCCAAAGTTCGCAAAATGGCCGCTTGTATACAAAAACCACAAACTCTTCACCAACAGTGTCAACGACATTAAAGAGATGTTCAAAAAGCTAAGCGATGCCACAATTCTGTAAAACAACCAATGCGAGGAGTTGTTAACAAAAGGAGCCCATTCTCAGTCAGCCATATGCGGAATAGAACGATGAAATTGCTGATAGATTTGAATGAACATCTCAAAATGGCTGCCAAACCCCAGCACCTCATAACATGTAAAAAAAAAATTATATAAGAACGTTGTGCAGCATCAAACTCGGCTCCATAAATAGAAAGTCAGCATATGACAAGGATGAAATAGTCCTGGAAGCATCATGAGACATTTGGTGGAACAAATATGTGCAGTTTAAAGTAAAACGCGATCGCGGCAAATTTTCAAAATGGCGGCCGCGGGATAGCGCGACCGATGTGAGGCAAATTTATACAAAATAAAGTTACTTGCTGGGGCTTTTGAAACGCGTTATAGACAGCATCTTGTTCCGCCGGTCTTCATGAGCGCAGGTCCGTCAACATGTCGCCACGAAACGGGTCAGAAGCGTGACGGCTCTGAAATCCGCCGGAGAGCTTCACCCGCGGACCGCCGACTCCATTGGGCGTCAAGCCACGCCCCGTTGACTTAACTAATAAGAATGCATTTTTACCCAAACAAACCTTTTTAGCAACATTAGAATAATGAAAGACTAAGGACAAAAAAAATGTTCTAACCTATACCTTGCATTTTGCATGCCGGTCTTTGATGAAAGTTCATAGCTCACTGTGCTATACTAGGATTTTAAATTATGAACTGCAAGTAACAAAGAGATCTCTGTGACAAATGCATTAACCCATTGAGCTACCAACATAACATACAGCTCTGTGATCTGCATGATACACGTTCTTTGCAGCAGGCACATTAACCCTCTCTGCTACTTCATGATGAGTCAAAACTGCCATAGACAAACCTCTTATCTCATCACCACATTTATCTTGACATTTTATTGTTGCCTGAAAACTATTGCACACACAAGGAACTCTGCTGCATGTGCTTTTAAATCAGTAAGTTATTTATATGGTTGTCAAACACAGCGTCCCCCGCCATAGGACAGTGCCAGGTGGGGCTGCACCGGTCGCACCGCCCTGGAGCCGGCCCTGTCCATCATTTTAAATAAGGAAAATACACTTCTTCCGTGTAAACCTTCCGACATTCATTTGGCTTTGGGTGCACACATATTACCTTGCGCATGGACATCTTTGAGGGTCACAACTCCAACCTCTTGCAACCCCTGGCTTCAGAAATCACAAAGGAAGTGCAAGGAACAGAAAAACAGGGCTCTCATGAGCTCCACTAGAACTAAGAAATTGTAATTCATTAGTGTCTGCTTCACAATTCTGAATATTATTACCTTGCAGAATAAATACATTCTAAAGTGCATGCAATGAACTGGCAAATGAACTGCAATGTTTCTCTCCCGAAGGGTAATAAGAAACACCCCGGTTCATTTTCTGGCTCTACAGCAGCAGTACAGATTGCTTCACCTTCTCTGCTGCTGCTGTAAGCCGCACGAGCTTTTGCAGGGCTCTCTTCACTCATAATATGAAAAAGTAAATCCAGCAGGTAGCACATCTCAAAATGTATGGCTTGCCTGGAACTAGGGGTGGTGGTGGCATGGAGGGATGGAGAACCAAGGCATTGCTGCATCGTATCCGAGGCCCTCAACAAAAGAGATCCCCTTGCTGACCTCAGTCCGTGGCTTAATTTGCAAAAGAATGAGTGCCGGTGCCCAAAGCTGTGCTCAGAAACCTCAAAGGCGTTCATGAACGTGGGAACACTAAATACCAAGGCTGCATAGTCTTGAATTCACCTGAGGCCTCTTAAATCCTCTTCCAGACACTGGCTACCCCTTTATCTCACTCTTGCTGGTCCCTGCTTTCTGTTCTTGTGACTGTTTTCACTTCTTTCTCTTCCTCCTTTCCTATTCGTGTGTTACTCTCTCTCGCTCTTGGTTCATACTTGAGGAAAAATAAGTTGTCGGTCCTCAAAAATGAGTGCTAGTGGGACCATCTAGCAACCACCGGCTCAAATAAAGCACTGTAGTGGGCCTTCTGCTAACTATAATTTTAAAAAGTTCTTATAGGTAAACAATTCTGGCTGGTTTTAGCATCTTTATTTTTAGCCTTGGCTCTCCTTGGTACCCACTGCAAAGATGAATTCAATACAAAGGAATGATACCTAAACTACTCTTTGTCAGCCGTGCATATGGCAGAGGGCCTTATATGTTGAAGCTCTTAGAGCTCCCCTCAAAAGTGCATTTTAAAAATGAAATGCATGTGCATCCAATCTCAGAGGAATTTCAAAGAACCCTTGTTTAATTATCTAATTTAAAGATTTGTGTCTGGCATTGCTCACAAGGTTGTGACATGGCCATAGGACGCTGTCTAATGGCCTCATGAAATGGAATGAAATTTCAGGTAGTCCTAGCATTCAGGTAACATACATTTGTCTCAGGGACTTGTCATTGTCCTGTTACCATTACAAGCATGCATTTAAAAATCACAACCAGTAGTGTGCTGTTTGATAAAAAGGCAGGACTAGCTGAAGTTATGTCATGGGACATGGAGCCACTAGTTAACTGTGCACACCACACCCTGCTGTGTTGCCCAAGGTATATGTGTTTTGTGAGGTGGGCTTGCAAAGCTGCAGGCCATGCTGTGCCTATTTTGTGAAGGGTGTGGTCTTAACTGGCACGCAATCCTGTTTGATAACTGTGCACCCAGTAAATAATGACACTGCAGGGTGAGGTATCTACCGAGAGTGCAATTACCAAGCCATTCCTAGTTTCGAGCCCCGGGTAGCATGCAAATGGCTCATTTACCCACATTAAGGTGTGCGCAAACCCACAAGAGTGAGATGAAAAGGGATGCCAAGAAAGTGTGGACATCTGGCAGAGAAACAGGGAGAGGGATGGAGCAGTGCAAGCTGGATACAGAGACGAAAGAAGGCGAATAGAGAAGTAGCAGGCTAAGTAAGGACATTGAAAAGGAGTGACAGAGTGATGGGGACATGAGTAAAGAATTCAAATAACAAGCATTGGCATAGCCAATAGGTCTCGCCTTCAGGACCTTATAAGTTTTTAGTTATTCTTTACATTATCGTGGGTGGAAGCTTTAACATATGTATTAGGCATATTATAGAACTACATTGAGAAGTACTTTTTTAAATAGTTTTCTGTACAACTAAACTGCAGGGTACATATGAACAATACTAATATTAGGGTACCAAATTAAACTGGCAGAGAATTTAACAGGAGGATTGGGATGGTATAAACACATGGCAACAGCAGCTGGTATAACATAGTTAAGAAGTAAGTTCTTCTGTATACATATATTAGAAATATGTGAATACACTCGTATATGAGCGGAATGTTTTTTTCAAATTAAATTGCATACTAAAACATATTTTTTCACTACTAAAGCTAATTTATGCACTTTAAGCAACAACTAAACTCAAGTCTTGGTAACCTGCTCACATCAGGGTTATTTTTGGTTCCACCTCACAGGCTTAGATTCTTTGCGAACCCAATTTATGTTCCCTGAAGTCAGTGTGAGTTTTGTGCGAGTATATATAGGGGGTCGCGATGCCTGCCACGGATTAAATACGGTAGAGTGTATTCAAAAAGTCTCAAAACGCATTTTGTTACCTTTTTGCACACTTTGCTGCAGAGCAAAAAGCTAAGCTTTGGCCTGTTTCTGCTACTGTTTACCACCACAAACAACAACTTTTTAAAAGAAGCCTAGGTCAGAATTTCTGTCTTTTTTTAAGTCCACGAACAGGAAAACGTGTACTGAAGAAATTGGTGTGCACACAGCAGCCACAGGTACAAATAAAGGCAGGGCTGACTCTGACTTTCATCCTTCCCACTGTTCAAAAAGCATTAGCGCATTACCATTACGTTACGGTAATAATAACAGCACGTAATGTTATAGTACAAAAAACTAACAGCTTGTAAAAAGTGCTATGTAAATAGAACATTTTATTATTAAGAATGATTCCCAAACAGAGGCTGCGGGCCATGCCCCTGCTTGGCGCCAACTTTACCTTAGCATAGGCGTACACAAGAACACTTAGCAACATTTATTTCATCTTGCACCTATAAATAAACCTCACTGGCAGAAAATAGAGTTCCATTCCAAACTATTGCAATAAAAAAACTAAATAAAAAAGAGCGATTTCATGCATATCCAGAGGGTTGTTTATGCTCTCAACGTTGTACATTTAGCATGCCCTGAAAAGTGCACACAGAAAGAAATGCAAAGGGAAAAACGTACAAACAAGCAAAAACGAGCAACATAAATAGTTGTGTATACAAACAGAGAGAGCAAGACATGGACAGTGAGAGAGGGACAGGTATAGATAGATATGCAAGCATACACAGGGATCGACAGAGATAAAGCAAAACAAGGGCAATGGGAAAGGCTATACAAATGACTGAACAGAGACAGTAAAATACAGAGATATACACAGAAACAAAGAAACAGAGGCACGTTGCATTATCGTCACAGGATTACCACTGTCTTTATAATGTAGCCAAAAAGACAGTTGGGGGCACCCGCTGAACAAGACAACAGTTCCATACACAAGGGTTCAATTGTATATATAACAACGCGTTCAAACATATATACAAAAAAATTCACTGTCCACTAATGCAGTGCGACATGTTTTAATGCAAGGATTTCTAAGCTCACAAAAACACAATTTTAAGTCACTCAACACAGAGTACGTCCAAGTTCTCAACAAAATAACTTCACCGCTCTGTTACATATACTGTATGCCGCTGCTCTGTTAGCGGTAAGAAATAAAAAAAAAACGTGAACGCGCGGGAGCGAAACTGAAAGACACCGCGCTAACTAAAAACAGATGGTACCCTGTGCGCCGCTGCTCGCTCCCGCAAGGTGGATGCCGTGGGAGGAAACATTTGCTTAAAAAGGAAACTGAAAGACACCACGCTAATTAAAAACTGATGGCGCCCTGCGTGCCGCTGCTCGCTCCCGCAAGGTGGATGCCGTGGAAGGAATCATTTGCTCTAAAAGGTGGGATATGTACCCGCCTTTGGCCAATTTCGTGCTTTCTTTTTGGAAAGACGCACGCAAAGGCCAATACAATTAATTTTTAAAAAGCCACATGAACGAGTTTCAGAAAAGTCCTGAGTGATTCCAAGAGGTCACCTCCTAGGGCAGTGCATGCGCACTGCGCTAGGCTTGACCTAAAAAGGGAGAGTAAAGAGTGAAGAAAAAGGAGTTCAGTGAGCGGAGGCGAAAACTGGGAAACAAGGTAAAATGGAATAATAAATTAGCACCTGACAGAGTAAGAACGATTCTGGAAGATGGATGTGAGCGAATAATTGCGAGCGAGGTGAGGGAGGTGGGAAACAAGAGGTGATATAGAGATAAGAAGATTAGAGGGGGCAAGATCAAAGAGAAACCGACTTTCAGCAAGATGGCTAGAGAATGAAGGTGTTAAAAATGGAGGGAAAACAAGAGATAGCGATAATTAGTGGTCAAAGATTAGGATTAACTTGAAATGGTGAGTGGATGGGATTGAGCAGAGAGAATACAAAATCTGCAGGTGAGTGGAAAATGAAATATAGGTGAGAATAAGAGAGGTGGACATGAAAAGGAAACTATGAAGGATGTTAGTGAAGGAGGGACAAGTAGAGTAAATATGGGTTTGAATGAGGGTGATGGAGTCAGAAGTAAGCGACTGATTGAGAAAGAGAGAGTGACTGAATAAGAGAAGCTGTACATGCATATGTGTTGTGTGTGCCCCTGGAGCATCATGACAATACCCTTGTGTAAATATTATAGAGCCCTGATTCTAGGTTCATCAGAATCAACGTGCTATTTATTGCACCCCAGAAATACCGATACCCCAGGGTACGTTATTTATCAGTGCAATAAATAGCACCAATTCTGAGTTTTTAATGCATCAAAATCTGCATGGTATGGTAAATATGATTCACTTTTCCCCTGTTACATTTTAACAAGCTTGACTGGTTGAAATTTGATGAAGGGTGAGGTATTTAATGCACCCAGTTAATATTGGGTGTGTTAAATAGCAACAAACCTCCCCTGCATGACCAGGAGTTTGTGTAGGGGTCGGAAAACAACGACCTATTTTTAATCAGAGCCTTAGTATTATGAATAGATATATATCTGCGATATTAACTGTTGTAGTATTTTATTAATTTTGGGCTAATTGTTGGATTCTTTTTTTATGTTTGAAAAGCTTTATTCAAGAAAGAATAAATACAGAGGCATCAGCCCAATATAAGAAACAAACAAATGGAATGATTTACAGTAAACAAGCTGATGTCATTAAGAAATAGAACAAAGCAATTTATAAGTTTTTAAGGAAAGACGGGATAGGAAAAGGGGGAAAGGGTGATCAGGAAAATAAAAGGGAAAAGGGAAGGGAAAAACATATTATAAATAAAAGATCCTAAAACCTTGCTGTAAAAAAGGAATGAAAGCTGTAGGTATTGCAACAATCAAAATGATACACAGCAAACCCAATAATGTCATAACCCAATCTGATATTTTAAAATAGAAGGAGGAGGGGTAACTCCCTCAAGGTGGCTTAAAATTTTCCGAAGTGGTGATGGAAACATTCCTTGGGGCCATCCGATCTAAGTATGTGGTAAGAGGTAGCCAAAAAAGGTCCCTATTGTGTGAAGGGTTACAGAGGGAAGCAAAGGCCGTATCTAGTCTGTGGAAGTGACACAAGGAATTCCACCAGTGACGAATGGAAAGGTTAGACAGGGTTTTCCAGTTAGAGGAAATGTGTTGAAAGGCGAGAGCGAGCATGAGGTCAAAAAGACCATGAGAGCCTAGAGGGAGATTCAAAGAGTCAGATAAACTGCCCAAAAAGAGAGTAGAAATAGAGTATGGTGAAGGGAGAGTGAAAATACGAGAGACATAGAGCCAGACAGATTTCCAGAATTGGGAGACAGAAGGACATAAAAACAAGAGATGGCAAAGATTAGCATTGGGGGCAGAACAAGTCCAACATTTAGAATCAGAAGAAGAAGAAAACCGAGCGAGAGAGAGTGGGGAGAGATATAGTCTATGATATAAGAAGAATAAGGATTGAGTAAGAGAGGCCGAACGAGATATTTTCAAAGATCTAGACCAAAGCTTATCCCATAAGGTAACGGGCCAAGCACAATTCAAGTCTTCCTCCCAAGCAACTTCTAACTTAGATTTAAGACGCTCTGGATTAGGGGATGAGAAGAATTTGTAAATGAGAGAAGCCTTGGGTAAGGTTAAGAGAATTTTAAGAAGAGGTGCTTGAGAGAGCGAAGAAGGGGAGGAGGGAAGAGAGTAGAAAACATCCAGAATAAGAGTCATTAGGACAGCAAACTTCTGGAAGAAGGAGCGTGGACAGCGAAAAGTTAGTTGAAACTGTGGAAAAGAGCAAGGGGAAGCTCCGTCAAAAAACTGGTTCACCCAAATGATGCCCATCGATCTCCAAGACTTCCAAAAGATGGGTCTGTTTTTTATTAGAATAAGGGAGTTATGCCAGACAGTAGAATTCAAGAAGGATTCTCGAGTAGTAGATGTAGGATTGAAGAGTGGCTTTAGGAGAGAAGAAGTATGTTTAAACAACGGAAGTGCCAAGTGTGAAACCTTAGCAGAAAAGTGAATAACCTCCTTAAAAGAGAAGGGAAGTAATAATGTGTGCTCGATGGAAAGCCAAAGAGGGGCAAGGGGAGAAGGAACCGGAGCAAGCCATCTAGAGGCCTGACGCAGGGAAAAAGATTTATGATACATACGAAAATCTGGAAAATTAACCCCACCATTGGCCTTTGATTTACGGAGTGAAGCCAAAGAGATTCTGGATCGTTTCTTGTTCCAAAGGAAGCGAGATAAACAGGAGTCTATACGTTTAAAGAAAGTTGCGGGGATATGGACAGGTAACATAGAAAGAACGTAAATTAAAATAGGAGCGATCATCATTTTGATGGAGTCCAATCTCCCCCACCAAGAAAGAAAAAGAGGATTCCAAGAAGAAAGTAAACGGTCAATGCGGGACAAAACCGCTGACATATTAAGAGTAATGGAAGAAGAAACAGAATTAGAAAACAATACTCCTAGGTATTTGATTTTAGAACCATTCCAAGCAAAGCCCGTGGGGGCGAAAGCATGAGGAGTGCAAAATTTCGTAAGGGGAAGAATTTCGGTTTTATCGGAATTGATTTTGTAACCAGAAACCTGTGAGAAAGACTCGAATTCGGACAGCAGCGGGGGAATAGATGTTTCTGGCGCAGAGATGAAAAGAAGAATATCGTCTGCGTATGCAGAGAGTTTCAGTTGCTTGTCACCGTAAGGAAAACCAGTGATGGAATTATTACTCCGGATAGACGATAAAAAGCGTTCAAGGGCAAGAACAAAAAGCAAGGGGGATAGAGGACAACCTTGACGAACCCCGCGCTGAAGAGGGAAGTACGAGGAAACTTGACCATTGACCAGAACTGAAGCCTTAGGGGCAGAATATAATAAAGAAATAAGAGAGATGAAGCGAGGACCAAAGCCATGCCAGCGCAATGAGGCAAATAGGAAAGACCAGTCAACCCTATCAAAGGCTTTCTCTGCGTCAACCGAAATTGCCGCTAGAGGAATAGAAAGAGATGGAACCTTATTTAGTACATTAAGGAAGAGACGAGAATTATCGGATGTCAACCGACCCTTCACAAAGCCACACTGCTCCCTACCGATAAGATGGGGCATCAAGGGATCAAGACGTAGGGCTAACACTTTGGCAAACAACTTATAGTCAACATTCACTAAAGAAATCGGGCGGTAGTTTTTACAATATTTGGGGTCGCGACCATCTTTAGGAATGAGGCAGATGGTAGCTTCTTGAAAAGTGCCCTCCGCCCTCCCCGATGAATGAAATGACTGAAAAAGAGACAGAAGTTTAGGAAGTAGGAGGTCAGAAAAATGCAAATAAAATTCAACTGAAAAACCATCAGGACCTGGAGTTTTGCCTTTGGTAAGAATAGCCAACGCCGTGGAGAGTTCATGTAAGGAAAGGTCAACTTCCAGATCCGGGAAATGAAGAGGAGACGTCAAGGGCTTAGGAAGTTTATCTAGGTAGGCTTGGACAAGAGAGGGAGAGGGAGAAGACTCAGGTGTATAAAGGGTACGATAAAATAATTGAAATTGTTCGAGGATATCCTGAGGTTTATGTAATAGCGTATTGCCAGAGGAGTAAATGGAATCAATGAATGAGCGTTCTTTGCGTGATTTGAGATAATTGGCTAGAAGCTTCCCAGACTTGTTGCGACCACCATAAAACCGGGCAGAACTCCGAAGAAGCATTGACGAGGCATTATCGGTAGTTGCCTTGTTAAAATCTAGTTTGGCACGAATAAGTTCCGGAGGAACAGAATTCTTAGGGGAAGAATAGAACTGGCGCTCCAGAGACTTAATATGAGCTAATGTATCTTTCCGTTTCTGAAGAAAGCGCTTCTTTTTTTTGGAAACAAAATCGATGACAAATCCGCGCGCAGAGGCTTTAAAGGAGTCCCATAGGAGATGGGGAGAGATAGTAGGAGCATCGTTTAATAGAAAGAAATCAGTAGTAAAGGAGCGGAAGGAAGAGGAAAAAAGGGGGTCAGTAAGTAAAGAGTTGTTAAAGCGCCAACAAGAGGATCTGGGAGGGGGGGAGAGAAGGTCAAGGTCAGTTACGATAGGAGCATGGTCAGAGATAAGGATAGGTTCAATAGAAGACGACAGCAAATTTTGCGACAAGGAAAGGGAAAGAAAGATATAATCCAGACGAGAGAAAGAGGAGTGAGGAGGAGAAAAAAAAGAATAATCAAGTGTGTCAGGGTGTGAGAGTCTCCAAGAGTCAATGAGAGATGTTTGAGAAATGGTGTCAAGAAATTGTTTGTGGGGCTTGTGGGGAATGAAACGAACACTTGACTTACGATCAATAAAAGGGTCCACAATCTGGTTGCAATCGCCACCTAAAATGAAGAGATCATCTTTATATTGAAAACATTTGCTAGTAATTGAAGGCCAAAAAAGTAAATCAGGTTGTGTAGGGCCATAAACATTAAACACAGTTAAAGGGATAGAATTAATTGACAATTGAGCAAGAATCCATCTACCATCAGAATCCGACTCTTGTGCTAAAACTTTACATACCAATTTTTTATGACATAGAATAGCTACACCATTCTTCTTGTTTGCAGAAGGAGAAAATAGAACCGTACCCACCCACCCACGCTTTAATTTGAGAGACTCAGTTTCCGAAAGGTGCGTCTCCTGTAAGAGAACTATGTCGGGATTGTAAGTGGCAAGGTGGGAAAGAATTCTCTGACGTTTGATAGGGTTAATAAAACCTTTCACATTCCAGGAAATTACTCTGAACTTAAACAGTAAATAACATTGTCAGGAACAATATCTACAGCAATGGGCAAAAAGAAAAACAATTGTAAAAGATAAACATAGAAAAGAATAGCTACAAGAAAAGAAAGCTCAAGCAAGGCAAGGGAAATGAAGATTAAAGAAAGTAAGAGTAAGAAAGGGAAGGGAGGGGAAAGGTAAAGAGAAGGAAAAACAAGAAGAGACAGTACAAATCCATAAAGGACGACTGAAAGTAACATACCTGAGGGGAACACTGAGAGGATGTCGGGGCAGTGGATGACGCAACAAAACAAGCATGACCTCCCGGCACCAGGAGGACAATCCGACCGCATCAGGACGAAATGGAAAACACAACTCACATGAGGGAGGAAGGGAATACCTTAGTCGATCTGGGCAAGGAAACAAATACAGAAATAGATGAATAAAAGCACCAATGCGGACAAAGGAGACGTAAATAGATGAATAAAGAATATACAATGAAGTGCAGAAAACTCAAGAGTATGGGTAACAATGAAAATGGAGAAGACAGAGGCTACGCAAAAAAGAGCAGCCAGCAGGAATAGTCAAGACAATGAGCGAACCCATCAAAAAACTCTTAAGAGCAAAACAGTATGAGAAAAAAGAACATCATAACAAGGCATGGTAACGCAGAAACATTATCAGGGAATTCTGTAAAATAAAAGGAGAGGAACGTTCAGCCACTAGTAGAGGCGGAAGTATCCATGCCAACATTGGATTGTGTGTGAATAAAATTTTTCAGCTCCGCAGGATCTTGAAAAGTCCAAGTCTTATTCTGGTGAGTGACTTTGAAGGTACAAGGGTGGAAAAGACCAAATCTAGCACCAAGAGCACGTAAGGGTGCGCGAAGGTTCAAAAATTCCTTTCTTCTTGCTGCGGTGGCACTGGAAACATCCTGAGCAAGGAAAACTCTCTGGCCCAACCAAGAAACTTGGCGCTTGGCTCTAGCTGCGGAAAGGACAAGGAGCAGGTCAGTGAACTTCAGGAAGAGAATGATAACTCCTCGAGGTTTAGTCGCGGATGAAAGGCGAGGACCAAGCCTGTGCGCCCTCTGAATGGTGAGAGAGGTGGTAGGAGGCATGTCTAAAAGCTTCGGGAGGAAAGTAGAGAAGAACGAGACAGGGTCATCGCTCTCCAAGGATTCTGGCAGCCCGTAAAACGCGTAAGTTGTTCCTCCTATTCCGATTTTCGAAATCCTCGGTGTGCTGCTGCAAGGCAAGAACAGACTTCTCCAAGGAGGTGATACGCTGGGAATGAGAGTGCATCTCCGAAGTTTGCAGTTCCACCACCGATACTCTGCTCTCAATAGTTGACCATCTCTCTTCAAAAAGTTGCATCTTGTTGTTGGTTTCCTCAATGAACGGACGCAAGGCCCGTATTTCCTCAAGAATTAATTCCATGGAGATAGGGGATGACGGCGGATCTGGAGGAGGAGAGTCTTGTTTTGAACGTTTAGTTGACGAAGCAGAGGAAGAGGCCTTGCCAGAGACTGACTGTGCCAATGAAGGACGACTGGACGACGTTGTCGCCATTGTATCTGCAAAATTGGAAGGAGGATCACCTGATGAGGAGGAGGGAGGAAGCACCGCCGAAGATCCCTTTGAAGGCACAAAAACAAACTTTGGATTGCGAAGCTTGCCCATAGGTGTACTCCGAACAAAACCCCACAAGTATCACAGCTCGGGAGAGCGGCCAACGCCGTCAGCAGAGGTTGAAAGGCACCTTAGCAGCACAGAGCAGAGCATTCAAAGACCCCACCGCCACCTGCACCTGTCACGCAGAAGAACCAAGGCATCCGAAGAAGATGGTGGAAAGTAAAGAAGAAAGTCACTGAGAACGGCGTCTGACCCTGCTCCTCAAAGTGCAGTCGGACCAAGGAGATAATAAAAATTGCGTGTACTTAAAGATAAGCCATGGAGGGATAGAAGCAAAAAGAACAATAAGGCATTATAAAGTATCTACCTTGGCATGGTCCAAGAATCCAGTTTTCATGAGGAGAAATGTGGTTGCGTGGGAATCATCGCGCCGAAAAACAAAATGGCGGCCGTTATGAGGTGTTCAGAAAACGGCTTGAAACGAAGAGTAGAGGAGTCCCAGCGGAATTATTTTTAGCTCATCCTGAGCAGGACATGTTCCAATTACAGGAACCAGCAGGCGGCTTGTGAAACCATCGCGTAAATAAACGCGAGGCAGAGGAGGTCGTCCCGATGCGGCAGAGCTCCGGAGTCAGGCGGCCATCTTGAACGGCGCCCAAGCCACGCCCCCTAATTGTTGGATTCTTAACTTCTGTACTCCCTGCCATGTAGCAAGGTCACATGACATCACTTCCTGGGAAACACATCTCACTCATGTGACTTGACTATAATAATATTGGTGACAATGAATGTATGCAATCACTTCTACTACCCCTAGCATTTTAGTGAATCAACGACACGACTGCCCGAGAAGACCCTTCAGTTCCTTGACAAATATATGTCTTATGTTTAAAGATGTGCAAACATTGAAGACATTTACATTGCTAATGTGGTTCTAGCACAACCTTGACTGATTTAGTTGGGCACACAGACAATACCGATTATATAAGGGATAAAGTATCCCCGCCGTACATTAAAGGATATTGAAGTCACAGAGGACTCCTATAACCATATAGAGGAGCGAGGCAGAAGGCAATATTTCTTTATAAGGTTATGGAACTCCAAGGTAACTTTCAATATCCTTATCATGTATGGCAAGGGGTAATTTATACCATAGAACACATGGTCACACCATCACCTTTCCCACAAACCACTTAAAAAGTTGGTGCGTAGCTCTTTCAGAAAGAGATAGCATGTTTCCACACATGAAGAATAAAAATAGAACCTTTGGTGAAGAACTAAACACATCAAAAACAGTTTGATATTTGTTGCAAAAAGATATTAGAAACAGTTCAATATAAGTCTGGCTCTGGCAGCAAGCATGGTCATATTAGATCTTGACTGAATTAACTTATTACAGTCGAGTTCTGACGTCTTCTTTATAATCGCTCAATGGGTGCATCACTTGGCGCCGATTATAAAGAAATTAGAGACGTGCATTTATGCAGGGATTGCAGAATCCCATGTATTATAATTACAGAACAGCACAAACACCTTGACAAGCTTTGTTTCTGTACTAGCAATTAGAGAAAGTGCACTTGCATTATGTGGAATTGTTTCCTTAAAGCTGCCTCTTGTACAATTGACAGCACATTTCAAGGACATGTAATGCTGGATTTGACCTAACAAACGTCCATGATTTTCATTCTAGCTTTTGCGAAGAAAGCCAGGGCAGGGCTTTCATTCAAGAGCAGACATCATAGAGTTTTGTAATGCCAATATTTTGATACATGGGTACATAAATACATATATTCTATGTGTTAATTCTTGCAGAGATATTTGTGACATTGGTTTAGAAATTTGAAAATGATAATTTGGCATTTCGTTGTATTGTGCTGAAGTATGATTATTCCCAAAAGCTCTTGTGTTTCTATGCGCTATTTTCTAGAGGAGTAGGTGTCATGGTCATGGTCATGGTGATTATAGTGCCTAAGTGAAATGTATAACAGTATTCTAAATATAAATAAACGGGTGAATGATTAAAACAACGGAGGACTTGGTTTTGTTTTCCAGTTCTATGACTTTCTGAAGATTTAAGTTTCCTTGAACGAATGCAGAATATTTTAAAGAAACATGTAAAAAGTTTGGACAAGTGTATTCATTGCCTCCCCCCCCGCAGCCCTGGGGATCGTCACCCCCCCGGGGCTTATTTTATTGTAAATTAAAAAAAAACAAAAAACCTGTGTGGGGGCCTTGAACCCCCCACACGCCCCGCGGACCGCCACCTCCCCGGGGCTTTATATATGTAAATTGGGGGGTCCGTAATGGACCCCCCAGCCCTGGGGACCACCACCCCCTGGGGCTTTGAAGAAGGTGGGAGGGGGGCCATGTGGCCCCCCTCCTGGAGCCCTCGAGGGTCATGGGGACCGCCACCCCCAGGGCCGGCTCCTGCAGTGTCCCGGGGTACACACCCCCGGGACACTCTTGTTTGCTAAGGCAGGGTGGGAGCCTCGCGGCTCCCACCCTGCTATAGCAAACTGCTTTCCTATTTGGAAGAGAGAGCAGGGAAAATTGCTCTCTCTTCCAAATAGTAAAGCAGATTGCTTTTCCACAGGGGGAGCAGCATGTTAGCTGCTCCCCGTGTGGAAAAGCAATGCTGGCTGGGACCGTGGGGGGATTAGGGACCCCCCCCACGGTCCCCAATGAAGAGGGCCAGCCCCGGGGGATGGAGTCCCCTGGGCTAGAAATGGCCCGGGAGGGGAGCCACGTGCCCCCCTCCCCAAAATGGGATTAAAAAAAAAAAAAAAGGCCGGCCCCGGGGGATGGGGTCCCCGGGGTCATAAATGGCCTAAGGAGGGGGACAAGGCACCCCCTCTCCTAGAAGTAAACTTTTTTTATAAAAAAGGGCCATGCCCACGGGGATGGGGTCCCTGGGGTCGATTATGGCCTGTGGAGGGGGGGCCACGTGGCCCCCTTCCAGAATTTTTAATAAAAAAAACAATAGAGGGGCCTGGCCCTGGGGGATGGGGTCCCCAGGGACAAAATATTAGGAAAAGAAGGGGGACACACAGCCCCCCTTCTTAAACCAAAAAAAAAAAGAAAAAGACCGGCATCGCGCCAGAGGCCACTCCCCCTACCAGCATCACTCTGCAAACGCGCACCCTGGCCCCACTACACCTCTCTGCAATGCAGCTCTGTGGTGCTTACTGGAGGGAGCTGGTGGGCTACTTGCACCCCAGGAACCGTCAGTATTCAAGGGGAGTTAATCCCCCAACTTAAAACGCGCCACGGGGCACGTTTGCACAGTGGTGAAGGGAGGGGGTGGGTCCTGAGTTCACATGTGTGCAAGCACGCCCTGTGACGCGGTTTAAGTTGGGGAATTAATTCCTTGTCAATACTGAGGGTCCCTGGGGGCCAACTAGCCCACCAGGTACCTCCAGTAAGCGCCACGGAGCTGCGTTGCAGAGTGTTGTAAAAAGGGGCGTGGCCTCTGAACACCTCTCTACAACGCTCCCTCCTGGCGCATACTGGAGGTACCTGGTGGGCTACTTGGCCCCCAGGGACCCACAGGATAGAGGAGGAATTAATTCTCTAACTTAAAACGCGCCACAGGGTGTGTTTGCAGACATATCACCTCAGGCCACACCCCCTTCCTTCACCATTGTGCAAACGCGCCCTGTGGTGCGTTTTAAGTTGGGGAATTAATTCTCTTTCAATACTGAGGGTCCCTGAGGGCCAAATAGCCCAACAGGTATCTCCAGTATGCGCAAGGGAGCTGCGTTGCAGACAGGTGTTCAGAGGCCAGGCCCCTTTTTACACCTCTCTGCAACTCAGCTCTGTGGTGCTTACTGGAGGTACCTAGTGGGCCTGACGTGATGTGTGCGAACACGCCCTGTGGCGCATTTTAAGTCGGGGAAAAAATTCCACTTCAAACCTGAGGGACCATGGGGGCCAAGCAGCCCACCAGGTGCTTCCAGGAAGTGCTACTGCGCTGCGTTTCAGAGAGGTGGTGCAGACCGTGCCCCTTTTTTACATCTCTCTGCTACGCAGCTCTGGGGCGCTTACTGGATGTACTAAGAATTCCGATTTACTCACCTGTTATGAGGAGAGAACCCAGTGCTGCATCTTTTAGCTCAGCACTGACCCTGAAAAGTAATTCTAACCGTACTTACCAGTAACTTGTATTTCCTTCCATAAGAATCCATTGAATGGTTTTCACAAGAAAAGTTTCAAACTGTCTATTTTCGCAAACTAAAAATATTCCTTAAAAATCGCCTGTATGGCTTAAACGCATTCTTGAAACTGTTTACAGGAGATGCACCAGTGCTGGATCCAGGATCTACCACTGAGTAAGAAAAAGTGACGATAACACTACTTGCCTGCTAAGTGAATTTCCTTCCATAGGGTAACATTGACTGGTTTCACTTGGAAATTCTTCTAAGTGTGAAGTTTTGGAACTTTAAAATATTCCTATAAAATCTGCAGAACTACTAATTCCGATTTACTCACCTGTTATCAGGAGAGATGTCAGTGCTGCACCTTTGAGCCCAGTACTGATCATGAAAAGTAATTCTAACCGTACTTACCAGTAACTTGAATTTCCTTCCGTAGGCTAACATTGACTGCTTTCACTTGGAAATTCTTCTAAGTGTGGAATTTTGGAACTTTAAAATATTCACCTAAAATCATCCAAACAACGAATTCCGATTTACTCACCTGTTATCAGGAGAGAACCCAGTGCTGCATCTTTTAGCCCAGCACTGACCCTGAAAAGTAATTCTAACCGTACTTACCAGTAACTTGTATTTCCTTCCATAGGAATCCATTGTCTGGTTTTCCCCTGAAAAGTTTCTAAGTGTCTATTTTCACAAACTAAATATATTCCTAAAAAAATCACCTGTATGACTTGAACGCATTCTTTCAACTGTTTACAGGAGATGCACCAGTGCTGGATCCAGGATCCACCACTGAGTAAGGAAAAGTAACAATAACACTACTTACCTGTGAAGTGAATTTTCTGCCATAGGATAACATTGTGATTCTATGTGAAAAAAAGTCTGTCAACTTTTAAAATACATTAATATTCCTTAAAAATCACTACTGTAACCAAAATGCGTTTACGCTACTGTTTACAGGTGATGTCATAGGACTGAATATAGTATCCAGTCCTGTGGTTAGAAAAGTAGTCCATAAATTAACTATTTGCATTTAATTAGAAATTCCCATTGAGCTCAATGTTGCATTGTGTTTGAAATTGTGTTGCCCATTGCAACAACTGTAACTACTGTACTTAAAGGTCTATTGCCTATTTGCAAAGTATTTAAACTAAAGTAATTCATTCTGAGAAAGTATATTTTGTAATGTAATGTATAATGTAATTATAGTGAAATTTAAAAAATAAAATATCTAAAAATAAATAGTTTAAAAAAATGTAGGAAATCAGTATAAAAAAAAATCAATATAACAATTAAGACATTTAAAAATTGTCATTTCCAAAACCTTTGAAATTCACTGAAAAAACCATAGGTTTCAGTCCTGATATAGTTAGGAATTAGCATTTAAAAAACCTTTGAAATTCACTGAAAAAACCATAAGTTTCAGGCCTGATATAGTTAGGAATTAGCATTTAAAAAACCATAGAAATTCCCTGAAAAAAACATAGGTTTTAGGGGTGTTATAGTTAGCTGGACATTTCACTTGTACAAAACCATTGAAATTCCTCCGATATAGTTAGTTGTACTAACTACATCTCGCGCGCCCACAATACACTGCTGATGATGTCACATATTACATCATTCATGACATGGTCAGTGACATCACTGATGACCTCTCAAATGACATCACTGATGATATCACTGATGACATCATCCAGTGAATGTGGTTTGGTTCGTTATTTAAATATGTATTATATATAGCAATTTGCATTGAAGAATGAGTCGATATATAAATATAAATAACTGGATGGAGGATTTAGTAGCAGTGTGATTGACTGTTTACTTCACTAATTTATAGTGTCTCACTAAATATATTGAATGGTGACTAAACTGTGTGAATATCTGTATCACTTTGTCAGTTGTTTTGTAAACTACTGCACCAGTTGGTCACTAGCTATGTGTGTATTTGTGGCCTACGTTATGTGGGAAGTACAATCTTCCCGGTGAAGAAGCGTGTTCTAGAACATTTGCGCGCAATCGAAAATGGCGATTTGTCTTATGCTATAGCCAAACATTGCGATCAGGCACATCCTAATGTCAAAGATATCAGCACTAAAATCTCATTTTTTGGCATCGACAGGGTTGTGTTATCAACGAGAGGCGGAGACCGGGAACGTCATTTGCGACGCCTGGAATCAGAGTACATAGTGAAGTTACAAAGCAAGACTCCAGGAGGCCTCAACCATGAGGAAGATCTCCATGTTCACCTAGGCTGAAAACCTCTCTCCTCTCTTGAATTTTGTGTAGTTGTGCTATCTGTTATTTACACACGACATTAGGACGCCACTGCGTTAGATCCTCACGGCTGTGAGATCCTTATTTGTCTACACCATGCACATGCAGTTAAGACACTAGGGTCTGATTAAGCCTAATTTAGGCTCATATCCCCCTTCTCTTTCCCAGTTGTGTAATCTCTATTGCCCCTAGTACTGCTTCTATGCCATTCCGACACCGATTTATTGTTTTTCCAACTTAAAATCGATCATGGGCAGACTTGACTTTAGGCCTTTGATTTCTTTGCGTTTCTTTCTAAACTTTACATCCTGAACTCCCAATTAATATGCAACGGGCACAGGCCCGATCTCCTGTTTTCAGATATATGCCACTTGGCATCTTTTTGATTTTTATAAATTCACGTATTTCCTTACATACGAGTTAATTTCCTTTATTGTTGATTAAGCAATAATAGTTAATTCACTTATGAATTCTATTTTATTTAGAAAATAATATGTGACTGTGTTGCTAATTAGTAACGATAAAGTTTTGTTGTTAGGATTGTATAGTCTTTCTTCCAACAAGAGATGTTCAGGATATACTCACATAGATGTAAATATGTCTTCTATGTTCATGATGGTAACCAGGAAATGCTTCTTTAAAAAGACATGGCTGCCCGTTTTCCAGTGTATGACTTTTTGACAAAGACAGTGTGTCGAAACGCGTCAAGTCAATAAATACTCTATCTGCTTAAAATACATCCTGAGTGCGACTGTTTCCTGCGTTGCTCGCAGCGCGAGATATTGACATATATATATATATATATATATTCACTGAAAAACCCAAAGGTTACAGGGACGTTATGGTTAGACTGACATTACACTCGTACAAAACCAGCGAAATTCAGCAGTTATAGTTAGCTGAGTTAACTATAACAGACACCCCCGCAATGCACTGTTTATGACTTCACATATTACATCACTCATGACATGGTCAGTGATATCACTGAGGACATCACTGGTGACATCTCAAATGACTTCACTGATGATGACATCATCCAGTGATTGTGAGTTTTTTAAAAACATACTGTTAAACATATATAGTAAGGTAAGTGGCTATGGGAGTTTCTATATGTGTGAGTGAGTGGATGAATAAGTGGTGTATACAAGAGTGAGTGGGTATGTGAGAGAGTGAGTGTGTCAGAGGGTGAATGAGTGAGTAGCTGTGTGAGTATCTGTATGGGTGAGTGAGGTGGTGTTTAAATGGGTGTAACGGTGAATGAGAGGATGGATGAGTGGCTGTATGGGTGAGGGTGCAGGTGTGTCAGCAGCTGTAAATGGTGAATGAGAGAGTGCATGAGTGGCTGAATGGGTGACTGAGCAGGTACAAAAATGTCTGTATGGGTGAGTAGCAGGGTACATAAGTGACTGTATGGGTGTATGAATGGGTGTGTAAGTGGGTGTATGGGTTAGTGAGTGGGTGTGTGAGTAGTTTTCTGCGTGCCAGAAAGGGAGTGTGAGTGGCTGTATTGGGAAGTGAGTGTAAAAGAGGTTGTATGGGAGAGTATGTACATGTCTTAGTGACTGTATGGATGAGTAAGTCGATGTCTTAGTATATCTATGTGTAAGTGAGTGGATGTGTGAGTAACTATACGGGTGAATGAGTGGATGTGTTAGTAACTATGGGTGAGTGAGTAGATATGTGAGTATTTGTATAGGTGACTGAGTATGAGAATGGATATATGGGTGCATGAGTGGATGTGTAAGTGCCTGTATATCTGTATAACTGTATGTGTGAGTTGCTGTATTGGTCACTGAGTAGTTGCATGAGTGGCTGTATATGTGAGTTAGAAGTTGCGTTAGTGGCTGTATGGGTGACTTGATGTGTGAGTGGCTCTATGAATCAGTGAGTAGGTGTGTGAGTGTAGATGATGTCATCAGTGATGTAATCAGTGATGGAATTTGAGATCACATGAGTGATGTCATCAGCGGTCAGTTGAGAAGTCATCAGGGATGTCATGAGTGATGTCACTGACCATGTCATGAGTGATGTAATATGTGAACTCCTAAGCAGTGCATTGCAGGGGCGTAAATTATAGTTATCTCAGCTAACTGTAACTGCTGCATTTCTCTGGTCTGTATGAGTGAAAACCCTTTTTTTCAGTGAATTTCTATTTTTTTTAACTAGTAGTCACGTTTGTAGAGTGGTTGAGAAAGGGGGTGGGGCTTTTGGCCAGCTCTCACGAACCCCGCTGTGTCTCACTTACTAGAGGTAATAGGAAGGCTTCTTGCCCCCTAAACACCCACAGCTTCCAAGAGGACTTCATTCCCCAACCAGAAGTGTACCAGGAGGTGCGTTTGGAGAGTGGTGGAGAAAGGGTGTGTGGCCTCCAAAGACCTTTCAGCAATCCTGCTGTGTGAGATTCACTGGAGGTAACAGAAGGCTTGTTGGATCCCACGGACCCTCCGCAGTCAAGATTTCAACCCCCCCAACCAGTAGTGCGACAGGAGGTACATTCGCAGACCGGTGGAGAAAGGGGGCATGGCCTCGGACGACCTCTCAGAAATCCTGCTGTTTGGGACTTACAGGAGGTAACAGGAGGGCTTGTTGGTCCCCAAGGACCCACAGCATTCAAGTGAGCATTCAAGTGAACATCATCCCCCAACTAGAAGTGCACCAGAAGGCGCATTTGCATAGTGGTGGGAAAAGGGGCGTGGCCTCTGACAATCACTCCGCAGTCCCACTGTGTGGGTCTTACTGGAGGTAATAGAAAGTCTTGTTGGCCCCCAAGGACCCTCTGAGGTCAAGGGAACTTAATTCCCCAACCAGCAGTGTGCTAGGAGGCACGTTTGCAGAGTGGTGGAGAAAGGCGACATGGCCTCCAAGTCCTCTCAGCAATCCCGCTGTTTGAAACTTACTGGAAGTAACAGAAGGGGTTCCTGGTCTCCAAGGACCCTCAAGGACCCTGGTCTCCAAGGACCCTCAGCATCCAAGGGGGCTTCATCCCCCAACCAGCACTGCGCCAGGAGGCGAGTTTCTAGAGTAGTGGAGCAAGAGAGCCAGGACTCCGGCAACTTGCCGGTCCCGCATTTGTTTTTTTTTTTGTTGTTTTTTTTTACAAGAGTGGAGCCGGTTGGCACCCCTTCCCTGGGCAGATTTGGGCCCTGGGTACATCATCTCCTGGGGCCAGGCCTTACTGTAAAGGGGGAAGGGTCCTGCCTTTCTTTTTTTTTAAAGTATTTTTAATCTAAAATGGAGGGGGAGCTGAGGGCCCCCCCTCCTAGTCTGATTTCAGCCCCAGTGGCCTCATCATTTGGGGCCCTGCCTCTTTTAAAAACATATTTTAATAAATCATGGGAGAGGGGCCCACATCTTCCTGGGCCGATTCCAGCCCCTGGGAAACCATCTCCCAGGGACCAGCCTGTAGGGTGTTTACCCTGGTCCCAACCACTGCAATGTTGGGGACCGTGGGGGAAGCCTGAAGGCCCCTGCAGTCCCTGCCAGCTCCCCGCCTCCTGCAGGAGCCGGCATTGCTTTGACACAGAGGGAGTTGCTAACATGCAGCTCCCTCTGTGTCAAAGCAATTGTGCTCCGCTTTGAGTAAGCGAGAGCAAAATGCTCTCGCTTGCTCAAAGCAGAGCATAGTTTGCTATGGCTTGGCTGGAGCAGTAAAGCTCCTTCCAAGCCATAGCAAACAGCTATGTCCCAGAAGTGGGCACTCACGGACATAGCAGGAGCCGGCCCTCAGGGGTGGCGGTCCCCAAGTCCATCTTTGGCTCCAGGAGGGGGCCGTACGGTGCCCCTCCAATCTGTACCAGGGAGGTGGTAGACCACGGGCCGGTGGTCCGCAACAGACCCCCTTCATTATATTTTTTTTAACTCCGGGGAGATGGCGGTCCTCAGGACAACGAGGGGATCTAATGGGTCCCCCGCATTACTATTATTCATTGCCCCAGGGAGGTGACGATCCCCGGGGCTCAGGGTGGTGGTGGTAGGGGTGGGGGGACGTGCAGCCACCACATACTATTACATGTGCCCACGGGCTTGGCCCACCTGGAGATTTTTTTAAACACATGGGCGGGAGCCTGCACTTGTGTTTTTTATATTATTTTTACAGTGAATGCACAAATTCATTGCAACATAATGGGAAAAGAATTACATAATGCTTTTGGGGGTCAGGGTATTCTTACCCTCCCCCTTTTCTTTATTTTGACTTTTTTGGGGGGAAGCAGAGTCCTATGATGGCTGCCAGCACTTCCTGGTTGAAGTGCTGGCAGCCTATCAGAGTTGTGCATTTCCCTGCACAAACTTGTCTTTTTTCGTAAAGAATTTGTGGCCAGAGATATCACAAACTTTTTGCTCTTAAATTTCTCAAAAACTACTGAACAGATTTGCACCAAATAACAAAAAGCACAATCTGCATAACAACATCTACCTTTCTGCCAAATTTGGTGTAATTCCGTCCAGCGGTTCGGGCTGTAGGTTTGACTACGCATCCTATGGGAATTAATGGAGAAAACACTTTTTTTGAGTCTTGAGTCCCCTTTTTCTCAGCTCCCGCTTAACGGATCACCCTGAAACTTCCCATGCACAACAAAACTTCCCATGCATAACCAGACTTACTATGCCACATTTTTGGGTAAGTTTCGTGAACATTAGTTAACCGGCACCATAGATTTAGACAAGTCCAAAAATGCTTTTCCTATGGAAACCAGGTCCTAACTATAGCGACCTACTGGCAACCGCCAGTAGGTAATATGTATGCCTACTGATATATAAATCAGTAGGCAGTGCTGGCAGTCGCCAGTAGGTAGTTGTAGTGAGGACCAAAATTTCCATAGGAAAAGTGTTTTTTTGTTTTACCAATAACTTTGGCGCTGCTTGGCGAATCTTCAGGAAACTTTCACAGAACTTCCCCTTTTTGGTTCAGCTACTGTATTGAATGTTTCAGGATGATACGTCAAGTGGAGGCCGAGAAAGTATATTTATATATATATATATAGATATATATATATATATAACATTGAGGATGGCAGAAGCGCCGAAACGCATCTGTCTGGTGTACTTTTTTTTAAAGTTGTGGCAATAAATACTTATAAAATCAATGCTCCTAGTGTGCACCTTGTTTATGGTTTAAGGAACGTAACCGCATGTTTGACAAGTATATGTGCTTTCGCAAGCACAGGAGGTTGCACCCGTGTTGAGTGGTGCGGCACCTTTGGCGAAGACAGAAACGTATATATATATATATATATATATATGTATATATATATATATATATATATATATATATATATTATTTATTTATTTATGTACCACTGAATCCCTGTATTTCTTCATGTCTGATCCACGTCTGAAAAGCATGTAGGTACTTCTTTAGGGATAAACCCCTATTCATGTATGACCATTCCATGTTACTAATTGAGATGCTGCATTTTTGTTTGGAGCATAATTTCTTTTTGTTTGAGTAATGGCACAAATAGGTGACAGAGACTGCCATGGGAAGGTGCTTTGCTACAAGTTATGCCGGGATGTTCATGGGACGAGTTTGAGCACATATGGGCAGAGGGCAATGAAGAATGGGCCAGACATTTAATATTATGGTCAAGATATATTTTTTTGATTTGGGATGGCTCTCAGGAGACCCCAGATGCCTTTTTGGAAAGGATAGGAGAAAATGACCTTAACCTATGATTCACCAGCAGGACAGAAACTAACAGCAGAGATTTTCTAGATGTAAAAGTAGAGATAGTGGGTGAAAGCATTGATACAAACCTATTCAGGAAGACCACTGCAGGGTACAGTATTCTGCATGCACACAGTCACCATCCTATGAAACTCAAATGGAGTATCCCCTACGGAGAACTCTTAAGAGCAAAAAGGAATTGCAGTAACAACAATTCCTTCAAAAAAGAAGAGAACACAATAGTGGGGAGATTCAGGCAGAGAGGGGGAGATTCAGGCAGAGAGGGTACCCAGAGAGAGTGATCAAGACAGCGATAGAAACATTTCCCAATGCCAACAGAGATAGCCTTCTCAGACCCAAAGTAAAGGAGAGTAGTAGGAAAGAGATCAGGCTTATAACAGCATTGAACGACGAGTTCACTGCTGTCAACTGGATTGCAAGTAAGCACTGGCATCTGGTTAAATCAGACCTTCTTATAGGTAAACTAGTCAGCCACCGCCCACATATTACCTACCGCAAAAGTTACTCCCTCAGGGACATGCTGGTGCATAGTTATCCAATATGTCAAAAATAAGATCCCTTTGGGTTTCTCATAAGCACACTATAGATCACACTAATCTTACATACACTCTAATCACCGTTATGGTTCTGCCATAATCTAGAATTGTAAGATGAGGCTAGCATGTCTCCCGACACTATACACGTTGTGGGCCACTTCCATGAGACTTAATGATAGATGCGAGCCAGGTGTCATTAGAGAATAACTGGATGGGGGCTTTAGATAAACTTCATTGTACAATTGGCATACACTAATCACGGAGTGATTCTCTACGGACAAGCCGACTGTCCATGAGGGCCAGAACCACTGGCTCTTTTTTAGAATGTAAAGGTTAATGAGAGAAAAAGGAATTATTCTATAAACCTCCGTGATGACGTGTTTCTATGAGAGGACTCGTTTAAAAAGGGTAATGCACGGGTGAAATAAGGGGGCACTATAGCGCATCAGAATGGTCCTGAGATGCTTTCGCTAGTAGTAGAGAGGATGTATTTATGTGGGACAGCATGGCGAGATGTAAAAATTGGGATGAAATTCAGAACTCAGCATAGTGTTCTCTCGTACAAGTATCAACATTCTTTGATTGAGGTTGCCAAAAGCTCTTCATCCTAATTTTGAGCCATAGCTCCAGTGGCTAAATCCAATTGGGTATAAAATCAAGTAGAGTGCATATACTTTCTTTTACTTTTACATTATAGGTAATTGTGATGAAGTTCTTTTAAGTCGGAATGCTTAAAAACAGGGCAGAGTTAATAAACCGTCCTCTCCTTTCTTTATATCATTTGGTGAACTATAGGGTTCAAAGGACGAATTGATCGACACACAGAATCTAGCAGATCTGTGAAGTTTATGGAATTATAATTCGAAAAACCTAAAGACTCTGGTTTTATATAAAAGGTAGAGTTTGAATCATTTTCTGAATCATGATGAAAAAAGAAATCTGATCTGATGAGGGAGGTTATCTTATAATGTATTTTTCTATTTTTCTCCCGTGCTCAAAGTATCCATAGAACAATCCCACTTTTACCACTGATGAATCGCATGGTTAATGTTGAGAATCAATATTGTTAAGGAAGGAATGCAATATTTTCTCCTTCCTACAAGCTTGTTCTTTCAGTTGATTAGGTGGGTACACACCCCTACAACTATAATCATTAACATTCAAGTATGATAGAATAGGGATGGTGTATGAATGAAAATGTCACTCCCTTTCTCCTTAATTCTAAATGATCATGTGATTGGTGCGACATGAAAGGTGTGCATGGAAGACAAGAGATCTCCCCTATAAAACCCATTCACATACGCATAGATATATTTTAAATTATTATTTGTGATAGGTCTATCCATTGAGGAACGTTTACACTATGAGTTTGTTGTATTTATTGAATGCTTCTTATAAAGTTAATTACGGTAAATGCATTATAGTATATAGCAATGTTTTTGTGAATAGTATCTAATATGTTGATTTTTTATATGCATATATTTACTAGATTATTGTGCTGGGAGACACCAAAATATAACTGTTAGCCTGAAGAAGGTGGTGTATTCAATCAAACCACCGAAACGCGTCACTTTGATTTGAAACCGCACCCAAGCATCACTGGCTATTTCACAATAGGGATTTGACCGAACATTTACATCTGTGTCATGTAATTTCGAACTCTAAATGAAATATTAACGAAGCCTGCGTGTCTTGGTTTCCGAAATAGAGCTATTGAACTCTATATTGATTAATTTGTGTTGTATCCTCCCAGGAGTTTCGAATATTAGGTGTGTTTTTAATAATACTGTCATTTTATGTGGGTTTTTTTTCATAAAAGAAAAGAATTGATCAATGTAATTTTTAATTATACTTGAATTGAATAAGGATCCTGCCAATAAAGATATCTTGTATTTTACTTTTCCGGGTTTCGATTCCAGTAACGGTGATTAGAGTGTATGTAAGATTGGTGTGATCTATAGTGTGCTTATGAGAAACCCAAAGGGATCTTGTTTTTGACATATTGTCTGTTTCTGGTGTCCTGTCCCTTTGGTGAGAAGGGCCCCTCTCTCTAATTTTGGCATAGTTATCCAAGACAACAATGCAACCACAAATTTACGATGTTCGAGAAGGAGCGTTCCATATGAATTCAAAATTTAACAGTCCAATACTGTAGTCCCGAAAAGTAGAAAGATGTTGTTGAGATGTTTGCTTCAAGTTCAGATGTTTATTTTTCAATGGAATTTACATCATCAAAACATCATCCAACTCCAAAGAAAATAGTGCAGTTACAGCCAAATAGTGTAGTTACAGCCAACGCGTTTCATCCTTCTTTAGGGCTTCATCAGGGCTGTAAAGTAGAAATACACAAGATCACAATTTTATTCATGATGTCATAAATCAAATCTCGAAATCACTCTTCCTAAACCAATATAAAGGTACCTGCCTATTTAACAATCTATACATAATATCGGGGAGACATTTTTTTAAATTCAACAAATAACAAAATCCTTGTGTGCAGGTGCAATATGATCCCATATTTATTCATTAAATAATGATTTATGAAACAATAGCAGATCGAAACCCTCACATTAACGAATGGCTCATTGGCATAGTGGATCTATAATTAATATATCCACTATATTGCGAGTACCCACTAAATCCTGTACCCATCATAATTCTGATGCTAGTCTCCACCCACTCAGAAAAACTTTATTATTTTATGGATACAGTGAAGTTGAATCTTTCTCACCTCCTATTTATTCCAATCTTAATATCCTCCTGATCCTGATTAGATATGACAGCCAAAATCCAAAAGATTATTATTGGAAATAAATGCCAGCTCACTGCAACAATAACCAAAAGGATGTGGTTCAGAAAACATCCCACGAAAAAATCACTAGTTATATCCCCTCTTGCTTGTTTCATGAACTGTTTTCACAATTGCCTCACCTGCAATCTCATTAGAATAAAGCCTGTTCTCTACTCGAATCAATTCAATGCAAAGTAGCCAGATTTATTTCTTTTAAAATGCTCAGTTCTGTGAAAAAGCCAATTCTGTATGAAAAATAAAACAATGCAAAAATGAAGTATCCCATTCTTAATATAATGTGGATACAAGTAGTGCGCACTACTTGCAATCCCAACATTTGTTATCATGATGGAACAATACAGAATCTGTAGCTGCGGCTGAATGTAGGTTGATGAAGAGGTTTGATTCATTGGGATTACTTTGGATACAAGCCGCTGGACTTAAATTACACAGAAGGGGGCTTATAGATTTTGTGCATAAACTGGCAACCATTAGCGATACAGATAATTTTTAGAGGAGAGATATTGTGTTTGGTGAATATTTAATACTAGATCTATTGCATAGAAAATTGACAGTTTCAAAACGGTTGAAGATACAGCCGAATGGAGGGATTACCATTAATGTTATTGCCAAAATAGGTAAAACTCGTAAGGTAAGAATAGCCAAAAGGAACAGGCCTTTTCCTGAGGTTATTTTAGAATTATACTCTTAAGATTTCACATGTGGTATTTACATTTGTTAACCTTAGATTGACATATGATTCGACATAACAATGAAAAAGTTTATGACCAAAATTGTTGGAAGAGCAACATTTGATATCACAAATTTAAGATTTAAAATTATCGAAAGAACAGTTATCATGGGGGTGCGAATAATACAGCGTCGTGTCGATTTGAGTGGCGCGTGCTCTGGGGTTCGAAAGAATCTATTCCTAACGATAACATAAGAATTAAGCATTTATCTCAGTCACGCGACCCCCAGTAATTAATATAATGAATGTGAGGCAGAATGCCTGACGATTTCAATCGTGCGATGAGGAGGGTATCTATACCGTAAAAAAGTAAAGAATAATAGCGGCCCGGAAAGAACACACGCGTTAAAGAAACAGTAGGCAGTGACTAATACACTGAAACATATGGCAGCGGACCGGATAGGAAACACGAGGTTAGGATTCAAATTAAGTAAGTTTCGATTGGTTGGTTCATATATTTACGTCAGGAGGAGGTTCAATCTCTTTAAACTTGGGGGCATCTGATTGGTTCTTTTAGTCTTGCCGGCAGTTTGATAGGATGTCCGGGAAGCCCATTCAATTTGCATAATTGAAGGCTTGAAATTCGAGCATTTGATTTGATATTTTGCGTTATAAAGAAGGAGCCTGGCGGTGAAAAGGTGGCATTATGGATTTATCGCACCGGATTGTGGCAGGTCGGAGTATTTTCTCTAATGACAGCCGTTGTGATTTGAGCAGGTATGAAGGGTCCGGTATACGTTTTTGTTTTCTGCATTAAAATATAAGTGATGGTGACGCGGGATACTTCATTTTTGCATTGTTTTATTTTTCATGCAGAATTGGCTTTTTCACAGAACTGAGCATTTTAAAAGAAATAAATCTGGCTACTTTGTATTGAATTGATTCGAGTAGAGAACAAGCTTTATCCTAATGAGATTGCAGGTGAGGCAATTGTGAAAACAGTTCATGAAACTAGCAAGAGGGGATATAACTAGTGATTTTTTGTGGAATTTTTTCAGAACCACATTCTTTTGGTTATTGTTGCAGTGAGCTGGCATTTATTTCCAATAATAATCTTTTGGATTTTGGCTGTCATATCTAATCAGGAGGATATTAAGATTGGAATAAATAGGAGGTGAGAAAGATTCAACTTCACTGTATCCATAAAATAATAACGTTTTTTGAGTGGGTATAGACTAGCATCAGAATTATGATGGGTACAGGATTTAGTGGGTACTCGCAATTTAGTGGATATATTAATTATAGATCCACTATGCCAATGAGCCATTCGTTAATGTGAGGGTTTGGATCTGCTATCGTTTCATAAATCATTATTTAATGAATGAATATGGGATCATATTGCAACTGCACACAAGGATTTTGTTATTTGTTAAAAAAATATTCTCCCTGATATTATGTATAGATTGTTAAATAGGCAGGTACCTTAATATTGGTTTAGGAAGACTTATTTCGAGATTTTGATTCATGACATCATGAATAAAATTGTGATCTTGTGTATTTCTACTTTACAGCCCTGATGATGTCCTAAAGAAGGATGAAACACGTTGGCTGTAACTACACTATTTGGCTGTAACTGCACTATTGTCTTTGGAGTTGGATGATGTTTTGATGATGTAAATTCCATAGAAAAATAAAAATCTGAACTTGAAGCAAACATCTCAAGGACCTCTTTCTACTTTTCGGGACTACAGTATTGGACTGTTAAACTTTGAATTTATATGGAACGCTCCTTCTCGAACATCGTAAATTTGTGGTTTTTGGGTTGTGGCCTTAACGGTGAGCCATAAGAAGTTGAGCGTATGTAACCCACAACAATTAATAATAAGACTCACTGGTGCTCATAGGGTTTGACCTTCACCGTTACTCTTTGGTATTTCAACAATGCAACCACTTAGGGTCCTGGCTGAGAGAACTACCAGTGTTCTACAGATGCTGGAAATGCAAAGCTTGTGCCCATAGTCCCAATGTGAAGACATATCTCTTACCCACAGGGAGGAAGGCTAAGATAAAAACCTTTCTGAATTACAACACTGACTATGTTATGTATGTTTTGGTATGCATATGTGGTCTACGATATGTAGGCAGCACTATGTACCCAGTCTAAAAACAGATCTTGGAGCACCTACGCGCTATCAAGAACCATGACACCAGTTACCCAGTGGCAAGACATTGTAACCAGGTACATTGACCTAATTGTGATGACATCTCATTTCTTAGTGTTGACAAGATCCCAGCGAATAAAAGAGGAGGTGACAGAGAAAGTGCTCTAAGAAAGTTGGAGTCAGAGTACATAGTTTGCCTCTACAGCAAATCTACCGGTGGCCTTAACCAATATGAAAGACTTCATACCTATTTGGGCTAGAACCACCTCTTTGGTTTGGTTTCATTTATCTGCCAATAGTGTCCTTTGGTTTCATATATAAAGATACACAACATGCCCTTTTTTGCCTAGCACTTGTACAGTTATGATATTATTAAGACAAGTTGTCTGTTCACTAAGAAAATTCTGGCAATTCAGTATTCACTATTTTTATTTTTTACACACCACATCTCACTTGCACGTCTTTTGGATTATGTTTATTTTAATCAATTTAGCCAGCGTGAAAACTAGAGGACTTTTTGAGGAAATTCCCTCCCTGATGTTTGAATGTATTTGATGCTACCTTATATTTGGTTACTTGACCACTGCAAATGCTCTGAATGCGAGATGGAAAAACAGTCACTTGACTGAAAATAGAGTCCAATAATAGCGCTATGCTAATTTTAATTTCATTTTAGTATTAATTACATTAATTACAATGTACACCATCATGACATTGGGAATATACATTTGCATAACTGCCTGCATTGTACCTTGTCAACATCCATTGAAATGTATTGACTTAATGAGTCTTTTTACCCAGTGGGAGTTTCTCCACAATATGACTAGTCCCGTCAGTCTTTATCATGTTCATTTGCTCACACTGATGTGGGTGTTTTGTTTTTACTGGAAATAGGGCACTGTTATTGTTGGCTTTGAGAAAGGCCGGTTAGCGCGAAATGCGTTATCTTCAATAAATTCATTGCTGGCCTTACTTGGGCTGCTGCGCAGGTACGCTGTTGTTATATTTAAATATATATATATATTATCTACTGGCGGTCGCCAGTAGATAGTTATAGTTAGGACCGTGTTTCCATAGGAAATCTCAAAATTCTATGAATAACTTTGTAGCCGGTTGACGAATCTTCGCGAAATTTTCAAAACTAATGGGGCGCTCCGCTCAGCTCCTACCCTGAAAGTCTCGGGGTGATTCGTCAAGCGGGGGCCGAGAAAAAAGGGGGGTCCAAAAATGCATTTTTCCCATGCATTTTTCCAAAGGACCTTTAGTCGAAGGTACAGCCCGAACGGCTGAACAGAATTACTTGAAATTTGGCAGAGAGGTAGGCCTCAGGTCAGGGAAGTGCCTTTTGCAGGTCTGGTGTCAATCTGTTCAGTATTTCCTGCGAAAATAGCATTTAAAAGCATATAAATATCTATACGCGTGCACCGTGCGCGCACGGTGCCGTGCGCGAGCGAAATTCTCATTGGTTGTTAGATGTCAGTCAACATTCGAATTGGTCGAAATCAGGAAGTGTCGGCCGCCATTTTGTCACTCGCACTGAAAAGGAAAGGGGGAAAAAAGGTGGAAAATGTGAAAAGGGGGCAGGGAAGAGAGTTCCTGACCCCCTAGCCTTTGTCCGGGGGTCACAGAAGGACCCCCAAGGGTGAAATAAACATTTATTTTTTTATTTACAAAAATCGCGGGGTGCGCGCACGGTGCGTGCACGTTGCATGGTGCACGCAGCGCACCGTGAGCCCAACCCGTTCGCGCACGGTGCACGCACGGTTAAAAACCTTGAAAAATATATATATATTAATAAATACATAACTTAGCATTTAAAAAAACGTACAAATTCACTTAAAAAACCATAGGTTTCACACACGTTATAGTTAGGAATTAGCATTAAAACACCTTGCAAATTCACTTAAAAAACCATAGGTTTCACACAGGTTATAGTTAACTATAGAAATTCCCCTGTTATAGTTAGTTCAGATAACTATAACTCGCGCGCCCGCAATCCACTGCTCATGACGTCACATATTACATCACTCATGACATGGTCAGTGGCATCACTCATGACATCACTGATGACATCATCCTTGTGATAGAGTGGCGGTCGCGCGAGTTATAGTTATCTGAACTAACTATAACGGGGGAATTTCATTGGTTTTTTACGAGTGAAATGTCCACCTAACTATAACCTGTGTGAAACCTATAGTTTTTTAAGTGAATATATATATATATATATAAAGCTCCAGGTTTCACCCAATCTGCCAAAACTCAAGACGGGTGCCTTCTCCTGCAAACGTGAGGGTGAATCACGTACAATACTCCAGCTCCAAAAACAGGCACACAGCACTCACGGGACATTGGTTGTTTTAATTAGAGCAAATGCATTTCGGCGCATTGCCTTCTTCAGTGCTCATTTCAAATGCCGTCAAAGTTACACAAGTTTAAATTGCTTCACGGGTGATTTCATTGGAGGAATGCATAGAGTAAACAACAACGAAGGACTGACAGAGTTCTTGGTGCAAATACCGATGTTATGGCAGCCATGTCTGCATGCACATCCATTACTTCAAATCTTTCAGTAATCATTTCGTTTTGCCATTATTAGTAACTTCTTTTAGTCTTTCATAGACAATGCAGCATTTAGTCTTGCATAGAATAAAAACGAAACTTCTTTTCAATGTACCTTGCATGCAGACATCTCCTTGCAGTCCTTTAGCAAATTAACAGCCATATTGACAGTCTCTCTGTCCCTCGTCACGGTAGTGACGAGGGACAGAGAGACTGTCAATATGGCACAAGGCTTTGTGGGACATGGAGGCTGTTAATTTGCTAAAGGACTGCAAGGAGATGTCTGCATGCAAGGTACATTGACCAATGTCCCGTGAGTGCTGTGTGCCTGTTTTTGGAGCTGGAATATATATATATATATATAACATCAATTAAAGTGAGATATTTATACATTTATTTTTTACCATGATTAGAAGTTAGGACCCAAATGCCAAATATGCCAGAAGAACGAGTCAATACAACCTGGGGGACTACACAAAGATTCACTTTGCTATCGCATTGTTTTACTTGGCTATATTTTAGTTCAAAGTTGTGGACTGACAGTAGAAACTCTTGTCAAATAACCTAACATACTTACTCCATTTGTAGTAAGCAATGGAATGTACTGGAATTGGAAGAAATTAGAATGTTCGTATATGTAGTTACAACTTATGGAGGCGCCAGCTTCCAAATTTCCTCAGGGTGGATAGGCGGTAAGTCAGTAACTCAAGAGATGAGTTTGCTTTCAAATGTCTTCAGTGCAGATAAGCTATAAGGCATGACATTTGGCCCCCTGTATCAGTACCAGAAATTGTATTATATGTGGCACCAAAGATGATATTACACCAATAGGAAAGGAGGAGTTAAAGGCTTAGGGTACTATATCAAAGTACCCACAATGCCACTTAGACTCTGCTATTTACAGTCAAAATCAACACAATGGGCCTGATTATGATGCCGGTCGGACTGCCCATCACGACTGCTGTGGTCCGATTCTGACTGCCGAGGGCGGGAAAGCTCCGACCATCGTATTACGATGCAACCGATGCTACCGCGGAGATCTCTTCATCGGTGGTGCCCCACTCCCCGGAAATGTCGCTGCAAGTGGGTACAAATGCACAGGAAATGTGCAGTTGTTAACACATACATGAAACATATGGGGACATGCCTTGTGCACCATGTACCCCATTGCTGGAGTGTGGCGATATCTGCAAAGTTCAGTCAATGGGGATACATGCCACATGAGGACTTACCTGGATTCTGCTGCCCATAGGACCGTACACGAGCTGTAGGGGGGACCTGGAGGAAGGGATCAACGCTGGAGTCCACCAGGGAGAAGGGGAATTGGCTGAGTATTCACCCCTTTTCCTATGTTTACAACGACTCAAGGCAGGAGGTCGGACCTCCACGGTCAGGTCTTCGGAAACTCACATCGTAATACGGATGGTGGCCGGATGTACCTGTACTGCGCGATGGCTGCTGTTCCTCTCCGACAGCCAATTCGGCAGTTTGAGGAAGGCTGTCGGAGTCAGCGGTCTGTCAGTGGTCAGTCAGAGTACAGGCTGGATGCAGAGTAATCCGGCAGTTGGACTGACCGCTTCTAAAGAGACCTTCGGCGGTCGAACCGCATCAGACAGGGCCATGGAACGCAGTCCAACTGCTATAGTGATCAGGCTCAATGTTTCTAAATGTGTACCAAGTGGTTTAGAGTGCAAAACCCAAGTACATGGGTATAAAGAATCCAAACAAAGGCTTGTCATCCCATAATGTGTCCTACTAGTACTTGGAATTTTACATACTCTTGATGCCGGATATAGAGTCTGGTTAATGGGTACTTTATCACGAATGTGACGGATAACCTGCCAGCCTTATTGAATGTGCATTATTTCCTAAAGCACTTGCAATAAGGCAGACAGGATATCTATCACATTTATGACAGAGTACACATCCATCGGACTCTTAATTAGACACATTAAGGGCATAATTTAAATCTCGGTGGATGAACGGCGACAAATATCCCGTCCGTCGAAATATAAATTCCATTATATCCTATGGGATTTATATTTTGGCGGACAGGATATCCGTCACCATTGTGATCGAGTAACCCATCCATATAGATCTAAATCAGGCCCATAATAGATTTCTGAGGGATAGGTAGGGTTTTTTTTCTCACCCACTCTACATCTCATTCCAGATAACCCAGAGTCTTAGAGTTTCTTGGGGGAAGATGTAGTTGAGTAGTAAGGTTACAGTCTATGAAAAGAGAAGACTTAGATATTTCAATCTCTGGTTCCCTACTTTATCAGATTGTCTAATTCTAGGCAAAAGGCTGTGGGGCTTATTTACAAGTCATTTGCGCTGCCAGTATGTCACTTTTTCCCACATAAAAAGCGACGCACCAGCGGTGCAAGGGCTTGTAAATATGCCCCTATGTCCCTTTATTTCAGTTTTCCCAGCCCCTATTTTGCACTATGGCATTCGGTTATTGGGATGTGAGGGTGTTATAATTTTTGGTTGGTAGATGTGCCTGAGTACTCCCAGTCAGGTGTGCCAGTGTATGTGTAAGGTTTCACCCGGAAACTGCACCCCTCGTATAGGGACATTTCCTTAAACCAGTGAAGAGATAATTTATAACCAACTCCTCATCCCCTCCTGCACACCACAGGACTGGTGGAACAAAAGGGAGTCATGCAATGACACCTGTTTACTCTGTAATGACCTGCTGCTGAGACTGCTCACATCTTACAACATTCCTCTACCCCAAGAGAACTCTTTCTTTATTTTGTCACTGGCTATTAGTGAACTTGCAGACACACATCAAAATAATTTTGTTATGATGGAATGGGGAGAACAGCAGAAATACCAGTGGTCCTTCTGTTCGACATCTCTTCCTTTTTTGGCAGGGGGTAGGTATGTGGCGTTAGATTGGAGGCTAAAAGTGCACAACTTTTCTCTTTGCAGGTTTATTTTTAGAAGGAAATATGATTCGATAGCCTTCCAATGTCCCTCCATACATCGTTCTTCATTACAAAAAATACAGCCTGCAAGGCACTTTTTCTGTTGGTGAAAACTGGAGCAGAACAAGTGACAGGCTGTTTGAACACAAACGTCTGATTCCAACAACTCTGAAATGCCCTTCTCTCATAAACATTTTCTATTTAAAGCCCTTTGAGTTCAAGGTATATCAAATGGAATTTTATATCATATATCAAAATACAAATAACCGCAAGGTTACATCACACACACATTTTCAGTTTTCCACTCTGCAGCAAGAGCAATAAGCCACCAAACTCTCATATTGCCTGTAACAAAGTATGTTAACAAGCTTTCTGGTGTGCTCCTGGCATGGAATAATAGGGACATCATCCTTTTTACTAAAAAAACACAACATTCCCCACAATGTCAGAGAGGCAGGTTACAGCCTGTACTAATTCTCGTCGGATAACCGATTCACAGTCAGCATAGAATCAGCCTCCACCAAAGCTGCAACACTCTGTATGCATCCCTGGTACCGAGGTGATGCTCAGAAGCACGTCAGCTACCAGAGGCAGGGTGCAGCAGTCAATGCAGGGGAAAGGAGCTGCTATTTATCCTGCTATGGTGTGATGACTCTGAAAGATGGAAAATTCAGGAGGAAAAGGAACAGGTATCCCCAAAGTCTTCCTCTGAATTGATCAAATGGAGGCTAAGCATACCTGAGAGAGAGGGAAGGGCTAACACAATCCAAGTCTATGGAGGGACTACGTTCTACCTTTCAGATCCAATCAATCCCAAAAGTATAGGACTAGACCTCCAGAAAGAGAGAATTCACGCAATTGGAGATAAGAAGTGGGGCTACTGGGGGGGCAGTGCCCTTAGATTCCCAAATAAAGCAAACTCACAAAACAATCCTTGCTGTTAGAAGTGAGTGTGGACACCGTACACATACAGTGATACAAAAGTGATCTACAGTTAAAGGACGAAAAGTCCTTATCTGCCCTTGGGAGGCATGCTTTGTCATTGCCCCTTTTCTTGCACTAGCATTAGAAGTTCTGGTACAAGCTGCCAGCCTCGTAAATAGGAGACCATGACGTGTTTTCTGAGCGAGATCAGGCAGGGGTGCTCTCTGGTGAGCAGGTGCTGGTGGTATCTAGAATGTGATGAAATGCAGAGGGAATATTGTGCGAGCTCCAACTACCTATTAGTGGAAACTAAGCTCTTTATTCATATCCCCAGTGGTAGATTAAAAGAGGACGAGGGATAAATCGACCCATACAGATAGGTCAATGTTTCTGCCCAACTGGCACCCTCAAACGAAAAGTAAAGGGATTCTTCAGGATGGCATGTACCTCTTTGCTAGTAACAGCCCCGTATGGGAAGTGGGGAAAAACTCAAAAGTTACAAGAGACATCTCTTTTCCATGCAGCATCTCGGCCGGGACACAAGAATTCCAGAGAACACTGGCATGGCCTGGGCATGGTGTTCAGATATTATTCTAAGTGTCACTTGCTCATCAGACATGTCAAGCTTTTTAAAGCCTGCTTTTGACCACTGCTTGTAACGCTCGATTTAAAATTATTGTACTCATCCCTGGGTGCTTAATCTATGGCTTTAGGTTACAGTAATACAAAACCATTAGTATTATTTCTTTGCACTAATAAGAATCATATTTTCCTTGGTGTATATTAAAAAGGGCTTCTATTTTGATTCAATGTACACATGCCTTCGACGATGCACATGTACTGTTCAATTAAAGTGTATTTTTTTAATGTTCTCATATAGTTACTAGGTATAGGTGTCAGCATGCTTTCTTTTATCTTCATTATATCTTTGTTGCATATGCTTGCAATAAAAAAATTATTTAACCATCACACCAGCTGGATAAGGCCAATCTTGGAAAGGGGTTGTGATTAATCCCAACTCTAGCACTGCTGTTATGGAAAAACAAATTATTTTTACTGATTGTGCATTACATAATGTCACACTACATCATTTATACTGGCATTACATACATGCAAACATACATACTATCATTTGGTAAACTAGACAATAAAATGCTGAAAAGATCACCTTTTTTTTAATAAACTTTATTCTATATTACAAATAGTTTTTTTTGTTCTGGACTGCAAAATAGGAATGCATTATATTTACATACACAGGTATACAATTAATTATAACAAAGTTACAGAAGCTTGCCTTTACCAAGATACAACTCTTTCCAATTTAAATAACATATTATTTTAGGTGCACTAAGATAATAACAACTTCCTTGCTAGAATGCGTCTCCAAAGCCTTGTGGCTCGCAGTAACACTGGACTTTATGGATATGTTATTACAAACAGTTTACTTGGAAGGTGGAAGCTTTATCAAAATCTGTGGGGCAGCTTCAAAAGGTTCTGTGTGTCTGTGCTATTTGTTTAATCCTATGCGTGTGTTTTGCTGAAAAACATGCTCTGTCCAGAAAGAAATGCAAAGAGATCAATTCATTATTGTGGGTGCCATTTTTGCTATTGTTATTTCAGGGAAATGTTTGCAATTGTTATTTCATGGGAGTTTCAGAGTCTGGTCTTCTAGTGTGTACTTTAGTCATCTACTCTACTCATGGTTGATTCTACCTGTGACCTCTATCCATCCAATATTCTCATTGAGATAATATTTTGTTGATCCCCAGATATATAATCAGCCTAAACCCTGGTGACATATTGTTGTCCATATATGAAACCTGATTGGCAATGGTTTTTTAAAAACACAGTTATCCTGCTTAGTTACTAGCAGAGAGGTTGATTGTGGATGAGCTGATATAAAGAGGCCTTCAACATGTATGAAGCAAGAATGCCTCTGACTATCCTTGTGAGAAGAATGTGCTAGTTTGTGTTTGTTATTGTGCCTTGCTGCCTTTGAGAGAAATAAGCATGAATTACAAAAGTCGCTCTGGAATGTTCACAATTTTCTGGGATACTTGGAGGTTCAAGCAGACATTGTTGACAGTAAAAGCAACCTTCGGTGGCCTGAAACATAATGAACTAGGAAAGAAGTGCTACAGTTGTCAGAATAAGTAGGAGCACTTAGCAGCTTTTTCACAACAAATCTAAATTTCAGTTGGGGGGCAGTGCATCTGGCTATTTCCAGGCATAAAGGATCATTCTTGACTGTGGAAAATGTGTTTGCTGTACTCAAAATTGTAATATGCATATTAATAGAAAAACAACACATCAGAACCACATTTCTAAGAGCCCAACTAATGGAAACCAAATTTACTGGAAAAACAAATTAACAGAAATACTGTTTAATAGAAAATAATAGAAAAACAAGAATACTTAAAAATATAATAAAAATTTACTAGAAAACAGGCCTACTATTTATATCTTCGAATTCTATATGTAGGACATTTGCACCCTAAAAAAGTATCTAAAAGGCAGTAAAAAGGATATTCTATGAATTGGTTTCTACCGAACGGTAAATGTTAATCATACTGTAAACTTCACTTAAATGGTTAGGGTGAAATGGTTTCTCGGAATTGGTATTCCATGAATGAGTCTTTCTATGAGATCTCATAGAGCCACCAACTCTTCTCACATACTACAGCACAGAAGAAGCCATTTTCTCCTCTGATTAGAGCTTTTTTACCACCAGTCTATTATGGGAGTTTTTGTAGTCAAGAGCTTGTGACAGAATGTCTTAGGCTAACAAATCCTGATACTCTTGAAGGCACTTGTCCATGCTCCTAAAATCTACAACTCTGAATCTACAGACAAAATGGCAGTGTAAATGCAGATTTTGTACATTATCAAAACCATATATCTTAAACTTTCACTGTTATCATGCAAAGAGGTCAGACCCATATGCTCCAGGCTGCACATGCATTTAACTCCTTCTTACGTGCCTTTTTAACATTATTGTTTGTTTGTACAAGCTTCGCTGCTAAAAAGAAGCAAGTACTTTATAAGTCCGCAGCAGGAAATAAATTCAGGTGATCTTGTTAAAATTTGAAATAGATGTATACATTTTCACTAATATTCATCCACCTTTCAGTTTATTTCTGTGAAAGGAATATACCTACGTTTGGCAGGCAAGACCTGTGACCATATTGGTGATCGTGTCTTTTTCACAATATTATGATAGCTTCAGCAGATACAAAATATATACAGCTGCACAGGGTGAAAGAGAGAGAGAGATAGAAAAGGAGAGAGAGATTGAGTGGGAGAGAGGGGATAGCAACAGTAAGAGTCTGTCTTAAACTAGAGCTGTGTTTCCTCAGCTAAACCAATCACATTCAATAAATAATGATGGCTTATCTGTGCAAGCTGGATTTCTTCTTCTTAATTTTTTGAGCAGACATTTTCTAACTTTATTCACAAGACATTTTGCAAGCACATCAATCATTACATTACAAGTAGCTGGCAATCAGGGTAAGTTCATATTGTCTTTGAGTTTTGATCTCGGCATGTTGTCTAAATATGAACTTGATCAAATGCACTAAAGGGACAAACGTGCTATTGATAGAATTGCCATCAGCTAAGGAATTGAACGTTTCTCATCAAACTGTGTACTAACTCAAGCTATTCAAATGTTTGCACTCACTATGCAGAAACTAGGCAGTAGTGAATATTACAGTTGCACTTGTGTTGAGTTCTTTTTTCTGTAAAAACGTGTTCATCATTAAGCTTCTTTGTGGTTCATGTGTTTTCTTTCATTAAGCTAACATTTAAACATGAAACTGTAAGATCTAAGGTTATTAAGGCTGTTGCATTTTTGAGACAAAATATTTTCAGTATGTGCTAAAATATGAGCCCAGTGTTAAGATTCCCTGGTCATTAACCTCTAATGTGTCAACTGGCGCCAAATATACCAGTAGAAAAATAGGTTAGTGACCATACTGAGCTTAGTCATATTGTTCAATACTTGCACAGTAAGAGAAACCATTGGAAGTTCACTCTAAGAACCTAAATACCTTACACTGGTTGCTAGAGATGCACTCTTATAGCGAAATCCATCTCCATACCCACAGTATACAAGAACCAGTGTGTGGCAGTACAGGAAGCTAGTCATAATGAGGTATTTGCGGTATGTTGGTAGGTCAGACATAACTTTTAAAATGTCACTAGTGATAAAAACCTACATTCATCTGTTCTACTTTAGCCCTCAATAGAAAAGATGATGCATGTGGATAGAAAGGCTGAGCCTGATGGCTGACATATAAAATATAAGTTAATCTTGCATAATGAGTTGTATGTGATGTTTTGGATGCTTTTTATGACATGAGGCAAAGCTTACCAATGGGGAGTAATAAATATTAACATATAATAATACCACTGGTTCTGAGGCCGCTAACCTACTCCAAAGCACCCACTCCTAGATATGGATGAGATTAACATTGCTCAGAGATACCTTTTGATCCGTTAGTGTTTCTTCAATGAGTAATTGAGCACTTTGATGTAACCTTCACTCAGCTAAAATAAATTGTATGTGGACAGTTTCAAAGTAACAGGCATTGCTGTGGTACAGGCTTGCATCATCCATGTTAAATCATGCCATGTCTTACATCAGCTGTATCTAGATGACTAATACAAAATGCATTATCTTTTCAACACTGAGAGGTTGAGGACCACCATCTGTAGCCTAGAAGCAACCCATGTCCTTGGGGAAAAAAAAGGCAGAGAGTATTTTGAATTTAGACAAAAAGTCTCTACGAAGTGGAAGGCAATATTTCTTTAGCAATGCTGAGATGGGGTGTAATTCGACTTTCACAAGCCCTGTAAGTTTCCCATGTTCATGACTTACTAGAAGTTCTTGTAGTCTTGTTTATTCCAATATAATCTTGTTAATCCCACTGTAAATACAGGACTACAAATCCCAGAATGAAATGAATAAATTAGGACTGAAGCAGTTTGTCATGCATGGATCTAGGAAACTTGGCAGCTATGTTTCTCATATATTTTAGTGGCAAACACAGCAGAGTGTTTGCAATAATGCCTTGCCTGGGTCAACTATTGTATAAATACAATGGGGGAACCCTATATCCCTCAGAACCTGGGTAAGTATAAGTAGAGCTACAATGGTTCTGTTGGGGAGACAACAATTACATTGCTGATAAAGACGAATCTTGTTGTGATTACTTTATAAAACTCTCTGCGTAACCAATATGCCAGAGAGTACAAGTGGGCTAAATCACAGCACGCAACAACATGAATATTGGAACACAACAATACAACAGGAAACTCCAATTTGCTTGCTAAAAATTATTATTTGTTTTTTTCGGGTTTTCACAAACCATTTCTAAAAACACATTTTTCAAGGGCTGTCAAAGTGAGGCGCAATTGTGAAGTGACCAGTGTTTTAAAGTGACACGGGTGCTCAGTGCTGGTAGTGCAGTGCATATATACAAGAGTGAAGCTTTATACAAGTATATACAAGGTGATGAATGGTCAGAACAGCAACGAAGACAATATCTCTGGTTGTGGCAGAGAAGCTCAATACTATACACCAAGGGATTTGTTAATGCTGAACCATGTGTTTTCGTTGACGAAAGACCCTTATGATGCGTTAGTATGGTGTTATAGCGGGTCTTCTTCAGGACAAAAGGACAGCCCAGCAAGTGGGAGGTATCCCAAGGTCGTCCCTCGCTGAGTGGAGGATGCCAGAAAGATCTCTTGAGATGAGGTTAAAAGAATAATTTGTCTTGCCCTATGTCGAGTTTGTAGGGAAACAATGAAACTAGAGATAATTCAAAGAACATCCAGGCAATAAGTCCGTGGGTGTTTGTGCTTCTCATTCAGCAGTCTTCCACTCAGCGAGGGACGACCTTGGGATACATCCCACTTGCTGGGCTGTCCTTTTGTCCTGAAGAAGACCCGCTATGACACCATACTAACACATCCTAAGGGTCGAAACATCGATGATAACACATGGTTCAGCATTAACAAATCTCTTGGTGTATAGTATTGAGCTTCTCTGCCACAACTAGAGATATTGTCTTCGTTGCTGTTCTGACCATTCATCCTCTTGTATATACTTGTATATAGCTTCACTCTTGTATATATGCACTGCACTACCAGCACTGGGCACCCGTTTCATCTTTAAAACACTGGTCACTTAACACTTGCGCCTCACTTTGACAGCCCTTGAAAAGTGTGTTTTTAGAAATGGTTTGTGAAAATTTGAAAAAAACAAATAATAATAATTTTTTGCAAGCAAATTGGAGTTTCCTGTTGTATTGTTGTTTTCCAATATTCATGTTGTTGCGCGCTGTGATTTAGCCCACTTGTACTCTCTGGCATATTGGTTACGCAGAGAGTTTTATAAAGTGTTCACAACAAGATTCGTCTTTATCAGCAATGTAATTGTTGTCTCCCGACAGAACCATTTTTGCCTGGGTCAACAGCTCCAATTAGACCAAAACGTTGGAAGATAGAAGATAGACTGTTTTAAGGTTAAACTGAACTAGAGCAAAATAGGTAAACAATGCATATCATGAAATGAGAGCAATTGTGTTTATTTGAATGGAAATGTTGAGCATCAACACTCAAGAATATAAAAGACTCAAAGCGCTGCAGACATTTCGGTCCATGTATCTGTATTAATGCATCTACTGCCCTTTCTTTCTTGAACATCAACGGGCAATCACTTAAGATTTAGCTAAGTGCCTTGTTGGACTGTAGACTGGGACAGCAGCCAGTACCAATGGTATTGTGAAGGAATACCTTCATTAAAATGAGTAGAAATACCTGCCTGCCATGGTTCCATGGAGTGAAGATTGACATGGCTATTTAGGGTGATATTGGCCAATAATATAAACATTTTTGACATAGTGATGAAAATGTCCAGAGATAAACACTTAGGGAAGACAGTGATAGCAACCAGATACCAATACCTTTGTTTCAATGACAGAAGAAATGGGCAGTGTTATGCTACAGCATTAACTTTGAAAATTACTGATTCCTGGGTACATTCCACTTTTAAACACAACCTAGGATGTTTTTAGAACTGTAAACAGAATACAATGCGCCAATATCTTATAGAGAAGATCTACTTTCCATGCCTTTGTGTATTGAGATTATAAATCTCTGCCAAGGTCCAATCCTTTCTGCTTTAGTTGCCCTATTTAACGGCCATTCAGTAGCTGTAGAGTACACGGTGTCAACAGGCAGTAAAAGGCTATTCCAAAATAAGGCTGTAAAAAAAAATTACCACCTATTATAGTGCCTGACTAACATTCACATTTCTTTTTTTTTACATTCTGCGCAATCTTCTTCTGTGCTGGAGGCATGATAAAAAATGCTTATTCTATTAACAGATCTTTTTACGAACATATGTTAAACAACAAAATGCTCATGTACAAAGGGCAAACATTTTCACATGATAGTATCTCCTTAAGGGGTATGTTTTGTTTGTGTCTGTTTGGGGAAAAACATACCCACAAAATCTAATTTTTTAGTGGATGAATGATTTATGTTTTTTAAAGAAGAAATATTAAAGGGAAAATTCTGTCAATCAAACTTTTCTGCAAAAATACAAGACCACGGGTGAAGGTCTGTGATGTTAACAAAAACATCTGAGGTTTGTTAACTTTGAGAGCAACATTTTAATTCCTTCCATTAGAGTAATGCCATTATACCTCTTTCTAAAAATAGAGTGACATCAGTCCTCAAGCTAGAGAAAACAGTATATGGTGCAGCACCGATAATGATTTGACCTCAATGTATTCCCTGTTTCAGCTGGTCCAGGATAGCCCAGACCCTCAAAGTGCTAGATAAAGGTTCCACCTTCAAGGAGATTATAATTACATGACAGACCACTCAGATCGATGCTTCCAGGCAAACAGAAATACAACAATTCTCTTAAAAAAGAACAATGGAAAATCAAGAAAGAGAAAGTAAGTAAAAAGCAACCACATACACATCTTCAAGGCGTTTTTGTTTGCTTAACTTCCCGGGTTTAATTTGTATTAACATGCGCTTTTATTAAAAAAAATAATAATAATAATAATAATAAAATAAAGGTCATGGGAAGCCAAAGTTCTCTCTCAGGGAATCCATAAGGAGAACTCCACACACTCACAGCACAAATCAGGCAGATTTCAAGGCAAAAGGGAACAACGAGAGAATTCAAAAGAAAAACAAAAAACAAAAACAGCAGTGGGAGGACAGTGGGAAAGCTTTAAAGCGCCCAATGCTCAATGTGGAAATGATTATTATTTAGTTTTCAACTTTTTGTTAAGTTCTCTGAGGTGTTCAGTTCTAAGATTCTTGAAAAAAAAAAGAATAATGATGTACCGGCTGGAGAAAGTAACAACAATAATGACAGTAGTAACAATTCACAATAATTGAAAAATAAACGTTTAGGGAACTGTTGCAATTTCTCTCTGTTTAGTCTCTTTCTTTCTGCAGTTGTGCAAATCACACTTTTAATTTAGTTTTCTTTCTGTAAGTCTTTTTTTACCTATGTGCAAAGATCCAATGCCAGGGGAGCACAAGTCACACTTTCAGCCAGCTTGTCGTCGTGATCCTAACCTCTAGAGAAAGTAAAGAAAATATGACCCATTTCTCATTGTGGCACTTGCATCTTCGAAACCTTTGGTTTTTATTTATTTTTGTATCTGCACCTATTTTCTAAGATATACAGCTCTGCTGGCCAGCATTGTTCCTCGTTAAAACTCTGAATCCATATATGTATGCTCTTCACCTAGTCCCTTGGTTGAAGTGTCCACATAAGGTGCATATTGAATTGATCAGATGTCAAACAAATTAATCAACTCAGCAGAAAACAAAATGGCAGCATAGAAGTCAAGCTGGTCCCTTGGAGGTGCTCAAGATAGGATCTTGTCTTAATGTTGGTAGCTTCCATTCTACAGGCTAATATTGAATTGTTTGGTAGATGAGGAGCAGCAAAAGATCAGTTGGCGAAGACCGTCTTATTCGGAAATTCGAGGTTTTATTTAATTGACGAGGTATTAACAGGCTTAAAAACAATGGATGTCTTTTGTGGGATTTAAAACCATTTAACACAAAGCACTCTCTTACAGAGTGCAGCATATTCAGGTAGAACAACCAGTGGAATCACGATCCAGGTGTTGAGGTTTGACCAGTTACAGCATGAATAAGCACTCTCTGCTGACATTCATAATTCCATATAGAGAAACAGTTTGGCTGCTTTAGACCCTGGACATGAGAACAACTATCGCTATGAAAACCATAATGCTTGAATCAACCCCATAAGGATTTCCTGTCACCGTCATCTGAGGACACCATTATTTTGACTGCCTTCTTTCCAAATTGTGCTGATTTCTTTGTTCTCTTTGTTTTTTTCTTGTGCTCTGGAACCAGTTTCATCAGACAATAAAAAAGTTTGAAAATGATTCATTGTGAAATACTTTTGATTCTTACAAATTTGCTAGCATGCTTTTTCCATGAGAGGCTTGATCCTTTGGAAAATCCTCTTTATGATGAGCCAGAACTTTTCTACTGCAAATCACTGAAACAGCAGACTGGGGTAGGTTTGAGTAATGACCAGATAGCACTGTAACATGCTCTCAAATGTTGACTGCAAAAGGCAACCAGTTTGCTGCAGGATCTCATTGTTCCAGTTTTGGAGAGTAAGTCATTTTCATATATTTTATGCCCAGTGGCATGACAATGGAGACTGCAAACTACCAATTCATGATCTTACAATGTATGCCAAAGTATGCCTTCCTGCAGCCATGTTTCAGCTCACTCCTAGAAAACAGAAGATGTATCCATAACAGGGTAAACTTTCATTTAGGAAATGGTATATCAATATTTGAAAAGGAACATGTTTGTTTGCAAGAGGAATGTCGGACGGATTTTGCTCCAGGATCATCAAAAACAACTGTACATGAAACTGTAAGGTTGAACTACTGAGTTGACCAGAATCTGGATCATTTATTCTTGACCTATGTGCTTGTTTCTTTGTCCACCTGAAAGCAACGTGAAATGCTTCAGCCACAGATTGTCCAGATAAAGCTAAATGGATGAAGGGGTGCCTGAAAAGCCTTTATATTGAGTGTCGCCATTATTTCCAACTATTGAAGCTTTCTGCTCTTCATAACAATTAGGGAGACGCAGGAGAAATCACCTGATCTGGTCACCTAAAGCTGTCTTGTTTTACCAGAAGAAAAGGCTTCACTCCCACCACTGAAAACTGTTATTTGTTTCCTATTTATGATCCCATAATACTGAATTTAAATTTCAATCATGCCAGGAGATGGCAAAGGAAGCGGCAAGCAACACGGCAGATTACACCTTCTGGTTTCCCTTTCTGATACTGATTATGAGACGACTTGGGACCTGTGACCCGAGACCTCCACCTGAATGTCTTTGCGTCTCGAAGTCAACCTTCCTCTGTGGACCTTCTGGAAGCTACCAGTGTTTTTCCACAGGGAGAAAGGGAAGAGCGGATCGAGGGCGGAGCTCTGCTTCCAGCCTATCAAAGCTGGCACTTGGTAAAGATGATGATCTTGACTGAGGCACGGCTTGGTTTATCACTCCCAGGGTACCCTGGAAGGACAATTTTCAGCTGTCTATGCGCATGAGCCCAATGACTTCTTCAAGTTTGCAGGCAAGTTTTTGTTTTCCAGCCTGGCCATCTTGGTCCAAGGCAGTAAGGATCTGTTGGGAATACAAAAGAAAAGCTGTTAGTACTTGGAAAGTTTGATCATACATAGCAAAGTGTCATAGCAGAAGAGTGATCTAAGGAATTGTGTAAATGATTAAACAATATGGAGGTGGAGGCATGGGTCATGATGTTGGTATGTACTACACGCAAATAATCAGACTTTCATCATCTACTTTAGCCACGCAGCTATGCACTCAGGATCTGAAACAACATCCTCATATTTATCAGGACCACCTCCCCCTCCCCCCCAAACAAGACTGCTCCAAATTAGGAAAGCGATGGAAAGTCACATCTTTAAAGAACAATACATCACAATGCAATATCTATGGTCAGGCTAGGGTTTGAGAGATGTCACCAGAGAAGGAGTAGTTTCTTTTCTGTAACTCCAGTTCTGTAGTAGGGGTATCTCTGTTATAGTCATAATCTAGTGAATAGTCCCGCCCATGTGCGTGGACCCCGGAGCAATAAAAAATAATCTCTAAAAGGTGACAAATCATGCAGACCTGCATACACCTTTAAGAGAGAATTTAATTTAAAGACAGATAATGCAGCCTATACCCACAGGCTACACTGTCCAGTACTTCAACTAGAATTCCACCAACATCCACAAACAGCACTGCCTGTCTAGTTTTTCTTCCCATAGGAAAAAACCCTGCCTCTACCAGCAAAAGCCTCTGGAATGATAGAGAGGAAGGAGTGGACAGACAAGCCCCATAGGCTGCCATTATGTGGCTTAAAACAGGATACTGTGCCTTTAAGAAAACTTTCCAGGTTTCCAGAACTTTCCCCAGTATCCCAGAATGCCCAGCAGGTCCCATTTACTTTCAGTTCTTTTTGAAGGCGTAGCACGCCAGACCTGTAGCATTCTACATATGAATAAGTATCTCTCCACCGGGGAGGAGGGCGGGCGCTTATGACTATAACAGAGATACCCCTACTACAGAACTGGAGTTACAGAAAAGAAACTACTCCTTCTGTAGTAGGGGATCTCTATGTATAGTCATAATCTAGTGAATAGAATGGCAAGCCCATCCCGACACAACAAAAGCGGTGGAGAACACACAAGACACTACCACTACTGTGCGAACAAATTTCGCAGCGAAGCCTGCCCAACCTGAGCATCTGCCCTGGCATCCGTGTCCAGACAGTAATGCGCAGCAAAGGTATAGACCGACTTCCAAGTGGCCGCCTTGCAGATTTCCGCAATCGGAACATTACGCAGCAAAGCCGCCGTGGCAGCTTTGCCCCTGGTGGAATGAGCCTTAGGTTTACCCCCTAAGGTCTTATTAGCCTTTTGATAACATAATTGTATGCAGGACACAATCCACCGAGAAATGGACTGCTTAGAGGTCGCAAGACCAGTCCTGACTGAGCCATAATTAACAAACAATTGGTCAGACCTACGAATATCCTTGGTCTTATCCAGATAAAATTTCAACACCCTCCGAACATCCAGGGAATGGAGAGACCTTTCCGCTGGCGAAGAGGGATTCTGAAAGAACGTAGGTAAAGTTATGGTCTGGTTGACATGAAAATCAGAGATACCCTTAGGAAGAAATTTAGGGTGAGTACGCATCACAACCTTAGCAGCATGAAATACAGTATAAGGTTCTTGACAACATAATGCCTGAAGTTCACTCACCCTGCGGGCCGATGTAATGGCCACTAGGAACGCCGCCTTCCAGGATAGGTGCTGCAATGAAGCCTTGTGAATGGGTTCAAAAGGCTCCTTCATCAGTCTGGACAGCACCACATTCAAGTCCCAGGAAGGCGAGGGAAGTCTGACGGGAGGAAACACTTTCTTCAAGCCTTCCAAAAAATCCTTGACCACAGGGATCTGAAAGAAGGAAGTCTGTGAAGGGCATTTCCTGTAAGCAGTCAAAGCAGCCAGATGAACCTTAATGGAATGGAAATTAAGGCCAGACTGCGCCAGATGTAAAAGGTATGGAAGGATGACATCTTCCTTACATGTTGTCGGATCAAAGTTCTTGGACTTACACCAGATACAGAACCTCTTCCACTTGTAAGCATAGGATGTCCTAGTGGAAGGTCGCTTAGACTCCTTCAGAATGTCCATACAATCGTCTGGTAGATTCAGATGGCCATATTGCACTATTTCAGGAGCCATGCCGCCAAACTCAAAGACGAGAGGTTGGGGTGCACCATCCGCCCCCGAACTTCGTGAGAAGGTCCGGCCTGCACGGCAACCGCATGTGAGGAAGGAGAGATCGGTGAAGTAGGTCCGTGAACCACCACTGCCTGGGCCACTCCGGGGCGATCAGGATCATCCGCGCCCTGGACTGGGACAGCTTGATGAGCACTGCCGGAATCAGGGGAATGGGTGGAAAAGCGTACAGAAAGCTGTTCGACCAATCGATCCATAGCGCATTCCCCAGCGTCCCCCGCTGGTAGTACCTGGATGCGAAGTCTCGGCATTTGCTGTTTTCGGCGGTGGCGAACAGATCTATGTCTGGAGTCCCCCACCTTGCGAAGACTTCTCCTAGTACTTCGTCGTTTATGACCCATTCGTGGTTTTCCTGAATCAGCCTGCTCAAGGCGTCCGCCTGAGCATTCTGCACCCCTGGCAGATGCGTGGCCGTAATCGTCAGTCCTCGGGCCAGCAGCCAGCGCCAGATCACCTGCGCCTCCTGCGACAGAGTGCGCGATCTCGACCCCCCCCCTGCTTGTTGAGGTAATACATCGTGGTTGTATTGTCCGTCTGTATCAGCAGCGAGTTGGTCTGGAAGGACGGAAGGAAGGCCTTCAGTGCCAGGAAGACAGATCTGAGTTCCAGGAAATTGATGTGGTACGTCGATTCCAGAGGAGACCACTTTCCTTGAATCTGCAAGTCCCCGGAATGCGCTCCCCAGCCCTGGAGAGAAGCATCCGTCACTACACTCGTCGTGGGAATGTCCTTGTGGAAGGGAACCCCCTTGAGGAGGTTTTCCGCCGAACACCACCACTTCAGAGACTGAAGAGCATGCAGCGACAGTCGTATCTTGTCGTCCCAAGAGCCTGTCCTCTGATCCCACTGATCCTCCAAGCACTCCTGCAGTGGTCTCATGTGTAGCCGTGCGTGAGGAAGATACAGGAGGCCATCGATCCCAGTAGAGAAGACACCTTCCTCACTGTCGTCGATGGAGCAGTCCTGAGGTCCTGAGCCTTCCGAAGGAGTGATAACCGTCTCTCCTCCGAAGGAGACACGCTTGCTGACCGCGTATCGATGGAGGCCCCCAGGTACTGTATGCACTGGACCGGAGTCGTGACCGATTTGGACATGTTGACGTGTAACCCCAGCTTGTGTAAGAGAGCGCACGTCCATCGGAAGTGATATTGTGCTTCCGAGAAGGATGAAGCCTTGATCAGCCAATCGTCCAGATACGGGTAGACAAACACCTTGTTCCTCCGCAGGTGTGCCGCCACCACCGCCATGCACTTCGAGAAGGTCCTGGGAGCAGACTTTAGGCCGAATGGCAGTACTGTGTATTGATAGTGATTGGCGCCGACTTGGAATCGCAGGAACTTCCTGTGCTTCTTCGCTATGGGCACATGGAAGTACGCATCCTGTAGATCTATGGCACAGAGCCAGTCTCCCCGTTGCAGCTGAGGGTAAATCTGGTGCAACGATAGCATGCGAAACTTCTCTCTGCGAATCCATTTGTTTGCCTGTCGCAAATCCAGAATGGGCCTGAACTCGTTCTTGTCCTTCTTGTGAACGAGGAAGAACCGAGAGTACAGACCTCTTCCCCTTTGAGACAGAGGTACCTCTTCTACCGCCTTCTTTCTCAACAAGATGTCTGCCTCCGCCTGGAGCTCTCTCAGCTGGAATCGAGAGCTGACCGGCGGAATCTCTGGAGGCGGGCTGATAAACCGAAGACTGTATCCATTGCAAACAATATTCAGCACCCACTTGTCCTGAGTAATTTTTCTCCACTCTGCCGGAAAAAATTGAATGCTTCCCCCCACTGGAGTGGGTAACGGTTGAGGGGGAAGTAGCCGCTCAGGGCCGAGACCCGGCCGGGCCCTTGGTAGTGGTAGTAGCCTGCTGGCCTCCTCTACCCCTCTGGCGCTTCTGGAAGGGCTTGAACTGCTGCTGTTGTTGCTGCTGCTGTCCCGAACCCTGCCCACGCCCTCTGCCCAAAGACCCGAACCGCCTCTGGAACGGGCGCTTCTTCTTCTCGGCCTTCTCCAACCCAACGGCCGTCAGGGTTTCCGCCTCCGCCTTCATGCGGGCCATCTCATCGTCCGCATGTTTCCCGAACAGGGTTTCCCCCGAGAAGGGCAGGTTGGCCACTCTTTGCTGCGCCTCTGGCTTGAGGGACGTCAGGCGCAGCCACGAATGCCGCCTCTGGTGAACGCCATGACAGTAGGCGTGGGCGGCCAGCAAGGATACATCCGCCGCTGCGCCGATCACCTGATTAGAAACCAGCATGCCTCCGCGCACTGTCTCCAAGAAGTCCTCCTTCTTGTCCCGGGGCAGCAGGTCCGCATACTGCTGCAGGGACTCCCACAGGGCCCGGTCGTAACGGCCCAACAAAGCCCCTGCACTCGCCGCCTTCATGGTAGTGGCGGCGGTACCACACACCTTCCTGCCCGCAGAGTCCAGCCAGCGGCTTTCCTTGTCAGGCGGGACCGTCGACGAAGGGGCGGTCGCATGTTGTTTCCTCGCCACCGTCACGATGACCGAATCCGGCTTCGGGTCCACTCTCAAAAAGGTAGGGTCCGACTCCGGGGCCCTGTACTTTTTCATGAGCCTGGAGGGGGCGGCCTTCGTCATCGCGGGAGTGAGGAACAGCTCCAACGCGGGTTCCACCAGTCCTGGTACAAGAGGCAGTAGAGGGCGAGACAGATGTTTCTTATGAAGTGTCTCGAATATCACGGACGTCGTAGGTGTTGGAACCGTCACCGTGATACCCAACTTTGCTGCCCCTCTCAACAGCACCTCTTGGAAAGAGACCAAGTCGTCCACCGGAGAAACCCTAGTCCCCGGTGAGTCCGACAGCATCGGGGAAAAGTCTCTGGTCGAGGAGCGCGTGTGCGACCTGGACCTGTGCCTCCTACGGCGTCGTCCTGAGTCCGACGATGACCGTCCACGGCTCCGTGACCTTCTCCTCCTGTGAGAGCGGGAGCGCGACCTCTTCGGCTTCGGCCTGTCCGTCGGTCTAGCCGGTCCCGGCGACCGCGGGCGTCGTGGCTTCGGGTTCCCCTGCGGCGGAGTCGGGTACCTCGGAAGGGAAACCGACCGCGGGGGAATCGGCGGCGGTCCCACTGGAGTGCGTGGCAGTGACCGAGGTGGGGGCGGCGGAGGCAGTGTCCGCGGCTGTGGAGGCGGTGGTGGCGGTGGAGGTGGCGGTGGTGGAGGTGGAGGAGGCGGCGTTGGTGGTGGTGGTGGAGGAGGAGTCGGAGGAGGTGGGAGAGGAGGCGGTGACGGCGGCATCCGAGGAGGCGTATACACCACAGAGTACACCGATTCCGGTGACTCTCTCTTCCTCGACGTCGATCTTCTCCTCGACGTCGATCTTCTCCTCGACGTCGATCTTCGCCTCGACGGCGACCTTCGCCTCGACGGCGACCTCCGCCTCGACGGCGACCTCCGCCTCGACGGCGACCTGTGCCTCGACGGCGACCTGTGCCTCGGCGGCGACCTGTGCCTTGACGTCGATCTCCTCGACCGTCTCGACGTCGATCTCCTCTTCGGCGGCGACGTCGACCGTCTCCTCTTCATCGACGGCGAACGGCGATCTCCCCTCGACGGTGAGCGCCGACGCCGGGTCCGATCTCGACGCCGACTGCTGGACGGCGCCGAAGACGGCGTCGTCGCCGACGATGCCGATGTAGTCGACGGCGGCCTATTCAGGTCCCTCGACGGCGATCGTCGACGCCGCTTCTCCCCAGAGCCCTGGGGAGACGGCGAACAGACGGTGGTCATCCTCCTCGACGTCGCCGTCGACGCCCTCGGCGTCGACGGGGAGTGGGAGCGCTTACTTGTCTTCCTGCCCCTGGGGAGCCTCCCAGAGGCCTCAGTATGGGCCAAATCAGCCCCTCCAGACCCACCTGGTGCCTTCAGTCTTCTCTCCTCCAGAACTTGAAGCCTGATTTTCATTCTGTCCCTCAGGGTCCTGGCTGAGAACGAGTGGCAGATGGTACAGTCTTCAGGCACGTTGGACTGGGGAAGGCAACCTATACACACCTCGTGTGGGTCAGTTTTAGCCTTCTTTCTACCACATTCCGGGCACTTGTCGAACAAGCCAGGCTTGTTGACAGTACCAGCTACTAAGCACTTGAAAAAGTGACAAAAATTGACAAAATCTCCAAAAAACCCTTGAAAAGGGGAGAGCTCAATGCTCCAGGGTCCTGCTAGCAGGAGCCGGAAAAAAGAACTGAAAGTAAATGGGACCTGCTGGGCATTCTGGGATACTGGGGAAAGTTCTGGAAACCTGGAAAGTTTTCTTAAAGGCACAGTATCCTGTTTAAAGCCACATAATGGCAGCCTATGGGGCTTGTCTGTCCACTCCTTCCTCTCTATCATTCCAGAGGCTTTTGCTGGTAGAGGCAGGGTTTTTTCCTATGGGAAGAAAAACTAGACAGGCAGTGCTGTTTGTGGATGTTGGTGGAATTCTAGTTGAAGTACTGGACAGTGTAGCCTGTGGGTATAGGCTGCATTATCTGTCTTTAAATTAAATTCTCTCTTAAAGGTGTATGCAGGTCTGCATGATTTGTCACCTTTTAGAGATTATTTTTTATTGCTCCGGGGTCCACGCACATGGGCGGGACTATTCACTAGATTATGACTATACACAGAGATCCCCTACTACAGAATCTCATCAACACTGGAGTCATTATCCACTCTCAAAAATTAACTGATAGAAAACACACACAAGCCCCACCTGGGCTTACTTTGGCACTCTGTGCATTCTGTATTCATTGAAAGGTATGTATACCCTTTTTTATATTGTGCTGGCTACAGCACATTTTTTGTTTTGTAACTCTGTACATTGTGGGCATTACTATTATCAAACTCAGTCGCATTTACTATATGGGACTGGGAAGGATGGACAACATAACAGGCTAGCCTTCCATTGTGGGGGCGGGACGACCTCTTTCAGCTTCTGAGTAAAGACATCAACTGCACCTCATTTTAAATTGTTTGTACATTGTAAGTCAGCTTTCACAGATAACCATGTGTTTATTATAGAATATTGGCATACATTTTGTATTTTTCAACCACTGTCGCTTATCGCCACTTTGTTTTTGCAAGTAACAATCAAATGATTCAATCTAAACAGAAACATCATTTTGTATTTATTAAGACTGTATCCCTAATTTGGAAATTGAACTGGGGTCTGTTGTGAGGTGTTCTTTACCACTTGATACTGCAACAGTAGGGGCGCCTTAGTGCATTATGATTAGGGCTCAAATATCTTTTTCTCATTTTTACACATAAAAATAAAGCAATACTTTGTTTCCTTTTCTCTGCTTATTATTTTAAAACAGAAATTGATCTGTCTCTCTCTTTTCTGTCACTTATGCCCGACAAGACAGATGTTGTGCATACTGATAGGCCAGGGAGTTCAATTTAAAAACGGTTAGCAAAAATATCAGCATCACATGGTAGGACTGTAATGATCATTGTTTTGTATAGAGCGACATCTTGTACAAATATCCTACGATGTCCATGCGCATTATCACCAAAAGGAGGAGTCACCTACCTTGTACATCTTGTACAAATATCCTGCAAAGGGTACATTTATCAGATAAATGTGTACAAACCCTAGTGGTAACCAATTGTCTCACTAACAAATAAGGTGTCTTTAAATACCAAGAAGATGAAAACATAGATAAATAAAAATGGAAATGTTAAAAAAAAAAAAATGCCATAAAGATGGAGCCCTAATTATCACACAGGGGCCTAATTACAGGTGGCTCACCTGTTTACCCAGAATCGCAATTATAACTGATGAGCTGTTTATTGCACCCGGTAATTATCAGGTGAGATAAAGTTCACACCCTTTGTTAAATATTGGGAGAAAACCGGCTGTAATCTCACACAGGGAAAAGGCACGATATTTACCACACCATGAAGATTTTGGTGCAGCAATCAACAAAAACTGCATCTTATGCCCCAGTAAGTCAGAATGGGTGGTAGTTACTGCATCCAGTGCACCTCAATGTCGGATATTGGTGGGTGTGATAATTATCACCTCTTACGTGGGCTGCCTGCAATCAAGACCTAGTGATGAAAATTAGTGATGAAAGGGCCTTTGCTACTTAGACAGAAAAATGACTGCAATTCTAATGCAAAGCAGCACAGCATAAATGCGCCATGTCTGAAGCCATCAAAACCCTGTCCTACAAAAAGTGCCTTATAGTGACATGCAGCCTTAAGACCTCTATGCGCTCCTGTGCTGTCTACTGTGCATCTCCTACACAAGCACCAATTACATGTTTTTCATTGTTGACACACAGGCAACGCTCATGACAAAGAGAAATATTTTTGTCTCCAAGGATTTGACTTCTCAGTAATTACAGTATTTAAGTTACTCAATATATTAATTATAACTTCCCTGTAATTTCCACCATATGTGGTATTCATTTCTTTCCAGAACATGAAGCAGGCTATCTCTGAATAGCGTTGCTAATTATGTTGCCTCGGTTATTAGCATCTTCATTATGTTTGCATGATCATTATAATTGCTGCAGGGCGCATATTTCTGCAAAATGTAGCTTGCTATTTCTGGGGTCACTGAACAAAGGTAGGTACTAAGTATGTGGGGATAAAAATCAGCAAAGAAATAGGATAAATAGAACACCTTTCTTGGGTGAATGGATGTTGTGGTACTAATCCTTCAAAAGGCAGATCTTTTACGAATTAAACTCATAACCCTTTTATGGGTGATAGAACCCTATTGTGAATATATTTCATCCTGGTGCACAGACTTCTAAAAATGAGAAACGGCATAAAAATATTTTATTATACATCTAAATAAGGAACTAAGCAGCTGACATTTAGGAAGTAGTCTAGTGTTTTATTGCCAATATTCACAAATGGAAATGTCCATAACATTGGATAAACTAATGTTCAGAAATTTAATCTAGTGTACCCTGCACCCTTTCTCTCTTAGGGACAGTGACTAATCCTTTTGACCAACATTTAGGTCCCAAGCCTGGAAGTCAACTTCCGCATTGTAAACCACAACCCCTTTTGTACGAATGAAGTGCATTTGCAGATAAACTAAATTTCCCTAAACAGACTTTACCAAATGCTGTATTTTGTCCAACGATGTCAGTTGCTTACATATTAGTGCATTTCAAACAACAGCATTACCTTAGAAGGCTTTGGAATTTCAGTCAGTACTTAGATGCCTTCATTGCCTCATTCAAGGACTCCACCAAGTACAAAATGCCACTTTAGACTCCTCATGAGAAATCCAGGTCAGAATGTCCTAGGGAAGTCCGAAGGCATTTGAACCCCAAAGTAACAACTGGAGTCGTTCACCTCTGGTGTCCTAGTCCCCTTTACTGTAAACCAAGTGCCCATTTTTAGCCTGTGACTCTCAGGGTAGCAACTTACTCAGAAGAGACTCAGAACTCATCAATGCAAGAATCAGCCAACAATAAATAACTGTTCAATCTGTGTTCTTTCTTAAAGAAAGCAAAGGAACGTTTTACACACAAAACTGAAGCCTCTGCATATATTAACAAACATATGTAATCCGGTGGAAATAACTATGGGCACAACCTCTAAAGGACCTTACAACCTACAGAGAGTGAACAACAAGGAACGGTCACATAGGTCAATTAACCCCCAAAGTGTATCCTGATCGGCCTATGAAGGAGTGTGTACACCAGCAGGCCCTTACCCTAAAACACAAAATCGTTCTATGTGCCTAGAACAAAATGAGCAGTGCATTAATAAAAAATAAAAAGTCCGTCCCACTGCTTTTGTCAGGTGTCACTGGACTATTCAAATGCAGAGCAGAAGCCCTTCCCTTACAATGTATTTCATTCATTAACACTTTCAGGGTAATAGCAGAACAATGTATTGAATCTACCTTTTACTGACATCAGCAATATGCACTGACTATGGCTACCATAACAGTTACCTAGCCACCACAGCCACCTAATAAAAAAGGTCCAGGCACCCTAGAGCATTTATGGCGTGTTGCTCTTAGCACCCTAAAATGTTGGTAGCCTGCAATGCTAAACCTCAGGTTCACTTTTTAATACTACACTGCACAAACATTTTTTGTTGTAAATGAGAGCTTTAGGAGCCTTCATAGAGTCGGTCTTTTTCGTTGTTAATCTAACAATTGTTCCCACAAGGCAGAAGCACAAATCTTCAAGGGCCACGGGCGGGCTCAAGAAAGTGAGACTGAAACCTCTCTAGTGTGAATTGTGATCACTCAAAAGGGAACTGCAAGCTTCTCGCAGAAGCATCTGTGGGAGCCAATGAGATGCATCAGATGGGAGAGAGTAAGACTGCTTCTGTGTAGAGAATGTGATATTTTAGCCAAGAGAGACCGGCTGCTACAGACCGCTTGGTTATTACCTTCAAGGTGTATTACAAACTTTTACTGTTTCTCCCTATTATCACCCATTGACTTAACATTGAGGGTGAGTTACATTGGAGCATCCACTGCGCAAAGGCACAGTTTATGAGAAGCAACAATTAATCTACTGATTGCACTTTTATGACATTTATAAAGTGTTCATAATAGCAGCATTTTTGGAACCTAACAACCTGAGTTAGCTGACTCATTATGAACATGAAAAATACACTCATTGGGCATCATGTTAATTTGCCATTTGGCCTAAGTTAAGTTTGCAAATTGCATTGACTTGAGAATGTGGAAAATTGCACAGTGATAGATGGCATTATAGAAAACTTTTCTGGCTGGGTAATTATACAAGCTCACAATGTGTTCTAATAAACATTATGAACAATTTTAAAGTGCTACCTAGGAGTCCAGCGAATTTGGCAAGGGTGCGCACTGGGAGCATTATGGAAGCTTGAAAAGTTTGGCCGTATCCGCAAGACCACAGTCAGAGGAAGATCCTTCTTCTACCTCGCAGCAATAACCTAGAACACCCTGCCTCTCCACCTCAGGCAATCACCGTCACTGCCTCAATTCAGGAAGTACTTTAAGACCTGGTTCTTCGAATGAACCACAGCACCTTCAATGAACCAGCAGCTCTAGCTCCCAAAGTGCCTTAAGACACTTTGGGTGAGTAGTCGAGCTCTACAAGACACCTGATTGATCGATTGATTGTTTGAGTATGCTAACTCGTGCAGTATAAAAACCTATACATTGAAAGGTAAAATGTCATTGGTTTATGATGCCACTGGTTGGCAGTGTAGTGAGTTGTAGTCTTTTGGCTAAGCTGCTTAAACCTGGTGACCTAGATTCTAATCCTAGTCCAGTAAATATATCATTTTAACATTACTAGGTTTGAACAAGTGTACTCTAAAAATACACAATTTGCCAATAGCTTTTACAAATATTTTTTGGAGGAGAATCCCTAAAGTTGTTGCTTGTATTGCAGTGTTTAAATAATAACAAGCCTTACAAAAGTTAATAACAAAATGTAATTTAAAAGACACAACAAGATAAATTATCCACAAAATCGTTTTCAGAAGACTCCCATGGCACTTTGGAAAGTAGCCTTTATATCCTTCCAAAGTTACAAATCTAATATTCTTTAATACACACATCCTTTGGAACTAGATTTTCCCAAAATTCACTTGATAGAATTATGTACATTTTTGCCTGGGTCATGTTTTTTCAAAAACCCCAAGTGAGTTGTTGTTTTCCAGCTACTGTGTGAACCCCTGTTTGTACAGGGCTCATAATTACGTCTCGGGTCGTATTTACTGATTCCAGTAATTTCTGAGTGCATCACATATCTCACCTACCAGAATTAAAGAGGTGAAACCTGTATTGTATTTACTGTATCATGAGCACTCGTGTGTGGTTAGTATCAAAATATTCATGTTGTTCCCCCGAAACTGATAGTAGACTCTATTTATTGCACCCAATAGATAATGTACCTCAAGGGATCGTTATCTATCTGGTTGGTAAAAGGCACCTCGATTCCAACAAGCTCTGAATCAAGACGTAGGTCTGTATGGTAAGTTCCTCTCGGTTATTGTTCAAGTTTCAATCATTTCACCCAAGGCAGCTTACTGTTGGTCAAATGACTAACAGTCAACCAGATTCACTGCTAAAAGTGCTGATCCTGGCATTAAACTTTTTATTTCAATGTGTAATTAAAAGTTCATTCTCCTTTATTGAATGGCATCAGTCAAACCTTAGTTTTTTTCATCAGTGATTTCTTGGGGAAATATCATAGACTAACTTTGTGCCCCCTATTTCAGACTCTAGGTCCTTCATCAGAAGGAAATGAATCTTGGTAAAAGGATTCAACTGTTCAGTGATACCAGTCTCACAGGCTCCGGTTCCTGTTAAATCCTCAGGGGGACAGTACCCCAAAGGAAAACCAAGATTACTCAGCAGACCCTTGATTGATTTTCCCGGGGAAGGGTAGCTTCAGAACAATGGTTAACATCTACTTTCCTAGCAGAGAGAGCGATGAGCATGAAAATAGTGCTGACAATTCTTCAGATGTCACTTTCAAACTAGGAGGGGCTGTCGATTGAACAATGTGTTATCAAAGGATCCACAAATAGGTCCATCAGTCGCATGCTCTCATACATTAATGGGGATCATAAAGAATAGCTGCACTTTACAAAATCTAAGTAAGAAAGAACGAAAGTGCCAGATATTTATGAAGGCCAATAAAACAAGCAAGGAGAACCACCACAAAGCTAAAAACAATAGAGAGTGGAGAACAGGGACAAGACACCAAAATGATCTTGGAGCTAAAGGAGAACATGATAAAAACAACAAACAATCAAAGGTGAAAGCAGTAAAGGGTTATGAATCTTGGAGCTAAAGGAGAACATGATGAAAACAACAAACAATCAAAGGTGAAAGCAGTAAAGGGTTATGAAAAGAGAAAAATAAATATTAGTATATCAGTGCTAGAAATGATTGCACCTGGTACTCTTCAGTACAAATTGCCTTTCTCCTGGGCAAAGAGAGTTGATTCTTTCTAGTTGTTATCATAGTCTGTGTGAAGGGTGGCAGTCAGGCTGCACAGGTCAACACTACACTCTATTTGCAAGTGCTTATGGCTTCATATCAAAACCATCTTGGTGAAGCGTACAAGAATATTCTGATCGATTATGACACATTGATTAATGAATAAGAAACTTGCTGGACATGGAGCCTGTATTTTCCACCTGGATTCCTACTGATAAAAGTTATAAATTCTGATACTAAATCTGAGGTGTAAAGTCTAATGAGCAGTGGCGGCTCCTTCATTGGGGCGTGGGGGCATCGCCCCACTGCTTTCTCGCAGTGCGAGAAGGCAGAAACATAAAATGGTAAAACTACCATTTTATGTTTCTGCTTCTCGCACTGCGAGAAGCAGAAGTGCCTGGAGTGCCTGGTTGGGGGGGGCAGTGGCTTTGCCCACTTTTGTGGGTACTGACGGTTTGGTCGGCCCCAGGGCCGACCAACTCAGTCATGCGCACTCTCCCTTTTTCTCTATGTAGGCTGCTGCATGCAGCCTACATAGAGAAAATGACCCGGCTGGGGCGCTCTCCGCTGCGCCTCACCAAATACAACGCTGCCATTGCAGTATTGTGATTGGCTTAGGGGAGCAGGAGGGGGAAGGTTGCTTGCAACGCGGCAGGAGCTGAGGCAGCGGCGCGTGACTTCCCTCCCCTCGTGCAAACCCTCCCGCCTGTTTTGCCGGCCGCGACTGCTAACAGAAATATAGACACGCAGATAGAAGAATAGAAAGACGGTGGATAAAGGTACCTCTAGGGAAGAGTTTTGGGATAGGTACATATAGTGTCAAAGTCCAGTGGTTGGGAGGAGGGGATCCCCACACTCAGCCTCCATGCCTGCCCCGTGCTCCACCTGGCAGAGGTGCCGTTGTGGCAGTGTCTGCGTGGGAAAGCTCTCATACCGGGATCGAGCCCAGAAAATAAACATACGGAATAAAAAGTTCTTTTAATTTTCCCAGGTGTGCGTATTGTTGTCCGCGACTGTGCGAAGGAAGCACAGCTAGCAAACACACAGGAGGCTGGCGCAGGCAAGGACAAGCGCACACATGAGGAGTGTTACATTTACTAAGGTGCTGCATGACGCGGCCTCTTGGCCTGGCGCCATATGTGTGTTCACTGCAGCTGAAATGGACTCCTCGAGTTCTGCCCTCTGAGACTCTGGCAGACTATCACTCCTTCCACATCACTGACCGCGTGCACTCCAGTGGCCTCTTATTTATTTTCCATGGCTGACCTCGTGCACTGAAACGGCGCCTCAGTTTAGTTACCCTCATCTACTTTTACAAAGCCTGTCTCTTTCACCCATTACTGGCTTCTTACATTAATATAACTAACTGGTGCTCGGGTAAAGCGCTCCGATTCCTTCGGCTCGAGTTCGCGCTATATAAAACTGCAAACGACAAGTAAAAACACATTTAAAAAAACACTCGGCTATTCACATAAGCACTCATGTCTAGCAAATCCTGGGAAAGAGGAAGATCGGACTGCAGCCTTTTATTGATCCAAGTAAATAGGAACACTGCAGCGAACATACAGGGCCGTACAAAACTACCCAAATTAATTGGTACTGCCAGTGTTATCGCATGTGTAAAACCTAAGTATACACTCCAACAACACAATCCCGTACACTCCAATGCTTAATGGGGCAGTAAAACTGGTGAGAACTAATCTGAAAAAGCTTCGAAGCCACGTTACAGAGAAACGTACGGAAGGTTTGTGGAAGTTTAAATGCACATTTTGGTCAGGAGCGTTGCTCAGAACTAAGACGGTCTAAACATTACTGTCCCTCCTTCACAAGCTCCTCTTGTGTCATCCAACTCTTCTTTTCCTTCTCCAATTACACCTTGCCCCTCCTTGAAGTCACATTTCCTTTAATCGAGATTTTCTTCTATCCAGTATGATTAAGACTAGTTGTGCTACTGCAGTACCAGTAAATTGTTGTTCATTTTAGTTCCATATTCTCAGAGCATTCTCAATATGTGTCAATCTTCTATAAGGTTTCTTAACTCACACAACTCTAAACAGTAGTATTGACTGAGCTGTTCTTCACACCTTCTGGTTTGCTGGAAAATGCACCATTTGCCCACTCTTATTTCAAACTTTTCTCGGGGGAAGAACCCCCGTACCCTCTGTAGCTGGTCCAGGCTCGCTGGCTACGCTCGCTCGCCGCAGTGAAGTACGACAATTGTTTTACACCCCACCACTTTCAAATGTCACCAGCCGCCACTGCTAATGAGTAAATGTTATAAGAGGATCAGGACATTGGAAAGATGGTGCAAGGAGGCTCGAATATGAGCAAATCAAGAAACAGGTCACTGAGCAGATATGAAGGGCACATAAAATTCATAGACTCTCATTATCTAATTTATATTTATACAAGTAAGAAAGGCATACAAATATTATCAATAAAGTAGCAATAATATGCCGAATTTTGCTGGACAGCTCCACAATATGAAACTTATCAAATAGACTGAAGTTTTTTTTCAACTTAATGTCAACAGAAAATTAGATACTTGATGGTGATAATTTTGACACTTACAGTAAGACTTGTAGGCTATTTTATTTTGATAATATACGTCCATCCCTGCCTGACTGTATCTTGCATTTTAAGAGTGTGCATCTTTGACACCATTCACAGGTTAGAGGAACAATGCACCAAAATATCACTATGAAATTTTCATTTATTTAAAATGTTAAATATTTTTTATGATCTATATTAAAATGACAAGACATCAAGATTTGTTTGTATCAATGTTTTTTCGAAATGTTTCTTCATGATAAATCACTTAAGATTGTTCATATCATCCAGTATCATGGAACAATTTATCTGCTGGAGAATGTTATTGGTGGGCTCAGGACAGACACCACCTGAAGCTGTACTCTTTTGCTGCAGGTAACTCTGGCCTTTCTTAAAGACAATTAGAACATGTAATGTCAATGTTTACTTTGGTTGGTACAGGAAAAAAAAACCAAGAAACATTATCTCAAAATGGAAAGATTGTGTTGCGTTGCATGATGTCAAGCCAACTTCTGAGCACATTACTACAGAAATGGTTTAGTTGGAAATGCTAATCAAACGTGGGCTGGAATGGGTGGGCTTTTAGAAGCCCTTTAAATGTCTCACCCCCATGAAGTTCTCACAACCTCAAAAGACACTCTCTCTATACTTGTAAGTCAATTTGTACCCAGTGACCAGATTGCATAAGTACAAAGGGGCTTGATTAAAATGCCCTGTGTATTAGAAACGGACCTTTGGAATGGAGAGCATTGGGGAGAATGTGGAATCAGTGCTGGTGGTGTACTGGACTGGCTCTGAATTTGAATCTAGGTGACAGATTCAGAGTCTTGAAATGTCTTTATTTTGAATTATGTGCAGATTTGGAAGAAGTGAGATTGATTTGTCTAAACTAACTGAGAGGGTGTAATCCAGCACAGGCAGAATGATAGCCCTGATCACAGGACATGCTTGGTGTCTATATACGTTGTCACAGTTCTCAAGGTTATAGGATACCAACTGCACCGTTGTTACTAAAAGCTAAAAATTCATAACACAGTCAAGCATAATTTTTTCATGCATACTTTGGCTACCAGATTAAGGTAGTCTCTAGAGCTGGAGGCCAAGAGAAGGGAAAATTAAAGGGAGCGATCACGACTCCACAAGGCCTCCATTTTAGCGTTATATGATAACAGACAGTCATTGTTCATTTAGACTTAAATATCCGTGGGTACCCTGTTGATGAGAGTTTTCTGTAAATTCAATGGAGTCAGATGTTTATATTTCGGATCAGGTTAAAGAAGAACATGCACTGAACAGAATCAAAGGCGCTAAGAAATGTTTAAGAAACGTTGACAAGTAAGCAGTGGTTGGGAGCTTGACCTCTGCCTCACCTCTTCACTGTATTTTCCCACGTAGGAGTAGATCTCAGAAAGGGCGCTCATGCTGTTGAACTCGTTCATATGCATGCGAGACTGTTCGGCCAAGTAGGCGTTCATGTCCTGATCACTGATGGGCTGCATTTTGCTAATGTCTGAATAGTACCTGGAGAGGGCGAATAGGGAAAATGTTAACTAACATCTTTTGCTACATACAGTCAGTTCAGTGACAATTCTACCAACACCCTTTGCAAACACAGCACATTACAATGTCAGGGCTTGTTAAATGGCATTTCCTATGCATTTTATTTGTTTATCAGTTCTTCAGCCTGAAGCACTATTTGATGTTATCGCAGGTTTCCAATGGATCTGGGGTACCATGCTACAACAGATCAGCCCCCAGCGGGCAATAACACACATTTCATAATGTTTCACCAACGTTTCTACACTTTGCATGCAGCAGGGTTGTCCTTCTGTCATAAAAGGTGGTTTGTGGCTTAAGTACAGAGACTGAATCCTGCTCTGATGCAGACAGAATGATTGGAGATATCAAATTCTTACTGCACTACAACCCCCTAAACTGAGACTGTGTGTACCTCTCATCACTGTTGTTTCAGCATCTTTACTAGTGAACGAAGCATTGATAATCCTTCCTGCTATCATGTTGTTGTATGGTGGCCAGTTTAAATCATGGTTTGTCTTAATTAATTTGCTCCCATTGCCCCTTGACAGCACAAATGTTTGTGAGATCTTGTGTTCTTCCCTGGCTCAGAAAGAATGGTTCACCCCCCAACCACACAAACAGCTGAAATCCAAGGATCGCTGGGCTGCATTTCACTGTTTATGGGGCTGTTGGGGGCTTCTCACAGGTGATCACCTCCCGTCAGACCAGAGATGGTGCCTGCCATAATAGCATTGTTAATGCACATTTGTAAGTCTAATAGTATAATGAGAGCTCACTAAAGATGCACCTAAGGAGATTAGCGGGGCCGTGCTACCCAGAGGCTACTTAAGAATGTTACCGCTAATATGATTTCAGTGTTTGCTAATGTGACCCACCACCAGAGCCATTCTGAAGTTATTAAAAGTCCTTGCAAAGTGATTATATACACTCGCCAGTGACAGCATAATACCCTCCCTCTCATAAGCATTGACAACAGCCAATCTATAGTAACAGCGCCTACAGGAGTAAACCTATGCTGATTATTGAAGAGGTAGCTGTCACACAAGTTTCTGCATGACCTGTGCAAACAAGTGGGAGTGTATAGTAGACTTGAATAATTGTCCAGTATAGAATTATGAATGATATTCAAGTCTCTTTTAAGAATACTGAAGTGGAATCAGTGAAGATCACAAATGAGCCTCTCTAGTTGAGCCTAAGTATATTCCAGCTGGTCAGAGGTAATGAGCAAACAAGCTACTTTAGAAAGGGGTGGTAGAGCTATATGCAGAACCATGAGCCTCAATCATAGAATTACACACTCCATCGAATACAGCAAACTCTCTAGAGCCTTTAATATCATAATACCATTAATGACAAGTTGTTGAGGGGGATCAGGCAAGCATTTATTTTTAAAGGAAGGTGTGGATTCACCCAATGTAGGAGTCTAAAATGTGCATTTTTAAGAGTTGTTGGGTTAATAGACCTAAATCTAAGCTAGTCTTTGAATGACAAGCCAACTTTTAGACCTGGAAAAAACAACTTGCATACCTTTACAATCCGATCTCTTCTAGTCAACAACAGACTCATCCAAATCCCTCATAAAGAACTCCTAGAGGGTTGGAAGTGATAGGATACCGTATGTCTCATTAGGGAAACAGCAATTACAATGATGGGTTGAACCACGCGTTGCCTTTGCAACGTGGTCAGAACAACAAAGGCATCTTAACCACGAAAGTCGTTAAAACGGCATGCCTTAGGTAAAGAGGCGTTGGACTTTAAAGTCCTACGCTTTCCCCACAGTTGTGCGGACTGGAGTTAGAATAGTAAATTATACTGATCCAAAGTCCAGTACTTTTCCTAAGGCAAGTCGTTGTAAAAACTAGCGTGATAAAGACCCATTGTTGTTCTTACCGCTTTGTTAAGGAACACGTGTTTAGGCATGTGTGGTTGTGTCATACAACCATCTCATTATTCAGTACAGTACAGAAATGACAGCACAGAGCAAGAATCCTAACAAGAATAGGGAAAATGTAATTCCGGACCTACGTCACTTTTATCAGTCCTTGGACACGACCCAGTACATAATATTTAAAACCTTGCATAGCTTTACCTATTAGTTACATTTCCTGCAAAAAACTATTCGCAGTGGCTTCTTGAAGAGATTTCTGCAATAGAAAGTAACCTACATTTAGTTTTAAGCATATTTCGCCTGATTTTTATAAAGCTTCCCAAAAAAGGGCAGAAGGGACGTTATGGAACTTCCTATAAAGCTAGCCTTTTTTCCTTGTTTAGTTGTCTTGTTTTCACTTTCATCCTCTTTGGCATTGTAAGGTACCGAACATGTTTCTTGCAAGTCACCTATTTTCCCCTAAACTTCACCTCTTGGCTCTTTTCCCAACTGCTCTGCACGTTTTGGCAAGTGTTCGCTGTCTCTATTTAAAGATATTTTGTGGTACTTAAGCTGCTCTCTTTTTCCCCAGTCTGCTATCAAAAATGCAATGTTGTCTTTCTCCTCCAGATTTATACTGCTTTTCCCGTTGCTTAGCATCGAGAATCAAAATCATAGTTCAATCTTATTAAACTTAAATTTGTGGTTTCAATATTTTCATGTTGGGCACCAATAAGCATGAATGTCATGTTGATGACGTCACCAGGAGCCATGTAACTCGAATCGCATCTCTTTTCCCTAGTGGGGTCAACTTCCTGTTTGAGAGCGCATCCTGGAAAGAAAGAGCTGATTTGATCCAGCAGGAGAAGGTGAAGGAGACGGCTCTTTTTGCGGACAAGCGATCTCTTGGGAAAATATGTGCTAATGGAGTTATCAATGATGGCGGCGCACGGGGATACCGCTAAATTGCAACCCATCATGGTGCAAAGGATCAAACACTTTCTGAGTCCTTTCAAGTTCACGTGTGGTTCCCTTGCCTTAGTGGGAAGAAAGAGTCCATTAATGCTGGTCTGCAGCGCTGATCAGGCTCAGCAACAAAGTAGCTCAAGTCCTTGGCGGTTTCGGCAGCGCGCTCAGCTGATTGAGCCATTCCACGTAGGGTCTGTCGCTTTAATGAAGTTGATATTCTGGATGTCCTTCTTCCAGTGTGTAATCCTGGGTATGAGTGGACAAGGTTTAAGGGAGGCAATCAGTCACTGTCAGGTGCAGCTGTGCTCTGCTGTCAGCTGGTTAATTAGACGGTGTCATTTACATTTTTAATTTCTTCAATTTGACATTTTACGCTCCAAAAAGACCTGCAACAGGAGCCGCTGTTTTATAATTAGAAGCACAATTCGGCGAAGTCAAAGGAGCTGACAGGTGTCCTACAAGCAAAGCGAGGACATCTGCTGGGTTTGGGGACCTGTCAGAAGGAGTGGCAACTGGACTTTGACGTGATGGCTTAGAAAAGTTTCTTGGTTGTGTCTAATTGGAAATCATCTGGGTCTACACCCAGCCCAGTAGTTCATTGTGGTGTCAGTTACCACACCATGCAGAAACTCTATGAAACCATGTAAATTTGGAAGACATGAGAATGCATTCAAAGATTTCTTATCGACTTGTGCTCTACACAACTTGGGGACAGGATTTGAAGCAGGGGAACTGGGTTCGGGTCTGGAGTGGGCTCAACATCCTGTGATTATGGGTAAATCACTAAATCTCTCCGTGCCTACCAAAGATGAATGTGTCCTTGTGTAATGTAACTGGTGCTCATGCAAAGCACTCCAATACCTTTGAGTCGAGTTTGCGCTATATAAAACTGCAAAAAATAAATATATATATATTTTTTTAACTTCCAGGTCCCAAACATGCTAGTGCTCCAAATATACATGAACGTTTGCCATAAATCTTGGTGAAATGCATTAATTACGCACCAACAAGGCATTACGATAAAATGCCCAAACCAAGAATTAGGTACCCCAAAGGATACAATATGGAGTTCCAGAAAGAGATTTTATGATATGCCCTCAGCTGTCACTCATCTTTTGTATTTCTTGCACTCTCTATTATCAGAAGCTTTGACAGAAAGCATTCTACAAGGAGGGTATCGTTGTTTTGTCACAGAGCAGATTCAGTATGAGAAGAAGCAATGCAAATGGCCTGGATAGTAAGAGGGCTCAGCCTCCTCAGCATTTACTGCAAATATCTCTGTGTAACCAGCAGATCACTGGACCAATCATACTTCAGCAGCTAATAAAATCAACACCAATAGGATACGTAGTAAAATAACTTGTGTTCTGAGATAAAGTTCAGTTTATGGACTACACCGATTGATTGCTGCTTTCAGTTTCATCTGGATGCAAAAGGTAAACTCTCACTCTCTAAAATGTGTTCACCTCCCCACGCTTATTTGAAGACCTATAGCAAAATCAGTGGCACATGTGTACTGCATGACCAAACAGCTTTCAAATGCTGATCTAGGAAAGCATTTTGGGTCAGAATGTCCATGAAAGCAAAACCTTAGAAGGATTCAATGTTTAAAAACAGTAGTAGTTGTGAAGAACTCTATCGGCACCAAAATAATATCGATAGCATGTGATAATCTGGATTTAAGGCAAACCTTTGTCCAGGGTGGCACAGAGAGCAAAAAATTATTGGAATGATGCTGTGAGCGATTGTCAGTGGTAACACTATTTCCAAGCATTCCTCCCTGTACCTTTTGCGTGCATTATGTAACCCTCTGACTGCCCAGTGGTATGCACAGACATGGGCCCTGTGCTCACTATGGGCCTCCTTACAGGTTTGGCTGTGTAGGAGCACGGTGGTTCACCACCGACCCGCTCCACACCACCAAACCTGAATGCTGCTGCCCGCCTGCCAGATTATGATTAACCCTGGGTGGAGCTTGCGGAGTTTCACTCCTCAGAATTTTGCGGAGTCATCAAAAAACCTCCGCCAATTTCGCGGAGCTCAGCTTGCGGTGGAGTATTGGTGCTCAGCCCCCCCTAAGGTGTCATATATGATATGCAGCATCTTACAACATTCAAAACTGATTTGAAAATTGCCCTGCACTTGAATGAGGCTGCACACTCCATTGTGATGAAGGATGCTGCAAACACTGCCACATATCATAATCCAGCCAGGCACACAATGCGTGTAGCGCGCTCCCACTGCTCCTTTTACCCATCTGACTACACAGCCCCCTCAACCTGAACACAGTGCTCCCCGCCTGTCCTATCACTCACCCACAGGATCAGGCTCTCGCAGAGCTCGGTGTCCATGGCCTCCATGCTACTTGCCTCTTTCTGCGCTCTCTCTGCAGGGAACACCCCCGGATGTTCATTTTTTACTTTGCGTAAATCGGCCTGCCCTCTCACTGAAGGTTTGATAGGCAGACAGATTGACTATTCACAGGTGAGGTATAACAATCTGTCATAGCTGCTCTTGTGGGACACAACTGTGATTGGTGGTGAGGTTGTCAAGAGACTGGTATTGGTAGATGTACGGAGCAGAGCTGGGCTTATAGGTTGTTGTGGACTCGGACTTTCATCTTGGAGGAACACGCCGTGGAGCTCGGAGCCAACAATACTGGATATGGCCTGGGATACTCGTAGAGAGCCTTCAAAGAACCGCGACTATTTTGTTTGTGGAAGTGAGTGAAAGAGTCACTGTTTTCACTGGCACAGCTCGTTATTTATTCAGACTGAACAAATACGACTTATAATGGTGCCTGTCCTACGTGTGCTGTTCATACGTGAACAAAATGTGTTGTTTCATGTGGCAGCAGCTCTGATTTGTTCTTACCTAGCTCCGGGGGGGATCACGGTCAAATGATTTCACTATGAAGTTCCTTCAACTGAGTTGGTTTGCCCGTCTTTCTGGGCAACGACGATACAAGGTTGTTAAAAGAACTTCGGCAGGGGGGCATGAGTGCACGAGGTGGAGTCTGGCATGCGGTGGGCAAGCAAGCGACAGCCGTGCCATCGTACTTAAAAGAAGGCACAGCACTAGGCTCGAGCACGGACACTCAAAGCACTCTGACTCTCCATCATGCCAGTCTGTTAAGACAAGAACATAAACAACAATGGCATGGCATCCAAATTAGAGATGAGAGAGCACACGCCGGTAAATGCTGGTAAACTCCGCTTTGCCGGTGAGGGGGCGGAGTTTTTTTCTGAACTCCGCGCTTCCTGATGCGGAGAAGACAAACTGCGGCAGAGAGGAGCTCACCGCGCACCGTTAATTATGATACAAATCGTTGTATGGTGGGCAGGCAGCATGGCGGTCCCGCTGCAGTGCCATAAAAAGGCTCAAGGAGCCTTTAATACTGCCCTGCTGTGGGACCGCCTCAGCGTGTTCTAGCATGGTATGGACTGTAGAGTCCATGCTGTGCTAGAACCGGGGGGGGGGGTTTGCTTGTACACATGGGGGCACAACATGTGCACCCCTGCATTCACCTACCTGCATGGGGCAAGAGGAGCCCTTTTGTTTTCCCACTGCCAGCTTTTACATGGTGGTGCCAACCGCCATGTAAGGCTAGCGGTTGGAAACCTCAAAATATGCATGGCGATGCTACAGCAGCACCGCCAGCACATTCTGAGAACCTGGCCGCCGAGCCACCACCAGGGAACGCAGTACCCTGGCAGTTGCGGTGGTCAAATGGTGGTCCGCCCCAAACCTATAATATGGCGGTTGGACCGCCGGTGCAGAGGTCGCGGGACTGCCACCGCTGGGCCCTTGCGAGTCTGGTGGTCCATGGACTACCAGACTTGTAATAAGGCCCTATGCAAAGAATCTAAACTAAAACTCAATGATAAAGCCTAAATAGGCCAAACCCAGACTTGGCTTATGGTCCTTTCTGGAAGGGGTGTCGCCTGGCAGTTTTGGATGGCCTGTTCCCATGGGGACAAGGATCAGTATTGATATGCATTAGGTAGGACTTTGTATAAAGCGGCACAATGGAGAAAAGAAAAATGATGATGTTGATCATTTTTTTCTTGGAACTATTGAAGTGGCCAACTAGTGTAGAGGGGAAAAAAGTTCATTTTTCCATTCTGCTTCTTTTAGAATTAGGAGTGTGTGAAATGTATGCAATTTGCTTTCACGCAGCTATGCAAAATTTCTATAAAATTACACGTAATTACGTGAAATGCAAATATGCATTTTGTGCTATATTTTAGCACAAATTGCATCTTTGCATTAACTTTTGATGTATGGACACATTTTGTGGTACAAAATAGTACAAAACAAAAATGCTGTGAAAAACAGATGCTCACGTTCTGCTGGTTTCCGTGCATTTGTGGTAAATTTTTACCACTAATGGCGCATTCGCTCTGAATTTTAACTAAGAATGGCTCATAATTATGCAAAGTTGCATAATGGTGTAATCTTGGGAATTTCGCATAACGTGCATTATTGAATTCGCAAAATGAAGCGAATAACATTTCGCTAAGGTCTACTAAGAATCACCAACAACAGAGAGTGCAGTAGTCCTTTGTTTGATGATGCCTGCTTGGGTTTGAGATCTATTTTGACATCATTCACCGGTTGGCCCATTAATAAAGAGCTGTCAAATGCCAGAGATTTTTGTGAACTGTTTCAAAACCTTGCTTGGAAACATCAGACATTCTTTTCTGTGCCTTGGCTTTTTCCTTACTCCAACTTTTGAGTTCCAAACGCTCTCAGGTTTCCTGTCCCGTATGCGAAGGACACTGTCAATGTGATCCAGCTTTGCAGAGAATTTGCTCCATACTGTTGCATTGCTCCACCTCCGAGGCACAGTGTAGGTTTTGGTTAAGATCAACCAATGCATAATTTGTTAAACGAATACATGCGGCACCCAAGCTTTTGCACAGAAGCAGCCAGAGCTATTGAATGTTACATGCCAAATACCAAAGATGCATAGTGTGGAATCCACCTCATGCCTCATTAAGCTAGCACTAGACACTCCCTGCCCCCTTTACCTCACTCTGGCAGGTTTCTGCTTTCTCCCTTTGTCATGGTCTTCCTGTCTTATGATTCCTCCTTCTTTCTTCTTGTGCTTTTCTCTCTCTCTTTCTCTGGACCAAAGTTTGTGGAGGAAAAATAAGTGTGGTTCCCGAAAAATAAGTGCTAGTGGGTCCCACCGGCTCAAATAAAGGACTGACAACAACACTTCTGCAACATAGTATATGCAGATGCAGAGGTGATGTAGTGGTACTTGAACCTGCAGATTCCTAGGATGATGGTACTCTTTACAAAATTCACAGAGGGGCCAATAAAACATGTATAGGAGATTAAAACTGAACTATGAAATAAGGTTGACTGTGAAGGCATGTAGTCACTATCATGAGATCTCTTTCAGACCAAGTTCCATTATGGAATATATTGTGATTTGGATGTGCAAGCCTAAGGGTTAACCCTTTGGATTTTGCAACCTTGTAGCTTCCTTAGAGTAATGGTCAATTTGATTCCATCTGGTATGTTTATTTTATCTATACAGGACACATATACTGAAGTTTCATGGCAATATAGATACATGGAAGCTTGATATTGTGGCCAGAACCATCACTGTTGCTTAGAAAAGAAGTTGCTATATGAAGCTCATTATTTATATTCAATCCTGAAAAGTGCTTTTAGAATTTGTAAATAATATTAATTTGAATTATTTTAAATAAAATGATCAACCAAATATTAATTGAACATGTCATATACGTAGCAACTGGCTAATTATCTAGTATTTAGTCACAGATTATTCTCTGTCCCCTTTGATGCCTTACCTAAACCCTGTTTGTGCTATGTTTGCTGTGTTCACAGCTGTGACCAACATAGGCATTTAGCCCCACCTCTTGGCGGCATCACAGGAAGTAATATAATCGGTGCTCTGACTTCAGTGACGAACCATTATGCATTATTTCCAACAATCTTCACTGAAAATGCCAGGTTGCTGCAACTGGATGAACAGTGATTGAAAGCGGCTACAAACAAGCAGTTCCCTAAACTCGCAAAAACTAAGCCCATACATCCTTAAAACATTTCTAGTTACATTGGTTAAATAAAAGGAATTGTCAAGTAGTCCACAACGTTTGCTGCCCCATTAGAACACCATTGACTCATAATATCAGGTACTACTTTATAAGCCACTGTGTGCTCCTTGCCTCATAGTACTTTCTCAGTCCTCAGTGGGACACGCGCAAGCCATATCATTAGCCCGCTGAAGCCTCCATAGGCACTGCGTGGTGCTGGTATTCCCGTACAGTGGTACTGTGCCTATCCATTCTGTATGTCAGCATGCAGAGACATTTAATGAACCGGCGCCATGCCTGAAACCCAGTGCTCAGCAGCGCAGTGTAACCTGTGATCAATCACCCTTCCTGCTTCCACAGAGACCACACTTCAGGGCATCTTCTGTGTGTACTGCCATTGACAACCGCTCTCAATGAACGCTTAGGGAGAGCGCGGTATCTATGTAAGTCTGCGCCTACGTGAGTCAATAATGCAACGAGCAGAGCATGCATCCTTGCGTTCCAGCTGAAGGCCTGCACCCTAATGAGGTGCACATTCAGCAGAACTCCTTCCTGCAGATTCAGTAGTCGCGCATCCTCCGTAGAGCTCCCGCGGCGCGCGAGGAGTTTCCCACCAGAGGGACGCAGGGGTACAGCCTGCGTTGCATAACGCTGATAGTGTGAAGTCCTCTGCTCATTTAGAAGTTCGGCAAGAACAGCTGACATAGAGAAAACCTGTCTCCAAAGTCTTTAGTACAAAGTTACATTCATTCATTGCACCACAGTATGGAATAGACGCATCTGTTACACAGAGCATACATGAAGGCAAAGTAGTGATACCTTTTCCTTCTCTCTCATTCTTCCACTTATGCAAGTGTTTTTTTTTTTTGGCAGAGTTTTATATAGCGCGAACCTGACCCGAAGGTATCGTATCAGAGCGCTTTACATAGCACCAGTTATGTTACATGAGGACAGGATGCAGCCGCAGTCGGTAGTGGGAGTAGCTGCCGGGCGGTGACGTGGGGCGGGGGAAGGGCAGGGTGGGGGGGTAGTTAACTATGGATTACTGAAGTTTACAGGTAAGTAAACATATACATTAATAAAACGAATTTCGTTGCGTGCATTTCATCGCATTTGGGGATGCAGTGCGCGCAACGAAATTCGTTTTTATTAATTTATAAGTTTACTTACCTGTAAACCTCCGTAATCCATAGTTTACTAACCCCCACCCTGCCCCTCCCCCTCTCCACATCACCGCCCGGCAGCTACTCCCACTACCGACCGCGGCTGACAGGATGTTCAGCGTCATTGCCCAGACTAGTACCCAGGTCCCCAGGTTCGAGGTCGGCTAGGGCTAGGCCAACTCCTCTCCCCGTGTTGATTTAAAGTAGTTGTTTACATAAACAATTATGTTTTCAGTTGACTGTTGAAACTGTTAATGCTTCTCGATGCCCCGTAGTGTAAATACTGGGGAAACTTAAACTGAAGACAAGATGTTAAACAAAGATTATTTCGGTTTTTTCCACAAAAAGTGTATACTTGTACGTGTTTTCTGCTCATTTGCATATTATGAATGTTTTACACTATATTTTTCTGGGAAATAAAAACTAAAAACGATAGTGTTAAAAGAATGGTATTGCTGTCCTTTCAGGCATTACATCAATAATTATTGATGAATAAGAATTTGAACATGGTTGTTAGACCTGGCATCTTTTGGCGTGGTTTTCCCATTCTTTTGGCCCTCTGACCTCTTGTTTTTGACTGTGTTCTGGGTTTCATTTTTGCTGGCTTTAGGACTCTGGGCACTTTACCACTGCGGACCAGTGTTAAAGTGCAAGTGCTCCCTGTATAAAATGTAACCGTATTTGGTTTCTCCATGATTGGCCTGTTTGATTTACTAGTAAGTCCCTAGTACAATGCTGCTGGTGGGCCTGCATCACTGATTGTGCCACCCACATAAATAGTCCATCAAACATGTGTCAGACCTTCCACTGCAGTGTCTGTGTGTGCATTTCAAAGTGCCATTTCGACCTGGCAAGTGCACCCACTTGCCAGAATCAAACCTTCGCTTTAATTACATGTAAGGCACCCCTAAGATAGGCCCAAGGTAGCCCCATGGGCAGCGAGCAGTGTATTTAAAAGGTAGGACAGGTACTGTTGTGTTTTACATGTTCTGGTAGTGAAATACTGCTAATTTCGTTTTTCACTAGCGCAAGGCCCATCTCTCCCATAGGTTAGCATTGGAGCTGCCTTGTAACATCTTACAAGTGTATCTTCCAATGGAGAGCTTATAGAAAACTGGAGTTTGGTGTCTCTGGACTAATAATTTAAAAGCACCTCTTTTAGAGAAGTTGTTTTTTAAATTGCAGGTCTGGGAATGCCACTTTTAGAATGTTGCCATTTTCTTACTTTAACCATTTTACGTCATTGCCTGTCCATAGAATACACGTCTGGGTGGGATGACAGTTGGCCTTTGCGAATTTACTCTACACAGTCACAAGCACAGGGAGCTGAGGTGTGCCCTGCATATCCTGATGGCCCATCACCAGGCTGATGGGACTTCCTGAGCTAGAGTGGTGAGAGGAGTTGAAACTTGCACCTGAATAGCACAGTGCCTGTCACCTCACAAAGCAGTCTTCGCCTGCTATAGTGTGTCTGGAACCAGGGCAAAGAAGGGCAGGGTCTTGTGCACTACAAAGACTTTCCTTTGAAGTTTGCCTACATCAAAGGCTGAATTGGGTAGAAGTACTGAACCTCTGACACCATATACACTGACCACTTCTGGACTGAGGACATTCTGCCAGGAAGAAGAGCTGGATTGCTGTCAGGAGGTACTGCCACTTTGCTGTTTGGTTTGCTGTGCTCTGCTGCCCTGCTGCTTGCTGCTTCTGTCCTGGGAGTGAAAGACTAGACTTTGCTTTCTACATCCTGCTTTCCAAGTTTGTCCAAGGGATTGACTTGCCTACTGTTGAAAGTCTCAGAACCATCAAAGACTTCATCTGCCAGGCCAAAACCTGGGCTACTCTGCTGAGAACCCTGCTCTGCCATTTGGTGCCAATTCCGGTTCTGGGCCCTTGGAAGTGAGTACTGGTGCACAAGAAGAAAAACTGATGCATCACCTCCTCTGAGCAATGCACTGTTGCCGAGTGTCACCATGCCAATGACCTGCACAGCATTAAGGAACAGACACATCACCGGCTTTTTCCGACGCCTCAACTCCCCTGCACATTTAAGGTTCTCTGTCTTGGTCAAGCGCAACCATTAATTTCTCAGAACTATAACTTCATTTATGTTTGAAAAGTCATATCTTGAGTTGTGTATGTTGGATTTTTGTTGTTATGGTCTTGTTTTAATCAGATAAATATTTCCTAGTTTTCTAAACTGGTGTGGAGTCCTTTTGTGGTGTTTTCACTGTGTTCCTGTGTGTGTGTATACAAATACTTTACACATTTGCTCTGATGATAAGCCTGACTGTTCTTGCCAAGCTACCAAGGGGGTGAATATGGGTTAATCTGAGGGTGTAACTTACTTACCCTGATTAGAGTGAGGGTCCCTACTTGGATAGGGTGCAAATCACTGCCAACTAGAGACCCCATTTCTTGCAATGGTTTTCTCAATGTCAAAATAATGAGATAATAATTATGCCACTGAATGTGCTACATTATTTGCCTTTCTTTTGCGTAATGTGCCACACAGATTTCCGTTTTGTGGCATCGTTTCCACTTTTTGCAGCACTGTATGGTCAACCCTGCCACATAATTGTAGCTTCTATTGCTGTAGAATGTCAGTTGCCCTGATTATTTGGGATCATGATTCACTTCACCATTCCAATACCAATAGCACCCAAAGAATAACTAGCTAGCAAAGGTGATAAGATGCACCGGAAACTCGACTGACTCGTCCATGATAAAGAAATTTCTGAAAATCAATGATAGTCAAACATGGCTTGCAAGATGGCATCTGGTCAACCCATCAGGCAAATGCCGTGTTTTATCCTGCTGTAGATAAATTGAGTACCATTAAATAGTGTAACATAACATTTGGTATATGTAGCACATACGAAAGCCAAAAATGCAGTATCCAGTGCTATAGAGGCTTTATTATAAATATAGTTAGAACTCTTTCTCTTAACACCAAACATACCTCCGATGTCTGCAAACTTCCTACCCCACTACTCATCCTACGTCAGTCAAACTAAGCCCAAAGATAAACAGCCACTGGCAATGCCAATAAGCCGGTCTTTAAAGGAATGTTGTATGGTAATGTGAAGGATTACCTGTAAATAACATGGGAATGGATAAGTATTTGTGTGGAATCAAAGAACTGTAGAATAATTGTGGTGTAAGTTAAAACATCATGCGGCAGTTGCGCTCTCAGGCCAGATCTAAACCTCCATGTATGTTAATGACTGCTCTCATCCCATCTGTGCTGCTGCCAAAGAAAAACAACATAAAATATTTAGTTATGTAAGACACTTTAATAGCATTACTGTGCCATGTGTGTGCCCCTGAACGTTCAAGCTCAGGCAGCTAGGTAAATAAACAAAATGATCGCAGCTGTGTGGAGGGAAAGCACTTTTTATGGAAGCACACAACGTCTGCCCAATCAAAATATGTACTCCTTCTCCCAACAGGTGGGAGGAGCCACAGCCCCTCTCTAGTGATGCTAACATAGGTGTCTGGTGAGAGCTGCCCTATCAAGTTGGACAATAAAGAGGATAGGCGTCACGCAGAAGTCTAAAATGACCATCAATGGCCTTTGGTCAGCATATCGCTTCACTTCCTCTCCCAACTCAGACACATCCTTCCTTTTTACTCAACAGTATGGGAGCCAGATCCAACTTCAGATGCAATATATCTAGGCATCACCTAAGACCAAATCTCCAGACCCAGTGTGACCCTCAACAGCACAAAAAGACTAACAACCACCATTAGGAAACCTTGGCATTCAGTCATTCTGACACAGCATCTGGCCATGGCTTACTTTAATGAACTACATCACCTTAAAGACCTTCTGGTCCACCCATAAATGTAACTCAAGAGCAAACTAAAATGGTGCATCTGCAGGTGTGTTGCATGGTTGTCTGATAAAAAACCTTCCTTGCATTAATCTCTTTCACAAAAGCACATCTGCACAGAAAGCAGTTTCCTTCAATGCCAGGGACTACAAGCAATGAGTGCTTTTTTAAACAAATTTTTATTTTTATTTTAGCCATTTTCTTTTAAATATCAAGACCCCTTCAACATTACAATTGTACAAAAAACATTAAAAAACAAACATTGACAAACCAAAATTGATGCCATTCAACACCAGACCCATTGGTTTTCCCAATGCTTGCTCTTTTTTGCCATCTTCTGTTTCTGCTCCACTGCTCTCAAATTCATGTCCCTTCTTTATTTTACTTCTACACCCTCATTTTTCTTCATGATCGCAGTCCCTGCAATCTTCCTCTCCACATTTATTTTGATTTTTGGTTTGCTGCTGCATCTTTTGGCCTCTTGGTCCACCCTTTTGGTCCCACTTCTCGCTCTCTGTCCTTCCCTTATATTTTTTTAAAGAATGTTATTTATACTCTTTTGATCGTGTATGGCTCTTTCATCACTAATCTGGTATTTGGTCCATAGTATCTTTTGCCAGATACACTTTTCTTAAGTGTTTGCTCATCAAGTGTTGATATGTCAGTTTGAGCATTCATCAGGTTGACGTAGTCCAGTCGCCACCAGAAATTGTCCATCCCAAACACCTTTTGCTCTATAAGACGAGGATAGGTGGTGAACTCCAGCACACATGCCCACAACAGATGGCACCCGGGTCTTCCAGCCCAGTGGCTGCAGTTTGGTCTGGGTCATCTAATCACAGCCTATCGCAGGGTGTGTCTACGCCTTCCAATCTTGTGGCTTCCGTTTGGCAGATGTTGTCTGCCCATGCCACCATCACAACCTGTTTCAGAGACTTCTAGGTCTGTTGCTGAAGGTTGGTTTGGCTCTGCTGGACAGAGTAGGCAGCGCCTGTGTTTTATAATCTTGTGGCGAATGTGGCTCAATTTCCACAGACGCCTGCATCACACTCAGACTCTTTCCCTATTCAAGTTTCATGTGTTTGGTGTGACCACCACGCCACCACGACAGACTGCCCTGGGCTTTAAGTGTGAGGAAAAAACTGGGGCGTTTCTCAAAGGGGTGTGGTCGATATAATTAAGTGTGTTGCTTAAAAACACCTAAGCTAAAAATCTTTGCTAAGCATAATGTGCTGCCCGCTGGTATTTTGAAGCTCTGCCATTGCATTCAGGTATATAATATAACAAGTAACATCACACCTACAAGCCAGGACTATTGGCTTTGTCAATGGTTATTAATTGCATAAGATAAATAAGCAACAACTATGGCTTCATTGTATATAATATTGTAAATGCTTCTGTTCTGAAAATATGAGACTGTGAAAGAACTATAACGAGTCTTCTTGAAGTTACATCAAAGGCAGTGACGGGTGGCACTGCTGCAGAGATAAGATTTGTTTTTCACCCCGAGGGTAAGGACAAAAACGAAGAGCCCATAGGAACAAGTCTCAGCACCTGATTTTTAGAAATACAGGTGCTGAGCACCGGCAGGACCCGGCCCACTTAAAGCACTGCGACCGCCCCACAATCATTTCTCCTAATGGCAGATCATCCTGGCACAGACCTATTCCCTCATCCTGGTTAACCTAACTCCCGAGATGAATACGTGAAGGACAGGAAAAGCGCAGCGTAGGTTTCTGCTAGTCCATGGACTGCATGTCTGTGTGCTTCCCTTCCATCAGACCTACAACCAGGTCTCAAGGGCAGGGAAAAGCGCACTCTGCGGACCCACTGAACGCAGGTTCTATCGTGATACAATTAAATGCAACTCGCGAGAGCTGCAAATGATTCCCCGAGCACGGCCACGTCACTGTAAAGAGTACTATGGATTTTTACCAGCGCTGCGCCCACTCCTCGTTTGTTCTACTATCGAGGTGCTGTAATGCTGCGCGGCCTGATGGCATGCATAGAATATTTAAGAAGAGCAGGCCGGCTCTCCTTGGCCATTCAGAGCGGATTTAATCAATTCGTCTCAATGCTGTTGCTGGCTGTGATCACCTGTCTGGATTCCTGCACGGTCCTGACGCAGCCCGCCTAAAATGGCGCCCATCTCTAGGAATGCGCGTTCCTTACTCCTAAGGGGAGGTAGTGTAACCGCAAATTCAGTCACTGCACGGACCTCATAGAGCTCAGTGGGTTGGTCGCCGGCTGCAGATGCACGGGTGCAACCAGTAGGTCGCAGTTACTGAGCTCGGTGATGCGGGCTCTGTCTTTCATCCTTCTGAGGATGATAAATAGCTACCACTGAATTGCGCAGACGTAACAGGTCAAGAGGCGTTGCAGTTAGTAGGGTGTGGATCAGAAGTAGTCACTGTCATTTCAAAACCTTACTAAAAAAAAAAATCAACACGAATTAAAAGGGCGCTAAACTGACGATTACTAACTTTTCCAGTAAACCCGTAAGCAAATGTGCACAATATGCTTTTTACCTCTTTTCAAAAGACCAATCGCAAAAAATATTGTTAGCAGATTGCAGAATAGTGCCTGGAGCTCACTGTAGAGTTTTGGAGGCATTTTGTGTGCACCCACATCCTTTTTGACGTTCATATTCCTTACTGTTGAGTACTAAAGTGCGGTTGGGGCACTGGTGTGTGAATTACTCAGTGGCGGCTCCTCCGCTAAGGTGGAGGAGCGTCGCCCCACTGCTAAAAAAAAAAAGAAAATGATAATAACGTGTCGTTATTATCATTTTATTTTTCCTATTGAAGTCAGTGGCTCTCAGGGCAGGGTGGGGCTGGCAAGAGCAGGGGGAGGAGTGCCCTCTTGGGCCAGCCATACAGTCATGCGCACTTTGCATGTTCCCCACCAGGCTGCATTACACAGCCTGCTGAGGAACATGCAAAACCTCCCAGTCCCCATCTGAGCACTCAGACCAATCACAACGCTGCATTGCAGCTTTGTGATTGGCATAGGAGAACCTGGGAGTCTGGTTGCTTCTTGCTGCCGTCGGAGACAGGAAGAGGACTTTGGAGAGATGCCAGCCAGCCTAGGTAAGTGTTTTTTTTTCATTGCCCAGCCCCCACCTGCCCCCGCCTCACCACTCCCGTCGGATAGCAGGTGCTACTGTTAATTATTGAGGAGGGTTCCCTCGCTCCAACCAGGTCGGGTTGTCTCGTATATACCAAGACAGGGGATTTCGTTGTGATGAACACAAAAATCCACGTTATTCCTCATTATTAGCGAAACATTATTGAGTGAAATATTTCACACTGTATAAATTGATAGTCAGCAGATTCAATAGTGTAACAATTATCAAACCAATCCAGCGGCGGACGGCAGGTATGGGAACGGGGGTGGGAGAACGTGTGAGGTGGGGGAAGGATGCAGGAGGGGGGAGGATGCGGGGAAAGCGGCTATAAAGAAATGTAATTAAAAACTTACCTTCCCGCCGCTTCCTTGCCACCTCTCTCTTCCGAAGTCCTCCCTCGCTCGGCCAGAGGAAGCACACCAGCTCCCAGTCAGTCAATCGCAAAGCTGCCTTAGCAGCGCTGTGATTGGTCTGAGCGCCGTGCTTCGGCGCTCAGGCGTTGACTGGGAGCAAGGGCATGTTCTCCACATAGGCTGCGATGCTGCCTCTATGGAGAACCTGCGAAGTGCGCAAGACGGTTTTGGGGGGCCCAAGAGGGCCGTCCAAGCGGTCATTGCACACTTTAGGTGGGTGCTACCACTACTCCCCTACCCCGCCCCCTCACACAAAGCTTTGGGCGGAATTAGGAGAAAATAAATTAATGATAATGTGAGTTATTATAATTTTCTTTTCTCCGTGTTTCACTGCAAAAAAGTAGTGAGGCGACGCTCCTCCGCCTTAGCGGAGGGGCTGCCACTGCACCAATTACCAGCCAACTTGTAATGAGGGCCTTAGTTTCAACTGTCGGCGCCCCTTACTCACCTCCATGAATCTCAGCACAGGAGGAATATCTGGACCTTGGTCCCATTGGTTGGATGGATGGATGGATGCACTGTGCTGTTCCTCACATTCAGCCATGAATTGTTAGTAGTGAGCATTGAGGGAGAATTGAAATGTAGTACCTGCCGTCTCATTGCGCACCCTCTTCCTGCCTTCCGTGAACCCCTGCAATCCTTCTAAGTTATTCCATTCGTAAGGACACTGGCCACCAACCACACAATTTTGGTAGCTAAATATTTCCAAGACAATGTAAGCCGTCCATGGGAAGGACGAAGGAACAGCAGATCTGTGCCACTGTGTCCTTCTGGGGGTTCTCGATAAACAGGAGACATTACACATTATGCTAGACTGGAGTGTATGACATGCTCAGTGCAATACTTTCAGGTTATTTATTCATTTGGTAAAATGTTGGTTTATTTTAGAGATTTGTCCATGGAACTCATTCTTGAAAATGAGGCACTTTGAAGCACAGACAATTACTATGTTCTTCCAAAACTGACACTAGCAGGCAGTTTCAGCAGTGTTAAGAAAGCAACATACGCAGTGACCAGCGGCCTGCACAAACATCTCACATGGGAGCGAATATTTGAAACTCTCGCTACTGAGCCAGTCATTTTGTCTTTGGTGCTGTCCAGGTCGCCATTGTATCTCACCGGGCTGCTTCCTGCCTGTAAATATTAAACACGAGGCACCTCTTCTGTGAAAAGTGACAAGCCCCTCACACACCCCTGTAGGGAGGGATCTGGAACCTGCTGGGATGCGCGCGCTGTCACATCTGCTCCACGCCGCCCTCCTGATCCCCGCCGGGGCGCGTGACGACGCCACAGAGGCCCTTGTGGGGCACTCCCAGGCATCAAGCTCAAGTGCTCCGTGGACGAGTGACAGTTCAATTTACTGAATCCAACTACGGGAGCAAGGCAGCCATGAGCTCTGCACCGGCGTCCGCGCGACTCCTTCATTATTCCCGAGCTGTCATCCCGGTTAGGGTGGGGGGCGGGAGGGGGGCAGAGATGGTATCTGTGACGGCTCCAGCACCATCGCGCTTTACTTACCGTTTATTCGCTTTATTGTTTGGGACTTCTGAAGGTGAGCGCTGACAGGACAGTAGAATGCACTGCGCCGCGTGCTTGTCGTCTTTTATGCAAACCCCCTCACTCCTCCCCCTCCTATCGATCAGTTCGTCAGTCCAAGCACCACTAGAGTAGAGTTGAATTTATTAGGGTCTAGAAACAGTCCCTGGTGATGGGATTTCACGGAGAGTCCATAATCGTCCAGGGGGTGGATTAAAATTCCAAGCATTCATTATTTTTAATATCAGAAACACTCTACAGCCAGAGCTGCCGACTGTGGAGCTGGGGAACCAGGTACAAGTCTCGGCGTCGGCTCAACATCCTGTGATTCTGGGCAAATCACTTAATCTCCCGGTGCCTACCAAAAATTGAATGTGTCCTTGTGTAATGTAACTGGTGGTCATGTAAAGCGCTCCAATATCTTGGGGTCAAGTTTGAGCTCTATATAAAAGTGCAAAAAAAATAAAAAAAATAGACAGCAGACATTCTAGCATTAGAATTATGGGATTGTTGGCGTTTCGTTAACATTCCACTAAGGTCCAGGTGAGATTTCAGGGGGTTATTTCTTTTGTGTAGCAGTGTGCAGTGTTTGGAGGGCCACTGCTGCCCACATTGGTGCACATAAAGAGCAGGAGTGCACACTATGCAACAGTGAGAGTTCACAACAACTAAAGTGGCTAAGAAATAGAGCGCGTATTGAATATGCATTGAGTACAACGCAGAATGATGTGAGAAAAATAATTATGCGTACAAACAAAACTGTGATATAGATATAAATAATAATATGCGTACACCACGCTCAGTGTAGCTGAAAGGGTGGGTAGGCATAGCTGCCAAGTATTTAGAAGGTCTATGTGTGACATTTCCATGGAACGCAATTTGATTTATTAGTCACAACGTAATCATGTGATTTCCCTTTTCGAAATCCATATGAAACCTTGCATATGTTACTCTGACAGGTTTCTAGGCGATGTATTCTACAGGTAGGTGTATGCCTACTGTCTGTCTATGCTTGAGAGATTCATTGTTATTGTCTGTTTGATTGGTACTCATTTGATATCTGAGCACACAATTGGCCCTGTCTTAGAGCATACATACCCTTTGTAAAATTCACTCGCTGGGTTCTACTATGTCTTCCTTTCCTACCAGACCACTCCACAATACTCTATTACGGTCTCTTTTAGTGTGCCTCTTCCGCAACCGGTGGCCTATGAGATCCTATGAAGTAGCCACTCTGCTCTTTGACAAAACCCAGCGGCGGCTCCTCGGCTATGGTGGAGGAGTGTCAACCCCCCCCCCACCACCTGCAGAAGAAAATGAAAAATAAAAGGATAATAAAACATTTTTATTATCATTTTATTTTTTGTCAGTTGCCAAGTCTAGGGGGCGAGGCCTTACTAGGAATGGTGGAGGACTGGTCAGCACTGCTGTCAGTGCACATGTCGGTTTAGCTGACCACCTAGGACAGCCAAACCAACATGCGCACTGACATTTCTCCAACCCAGCTGCGTTGCTGGGTGGAGAACAGCAGTAGGCACAGGCTCCCAGCCATCGATGGAGTGCAAAGCCAGCCCACTCCGCCCAATCCCTATGTTGCTCTCATGGGTATTACCACCATGAGAGCAGCATCTGGATTGGCCGTAGGGGAGTATGGGAACCTCAGCCTGCGCCTGGTAAAGCAGAAGAGTGGCAAGCAGAAGAGCGGCAAAGGTAAGGGAAGGTTTGTTTGTTTGTTTTGTTACTGACCTCCCACCCGCTGCCCCATTACTTTTCCCCGACACCAGATGCTACTGACAAAACCCCTTAAAATGACAGTCTCCCAATCCCTTAATTGTGATTGGTTTGGCGTTTGTCGCCCCCTCTTTTGATTGGCTTCATGCGCACATTCTAAGCCAAGAGTTTATACACAACGGAAGGTGCACTCAAATAACCAGGTCCAAATTGATATGTATTCCAAAAGATCTTCTCTCGATCTTCGTATTTATTAAGCAAACAAGGCTGCCTTGTTTGCTTAATAAATACGAAGATCGAGAGAAGATCTTTTGGAATACATATCAATTTGGACCTGGTTATTTGAGTGCACCTTCCGTTGTGTATAAACTCTTGGTCTTGTCCTGCATCTAACAACGACGGGTGCTGGAAGTTGTTGCACCACGTACACAAACATAGTGTACCTTAGTAATAAGGAAAACAGTAGGAATACAAGTGCTTGACCTTGGTCCGTCGTTGGGTTTGCTTTGTTCTTGCACATTCTAAGCCCACCATGCTCCGGATCTTCCTTCTCTAATGCCACCATCTAGTTGCCATTTCACTGTAAACTGGTTCCCTATCAGTTGGTAGCTGGGTCGCTTCTGGTACTGATTCGATTCCCGGTGCACATCCCTTTGCATTTGCACTGGCTCCATTCCACCCCTGCATCATATCTCCACAGCCGGGTTCTTAGGCTTCTATCGCCACTGACTTGTTCTCTCATCGGCTTCTTTTATCGGCTAGATCACGTTCTCATCCAAATCATTTCTTTATTTCATATTATACAAGAACACAGACACTGTCCATCTGCAATGGATAATACAGATATCTCACGCTTCAGGCCGACATCACAAAGTAGCCTGATTGAGCTTTGCCCACAGAGGGTTTCAGATCACTTCAATTAGCAATACATCTGATTTCTGAATTTGAGAGAGGGAGAACCCCTCCCAAGCTTAATTACCAGTGCATTGGACTGATATGAAAGAGCAATCAATAGCACGCTTTACATTTCAGGCAATTAATGTGGCTTGTATTGATACTTATCAGAGGAACTCTTTACAATAGATAGGGAGCAGCACAGCATGATCTTTCTAAAGTCTACGGATACATTAATCATAAATTTGTGGGATAAGTGGGGGAAGTGTTGCTCTGAACACTGCCTAAGTTGATTGGATTGAGTTAAATACATAACCAGCTGTTGGGTAGAATAATCCCGCGTGTAGATATATGTGTCTGTTTTTGTCAAAGGGTGCAAATATAGATGGTAGAGAGGATGCCCAATGCGTTCCATTCGCACGTAAAATAATGTTCCAAGGAATATCCACGGTAAAAGATGCTCTTCAGTTCTCAAAGTCTAGTTCACTTAAAATTCATATATATGTATATATATATAATTTTAAAATCATGTAACTATTTCAATATGTTTAAGGAAAAAGATATTGTTAACTCAATTCATTTTTTAACTGCCTGCTACTCATTCTAACGTTTTAATCCTCCGGACAACTCAATTAATCACAGTAAATCTAAAAATGTATATAAGCTAAATTGTTGCCGGCATTTTGTCATCTCGATGTGTTTTTAGATAACAAATCTATTCATCACGAGTACATTGCATTCATACTTAAATTATTAATTCAATAATTCATTTACAGTTTTACCCACTATCACAATGTCATCTTTTAAAAGTCCCAATTATGTAGAAAACTTAATCACAGCCTTTTATCTTCATTAACAAGTTTCTTCTGAGTCATTTCACAGTCTTTCAAAATTTGATCCAAGATGTCAAAATCCTCGTGTCTCTGTAACCACCCTACTTCTCTATTTAACCCATTGCTTCTATTATGACATAATTTGAATCTTTCCAGTTGATATCAGATTGTTTTTTAAATTTTCACAGCCGCCATCTTACTACTAAACTACAAACAGTTCTCCATTATATTTACGCCTGCATTCTATATGAAGTCCACAAAAACACAACAAATATTGCGTCTTATTTTAAGCCATTGGTCTGTGATTTTTTTCCTATTCATCGAGATTTCCATTGTAACAGTTTTTTTTATTTAAATCCGTCTTCATTTAGAAAGACACAAATCGCAAAGTCGACGAGGTTACAGAAGAAGTGGCCCTTATTTTAGTTGGGATGTGTGGGGCTGCTCACTCTTTTTAAAAGGACTTGACTGCCACTTAATGATAACTCACTTCAACTTAAAATATTCTTGAAAGCACCTGAGGCGGAACCATGCAAAAGATTTCACCCTTATTCAGATCATAGACGGTGGATTGTAAGATAACATGGCTGCTCAAGGTATTGGGAAAAAACACATTTACTTTCCTTCAGAAACTTCGATTTGTCATGTCTATAAAGCAATGTTTTTCTGTATTTAACACACAAAAAGTCTGCTCCAAGTTATATGCCTTTGTCTGTCTCGTATTTTTTAAAAGTGTGCCACGAAGTTTGTGCTCTGACTATTCAGTGGTCTGGAATTTTGTACCACTCTGGACCGACTATTCAAACCAATGAGAAGTTGTTACGCCTGGCACCATCTCTTATTTCCTTCTATTTCACCTTCGAATGCGATTTGAACAATAGCTCTCTTGCATGTCCCAGAGGCTTGCAGCTGCTGAAGAGAGACTTGCACCAGCGATGACTATCAATCAGTTCTCCTTAGGCAGAGGCTTGGCCTCAAGTTCTGTATTTACATAACCAGCTTCCTTTACACTCTTAAAAGTTAGTATCAATAATGGTGGAAATGTCAAAGAAAGGTGATACAACTTTTAAGGCATGGTTTCTTTAACGCTGGGCACTACTCTCAGTCGGCCAGCAGAGGGAGACCAAGAGTAATAAAATATGCTCCAGTTCAACTGTGGCTTCGATACTAACTTTAGACAAACCAAACAGGTCATGTAAAATGCCACTAAGCAGGACCTGATCAGATAACGTGCTTTGCCTATGGACCGCCAAGGCATTGTGACATCTAAAGACAAGTTTGCAATGTGACAATGTTCACCTTTGTGCAGTATACCAACTTGTACTACACACAAGGCACAGCACTCCTCTTCGCTCATTTACCTAACATTTGCCCCTCCATGTGCATTGCGTGGGGCACCCCTCAAATTTAATTACACCACTGCAAAAAAAACAGAATATGTCTGGTGCAAAACAGGGATCAAGAAACACTCAATCCCTTCTCCTGGAGGCCCTCACCTTCAAACAAGAGCTATTCATGAGCAAGTCATTCTCAGGAGGTGCCACAAAAATCTCGAACTCCATCCCTCCCTCGACACACTGTATGACCACATGCCATGCTACCTTAAAAAAAAAAAAAAAAATCTCCTCTTTGAAAGACACTTAGGTTAATTTTTTTTTGCTAGACCGGACATCCTTGGTGTGGCATTCCCCTCAAACTTTTTGCCTTGACCTCCTAACTTTGCTGAACTTGTTTTTGTTGGCGTTAAAAACTCTGCAATTTACTACTGCTAAAGTGATTGGGCTCTCTCCGTAAAACATGGTAAAATTGGCGTATACCTAATTGGTACATTTAATTTACTTGTAAGTCTCTTGTGTACTAAGGGCCTATAAATTAAAGGCTACTAGTGGGCAGCAGCACTTATTATGCCACCCACTAAAGAAGGACCAAAAAACATGTCTCGGGCCTGTTACTGCATCCTGTAGTGCAGTTTTAAACTGCCATTTCCACTAGGCAAATTAAACCTTTTAATTAATAAGGGCTAACTTCAGATTGGGAGCAGATAGAGCTATGCTATTTACACTCAAATGAATTGTAATTTAAAACTCTATTTAATGGTGAAATTGAATTTTAATTTACAATTTTGAAAATGCCACTTTTAGAAAGTTGAGATCTTTTTGTCCAAACCAACAATGCCTTTCTGCCAGTGTCCTGGGTCGTATGCCTGTGAATGCCTCTGCTGTTGTGGTTTATATATTGCTTCCAGATAGTGAGACAAATGAAACCTAGGAGTAAAGAGAGAGAGGGGGTATTCCTGACAGGGTTTCTGGAGAGAAGTGGTTCCCTGCCCTAAATAAATTTCAATGGGCCCTGCCTGCAACACACACAAAGGAACCTGACACAAGGCTCTCCTTGCCTTTTGTCAGCCTAGATGGTTTGGAGCAAGAAACAGTGCTGGTGTGGGTAAGGGAATTTCCCCACACAATGGCTGGCACCAGGTATGAAAAGTGGACCTTCAGAATCCCTCATCAGAACATTCCTGGCCCTGTGGAAGATTCAGAAGAAGGCTGTCCTGCTGCCAGAAGGACTGCTTGGGTGGCTCAAGAAGGAAGATTGGACTTGCTTTCCTTGATCCCAGACTACCCAAAGTGACTCCAATGGTCAGTTGGCTGACCTCCTATGTGAAGTACAGGAAGACAACAAACTTCCAAAGGCCTTGTGCAACTGGGCAGCTGATGAGCACAGACTGAAACTGTCTTAGCACTGTGCCTGGCCTCTGCTCGAAGTGTACTTAGGTCATGGACCCCTGGATGGAATAGGTGAGAGCTCCTTCACAAGTAAAGATGAAAGTCCTGAAATTTGCATGCCGCGAATGGAAAAGTGACCAAAGACTGACTGCGCTCGACAACTGCCAAAGCAAAGCTCCAGCGGGACCTGCTCTTTAGGCCGACAGCGACCATCTGTGACAACCAGCAATGCAAGATCTGCACTTAATGCAACGTTAGCCAGCGGCAATCGCCAACACAAAGCTTCAGTGACGACCGGCTCTTCGAGCTATAGCAATAACCGTCACTGATGCGAGGCCAGCTCTTCTGTTAGAAAGCCTCCTCCTACATGAATGGAACTCTTCACTCTGAACTTGAGAAGGTAACTCTTCAGCAGAACTAACCTGGTGTCTGTATCGGACCCGTGCTCCAACACAGTCTGCCTGATTTTCCCCAGGCCAGGTCTACCCAACTTGCCCTGGTCACCGTCCCACGGATTCGCAAGACCCGAACCGAAGGAAGATCCTTCTCCTACCTCACCGCTAAGACCTGGAACACCCTACCCCTCCACCCTAGGCAATCTCCGTCGCTGACCCGATTCAGAAAGGATCTCAAGACCTGGCTCTTCGATTGAACCTCCACGCCCGGACAGATCAGCAACACTCCCCTCTCAGCACTTTGTGACCCTAATGAGTGAGTAGCCATGCTATACAATCTCCTGATTGATTGAGTGACCGATAACAACGAGTGCCGCTTTCTACTACTTGGTGCAATTTTCACTATCAACTTTAAAAATCAATATCTCTGGTTCTTCTCATTAAACTGTGTTCATTTTGGTGTCATTTCATGTATTAAAATGTAATCTTTTTAAAAAAAATGTTTTTCTTGTGGTGTGTTTTCACTTTAGCACTGTTTTTGTGCTGTATATATACTTTCTACATAGCCTCTAAGTTAAATTTGACAGTTTTTGTGCCAAGTTACCAGATGGTTAAGCACAAGTGTATTTAGTGACGTTTATGCTTCACCCTGACAAGGATTGTGGTTGTTGTTTGAGTGGAGCTTCCACAACTCTAAACCAATAACCCAATTTCTTACAACTCCTCTTCCACTCACTCTCGATAGTCTGCTTTTAATTTTTCCTGTTTTGGATCTCAAATACACTCCTGCCTTGAATGTTTGGGAACTGTACTCGTGAAGAGCTTATTTCCCACTTCCTCTTGATTATCCCTCTTATTTCGTCCTAGGTTGTATCTCTAATGTACTCCTGCTGTAATTGTTTTGTAAGTGCACTCTGGTGCCTCCAGGGCATGTCTACACTATATTAAAATCACAAAAATAACAAATAAATGAATGAAATAGAGTAACCTAAGATCTGGGGCCGTATCATGCGGAACTGCGCTATTCCAGGGCAGAGCCAAGCACCTGTTCTTTGCGTCTGCAGCATTAAAAGTTCACACATATAACTCAGGATTCAATGCATGAACTTTAGATGAAACAAGTTCAGAACAGAGAGAGGCAATCTCCGCTCCCTGCATCTCATGTATTGTGCCTAAAATTCATTCATTAACTCAAAGAAAGTTTGAGTTACCTGTATGAACTTTTGGCACCTCAGACACAAAAAAAGACTTTCAGATCCGGACCAGTGCTCTTGATCTGACACAGTGCAGTATTTACTAAATATTTACCCAGAATCGTAAATACACCTCAAAAACATGGAAATAACAGAGCGAGAGTGATCTAATTTAGAAAACAATGGACTAATATTCTAAGGTAAGGAATCTATCACTAACTAATGTCTCTTACAGATATACCGTTACACAAGTAGTAACTTGTGCATTCATGCATTAACTCAAAGAAAGTCTAAGTTACCTGTATGAACTTTTGACACCTCAGACACAAAAAAAGACTTTCAGAATGGGCCAGTGCTCTTGATCTGACACAGTCCAGTATTTTCAAAATATTTACCCAGAATCGTAAATACACCTCAAAAACATGGAAATAACAGAGTGATATCATTTAGAAAACAATGGAGTAAATCCTCCACAATGCAAAATAGTTACAAATGAGGTATATAGCAAATAATGAGTTTGGACTCAGTGGTGGAGCATGGATGGGGTGAACTAGGTGCAGCTGGATCATTTGAGAGTGCACATATATCTCAGCATGTAGTTGTCACTTTTAAGTTTATCTTTTTTATGGGATTATTCTCAGCAGGTTGACAGAAATTTATAAGCAGTGCTCACTTATAATAAAATATAATATAACATATTTCACCAAGTCTCCAACTTTTCCAACAGGGATAAAACATTACCCATCACTTTTCTACACACAGTTGTTTATTTTGTAACTACTAGTTTCTAGAATATTTACTACTGGCCACTAATCTGTTTGAAAGAGTTTCTAATTTTTGTAAGTAAGTGAACTGTAATACGAAAGAATTTCCCACAATCACACAATTTGATCCCCCGCATATGCCAAGACTCGATCTCAGGTCTTCTTCGTTCCACAGACAACAATTTTGCTACAAGTACACAACAGCATCATGCAGGGAATGCCACACAATGTAATACACAAAGAAAGCTTTTTTTTTTTTTTAACTATGTACATCAACCATGTGCCATACCCTCTCAAACTAATGCCCAAACTTTGAAAGCCTGAGTGATGGTATCCGAACATGGATTCCCCAGATCACAAAGAAAACACGTTTTCTAATATATATTTGTTATGACAACATTGTACATTTTGATCACATTAGGCTCCTTATCAGGAAAAAGTCTCTTAAAAGGATTCCCCCAGCGCCATGGTGAAGGGTGATCCACAGAAGAAAACGAAAATATATGCCTTAAGCAATAGGATGTACTTTGGCTTAATCGAGAGATCATCACAGGATCCAACAGGTTACCAACACCTAGCTCTGCTGTAAGTACTAAACTGGCATAGAGAGATCTCCTGCATGAAACACAATCATCAGTAAATCCTGCCTTATGAACTCTTACAGGCTCATTCTAATTCCTGTGTAAATTGTACTTCAGATGCAAATGAAAGCTTTCATCCGAATCAAGATTCTGAGTGGTGCAATTTAACACGCACATCATATGATTGTACTCATCATATTTCTAGGCCTGGGCGGTGAACTCCGCTCACGGAGTTTGCAGAGTTTTCCGCACTCCGCGTTACGCGGAGCTCGCGGAGATCCCCTAAAATCCGCTTCGCGTAGCGTAGGTTTTTTCCTCTCTCGCATTCACCAACGTCAAGTTTGCGAGCTCAAGCGTGGAAAATAAACCTCCCGGCAAGATTTTTCCTCATTCGCGATTGTCAACATCAAGTTGCCGAGCGCGAACGTGGAAAATAAACCTCCCGGCGAGATTTCTCAACGCGAGGAGGTCAGGTTTCTCAGTGCGAGTGGTCGCGTATGGTCGCGACCGCTCATGTTGAGAAACTGCCCGTTCATGTTGAGAAAGCTGCCGCTCGAGTAAAAATCTACTCGAGCGGCAGAAAAGAAAAGCTTGTGCTGTGCATGATGCCATTCACAATGATTGCACAGTGTGGACAAGCATCCGCCACTATGCAATCACCGCGAACAGCATTTTTCTATTGAACTACGCCGCTCGCGGAGTTCTGCGTAGTGCGGCAGAGTTTTTTAACCACTTCGCGTAGAGTCGGGTAGTCCATCTCCGGGAACTATGCCCAGGGTTACATATTTCACAATTGAAAAATTGTCCAAAGTTGAGGATGCAAAATTACTGTAATTAGTGCGTAAAACTCATATTTCCCATGTTATACCTCACTTCAAACTTAGAATTGAGTGGGGATACTATACCTGTAATTACTAGGACAGGGCATAACTCTCATAATTTGCTGTAGCATAATTATGTGAAATGACAACAAAACTACAGAAGATCCAGTGGAATTACGCAAAGAGCACAATCTTGCATTTAGCACAATTTACTAAGAAAATAGCACCAATTGCAACAGAACAGGAACAGCAACACTCAAGCTCTGTTCCTGTTCTTTGGGTAGGCATTTTCTTTTTGTGAAAGGACATAATCATGACTTTTTCAGCAAGTTAACGTCACAGGAGTAACACAAAATGACCGAAATTACTCCAATTGCTCTGGGGTGATTAAAATTCCACCCAGGCCTAATGATCACCACACCCTGCAGTATCGTATTTAACTAGTGCTGGATTACCGTGCAGGAACCCATAGGGTCCATAATAAGCCTTTGATATTAATGTGGGTACTTCATGCTTGCACAGTGATACTGCTCAAGTGCTATGGACCCCCCCCACCCCCCCCAAGAGCCTTACAAACACTACACTATTGGATCTTCAGTATTCCTGGGCCAGTAATTATGCCCCATATAGTTCGGATATGACTTCTGTTACTGCGCGTATCCAAATTAGGAGTTGTGTGGATTTTATCATCCCTAGTATATACCGGATGTGATAAAATCTGCAGCCCCCAGTTAGAATACACAGGTCAAACCTGCTGATATTCATGGAGGGAAATATGTTCGGAAAATACAGAGACATGCGGATTTTGGTGCGGTAAGTACCTTTTTGCAGGCACAAGTTGTAATGGGCAATAAGTCTTGCACGTGATGAAATCCGAACATCTTGGTGTCGCATTTTATCCTATGATAATTATTGCACAGGCCACAAGGGCACTCGTAGTGAGGTTCACTGACTCCCATGCCACTCAAAATGTCACCCGAAATAGACACAAAAGTGCACTGCAGGTTCATGCAGTTTATTCAGGCTGACATGATATTCAGATATCTTCTCTCTGAGAATCCTGCAGTTAGGCGGATTCCCTTTGGATATATTTAGCAACATTTTCTTTGGAACAAATTCAAAGATTCCAGAAATATCCCCTTAATGCCTTTCCACAAATTAGATTTGCCGCGCTGCACCATGGAGATAGACTGCAGAGTCGACTTGAAGACCTCCAGAGACATCTTTAGGAAACAGGGCAGATGGAATCCCCCAGTATCTATTTTAGAAAATCAAAATGCACAACTGCAGTACACCGATGGTGAAATGACTAGGCCTTAACCGAGCCCTGATTCCATTTTCAACTGCAAATCCTGAAAAAAACCATCGAATCTGAGGTCCACGGTTTCAGTCAAAGATTCAACGCAGCTTCTTAATGTGGGTGAGCAAGATTTTTTGCTTTTATCCTACAACTCTGAAAATAAAAGATTTAAAGTACATTTGTTTAAAATACGATCTCAAAACTATCTAAACAAATGCAACACTTGATCTATATTACATTGGAAGCAAAGCCACAATCTTGGTTTAGGAGCTAAACATAGGTGAAATTTCAATTATGCTGTTTAAATTTTCCTAATTTCAGAAATTCGAGTTATGTGAAATTCCTGAAGTTTATGAAATTTCGCATTAGGCTATTTTGCATAATTTTTGCATACGGAAAGCTTGTTTGCACAGAAGATACCTTGTATTTTTGCTCGAACCACACTTCGGGTTACAGTAGGGCTATTTTATGTGAGATGCAAACTCTAAAGGCACATCCATAAAGAAGAAACAAATCATTTCCCCATAATCATAAACGTGTTTTTGACAAAAATCCAACACTACTTTGGTGCTGGCCTGTTAACATTGACCTAACACTAGCCCGGTTTCAGACCCTATTCGTAATACTTTCGCTTACAGCAACATCAGATTTATCTTTAACACTGCCTCCAACACTAACCCTAAAAAATGACCCTAATACTACTCCTCGGTCTACCTCCTAAATTTACATGAGTCCTAAAGTGCCCTAATGCTGACCTGACCCAAACCCTATACCAAATATTTACTGTGTCTCCTAATCCTAATCAATATTCTAGCATTAACACTAATCCTACACCCAACCCTATACGATAACCTCACTGTGCTGTAATTAAAAGTCAAACTTTTTCGTACTTTTGTTTTTCAAACTTTTGACATTGCAAACTTTTGTATTCAAATATTAGTCTTTCAAACTTTATTTTATGATCTCTACACCACATATATGTATTCTTCAGCACACAAAATACATCTTGAATCACATTCACATTAGAGCTGGTGAAAGGCTTCTGAATGAAAATGGTAGAAGCTGACGTCACTCACAGCAGAACACGCTTCTCTACACTGTTCACCAAGTAAAATGGGAAGTTATTTCAGATATCAAACTCATTTAACCCTAAGGGCCTTATTTAGAGTTTAGTGGGTGGATATTCCATAACAAGCATGACAGATGTCTCATGTCCCTTATTAAAAGTGCTGTAGTATATAATACACTTGTGACAGGGTAGACCAGACAACCATCACATTTTTAAAGGATTAACCCATCTACCCAATTCCAATACAGCCCTTGGTTTCTTTCTACTGTTTGAAAAATAGTGCCAATTTTGAGGGGGATTTAGTGGCAAGCTGGCACTTTGACAATCAGTTTATTTCACATAGGCAAAAAAACAAACCATCGCATAGGAGTGACCTTTGGTCTCCGTTCACTTAATTGTAATCATTTTAAATATTACAGGACTTGCTGCCTCAACTTCTCCAAAACCAGTTTCATGGCACTATCACACAGTTTAATGGAGCTAAGTTTATCAACGGCTTCAGAATGAAGGGCTGCACTGGTCCTGCAAGTACTCGTATTTGTGAGTCTCAAAATATGACTGAGATATTTGTTAGCAAATCTGAATAAGCCATCCATAAATGATCGGCTATGTTCACCCGAGGCAAATATTTGAGTCATCCAGCATCGACATTGTGCAGACCTCAGAAACTCAAAATCTGGCTTTCTTCTCTAAAGCAATGCTTCCTCCTCAGGGGGATACCAAACATTCCTGGGCCACCATAGCATGAAAAGAACAGTCATATGGACTCACCTCTCCACCCAGTTCTTGTAGCTGGGAATGTCCTTGGCGTAGAGCAGCTTGTTGGAGGGCGAGTCTTTGCCCAGACGGTGTTCGGAGGTAGAACATGAGTCCATGAAGGTCTGAGCTACCACCGAGAGGCAGGCATCCGTGATGCTGTTCTTGTGGATGTCAAAGACAAACTGGGGGTTTTTGATAACATTTACCCAGAACCTTAGTGGTAAGCTAGGACAAGAAAAGCAAACATTGTTTACTAACAGAATCACATCCAAACCAAACAGCAACAAACAAAATGAATTCCCATTCTGGTTTGCATGCCCCATTCACAAAAAATGCCCCAGGCGAGATAAATCCATGCTAGAATTTCGGGTTACCACTTACCTTGTAAATTAGTTCTACTTAGATTAATTATATCTAAATGTATATTTCTGGATATCCTAAAAATCCGGCATAAGTCCAGCCCTTCCAAACATACATTGGGCACCACTTCTCTCGATGATCCCCATCCTATGGTCACCCCTACTAGACGATTGATGATAACCTGCATTGTATTCAGTGCCTCAAACAGAGCAACTGCACTACCTTTAACCACAGCCCTGGATCACACCCTGTGTCTTGCCGCTCCTCCCAACTGGCATCCTTGTTTTGGTAACTGGGGCCATGGAGTGGGGAGAAGGTCCGAGTTGAAATATTGTGCCTGGTGTATGGCAGCAGCCAGCTGATTCACAACCAAGGCCAGGCTGCCCGTAGTGTGCATTGGGCGTTTCCCCTGGAAGAGTGTGGCCGATTTTGAAGTGGTGGGTGACTATTTTTTTTACTGGGGGCTGGTTTTGCAGCGCTGCTGCTACATCGGTCCACAGGAACAAAAGCAGTGGGGTGGCTCGTGTGTCACCATTGCCAGGGCTGCTTTGGGTTCCCAGTCCTGCCCTGTTCACGTCCAGGACTTGCGCAGTATGTTAATATGCATCATGTCAGCAACTGGGCAGACAGGCTGACACCTAGAGTAAAGGGTTCAGAATGTGCAGACTCTGGCAGGGCTACCATTATTGTACAGCCCATAATTCAGAGGGTCTTCGAGAAAGTCAAGGGTGAGCTATCATAGTCTGGGTTAGCACGTCGAGATGACATTTTCTCCATACTAAAAACCTGATTTCCATTTCAGACTCATTGATTCCTCCTTCAATTGTTAATTTCCATCTATTCCACGTCTCCGCTGGTGTAACACTCCGCGGGGCAGCAAAGGGCTCTGTTTGCATGAAGACCCCTGAGTCTTTGATCTGCTCCGGATGGTGCATGCCATCACCCGCCCCCTCAACGCTACTGATAGACAGATCATGGCAGCGCCGCTCAGCCCTCACCCCCACGCGCGCACCCCTGTGCACCAAGAGGCTTTCAGCTAATGAAACATTAGCATGTTATTAACATTATCTGTGCTTTTAATCTGCGGCTGATTGCAGCCACTCAGACTAAATGAGCAGGAGGTTTATTTAAGGGGGTGCTTGGAGGGCGAGACATGAACTCTTTGCAATCAGATTAAATGAACTCCAAGTCAATTCATCCACTCCTTCAGCATTGCCAGTCTAGTTCTGATCCAAAGCTGATGCAGGGAAAGATGTGGGTTCGGGTGATCCGACAACTATTGCTAAAAGGGTGCCATTCCTCACCCTCCCCTTCCCTTCTCTTCTTTTTCTTCCTCTTCACTGCCCTCCTTTTCCCACACCTTTCTCATCGCTAGCTTCTCTTTAACTTCCACTGTCTTACTCACTCTCCGACTCCCTCTTTCAGTAAGAGAATGAGCAGAAATAGAGCTTCTGGCAGAGTGCACCACATTTTTGGGCAAAGTGTACCGCGAGAGCGGATCATGTTGACCAAGACCCTGGGTCACTCATGGCGTCTCTATATTCTCGGAATAAGGAACAGCAAGAACATCACCAATGTGAACTTTCTCTCCTCCGCAAGAAGGTCAATTTACCAAAACCACAGGGGTAGTGGAAGTAATATCATGCTGCCTTTGACCCTCATGGTGTCACAGGAAGTTATATCATACGCCCTTCGACCCTGGTGACATCATAGGGAGCGACATTGAAGGCTCATTGACCCTGTTAACATCACTGGAAATGACACCACTAAAGATTTTTCTTTTTAAAGAATCTTTAACCCCTTGAGTGCCCCGCCCTTTCCACGCCCTGTGCCGGGCGTTTCATTAGCGGGCGAGGTTCATGACGAGATAGTCTCGTCATGGGCACAGCGCAACCGCGCTCCATGACGAGACTATCTCGTCATGGGCACTGAAGGGGTTAATAAGCGTGTTAGACTTGGCATCCTTGGTGTGGTTTCCCCTAACTTTTTGCCTCTACCTCCTGTATTTTTAATGCTGAGCTGGATTTTGTTTTTGCTGGCTTAGATGCTTTAGGCACTTTGCCACTGCTGATCAGTGTCAAAGTGCAAGTGATCCCTGTATAAATTGTTATTAAGATTGGTTATCCATGATTGGCATATTTGATTTACTGATAAGTACCTAGTAAAGTGCAATAATTGTGCCAGGGCCTGCCTATCAAATGTTACTACTGTGCCTGCAGCACTGATTGTGCCACCCACACAAGTAGCCTTTCAAAGTTATCTCAGACCTACCACTGCAGTTTTTACATCCATGTCGACCTGGCACCCACTTGCCAGGCCCTAACCTTCCCTTTTTATACATGTAAAATATCCCTCAGGTAGGTCCAAGTTACCCCCATGGGCAGGGTGCAGTGTCTGAGAAAGGTAGGATATGTACTGGTGTTAGTGAAATGTCCTAATAGAAAAATACTGTGCATTTCGTTTTTAACTACTGAATGTAATAATACATCTTTTTAGGGAGGTGGTTTTTAAATTGTGTGTTTGAAAATGCCACTTTTAGAAAGTAAAAGACACACAATTTATGGACAGAATGCAGAACAAATCAAAACATTCACCCCCAGTCAAGAGATCTGGGTTAAATTCATCATTCGTTTGCTCACCATGCCACCCCAGTGTAGACCTGGCCATAAGCAAATCAGTCTCGACCCTGTGCCTCATGGGAACAGTCCAGCCTGAATTGCCAAGCCAGGTCCTCCCTGGACCGGAAACAAGCATCCTAGGACCGATTTCGGGGTTTCACCCCTCATCAGCCAGGATTGTTTGAATCCAGTGGCACAGTGAGCCCGGGACCCACGCCTGGGCATACCAGGTGCACTTAGGGCGAGAAAGCAAAAGACACACAATTGATGGACGGAATGCAGAACAAATCAAAACATTCACCCCCAGTCAAGAGATCTGGGTTAAATCCATCATTCTTTTGCTCACCATGCCACCCCAGTTTAGACCTGGCCATATGCAAATCAGTCTTGACCCTGTGCCTCATGGGAACAGTCCAGCCCGAACTGCCAAGTCAGGTCCTCCCTGGACCAGAAACAAGCATCCTAGGATCGGTTTCGGAGTTTCACCCTTCATCAGCCAGACTGATTTGCATATGGCTGGGTCCAAAGTGGGGTGGTGTGGTGAGCAAAAGAATGATGGATTTAACACAGATCCTTGTGACTGGGGGTGAATGTATGCATTTTACAGCATTCTGTCCATCAATTGTTTCTTTTGCACTTTTAGAAAGTAGGCATTTTCTTATTTAAACCATTCTGTATACCTCGGCTGTTTGAGTATTGACTGTCTGGTTTCGGAGTGAAAGGGGCTGGGGATGTGCATTCACTATACACAGCCTCCGGGGGAGGGGGGTGTTGATGTGTGTCCTGCCTTTCCTGGGTGACTCAGAGCTGAGCTGAATAGACCTTGGCTGCATTTAGAGTGGTAGGAGGAGTGTCACTTCTACCTGAATAGGCAGTGTCTCCGCCGCACAATGCTGTCTCCACCTCCTGTAGTGAAGCCTGACCAGAGAGAGCAGAACTGGTTTGTACTGGGCTCAGAGACCCTTGTCACAAAGAGAACAAAGACAAAATGTGGTATAAGTATTGGACCCCAAACCCCAGAGAATTAGATCACTTCTGGACTCAAGAGGAACCTTTTGTAGACGAGCTGGAGAGCTGTAATGAGGAGTGCTGCCCCTTTGCTGTGTGCTTTGCTGGCCTGGCCTGCAGTTGCTGCTTCTGCCAAGGAAGAGGACAAAGAAAGGAACTTTGGTGAGAACTTGCTTTAGGAAGAATCTTCAAGGACTTGTGTGTGCTTGCCTCAATTCTGAAGTCTCAAGGACACAAATACTTCACCACCAGCTCCCCTGAACTCCATTGCCGGGCGTTCTGACCGGCCAGGAGGTGCTTGTTCCAGTTTTGGGCCTCTGGAGGCTGTTCCTGCTTTTGGGAGCTGGAAGACACCTAAAGGAAGCAAGAAAAACAATCTCTGATACCGTCAACTCCGCCGTGAAGTCGCGATCTGCACTGAGGCCAGGGGCACCGTTTGTAAAAGGCACAACACACTGCCCCACCTGCACCGCAGCTCCGATGCCCTTCAACATCTGCTGACGCCTGCAGTTATCGGCCTTCCCGACACCAGCGCTCACACTGACGCCGTCACCGCCAGAGCCTGCATCCTGTTATCTCTAAGCCGATAACCACCAAGGGTGACTCCACAAGGCTTTGACTCCGCATCGCCAAACCAGAACTGATGCCTCACCACCAACGCAACCTATTTCCCCTGACCTGGACTCGACACATCACCTCCTCGCGGACACGATACCTCCCCTCTTCCATGGCAGCCAGGGAGCCGGCCTCAACTTCGGCACCAACGCCTCATATCCACAACGCCGTGCATCATCCAAAGACTTCGTCACAAGGTACTGTTGTTTGGGGGTTCCTGTGACTCCATGCCCAACACCACGCACCTCGTGGTAGGCGCCGTATTTTGGATTATTGCATCTCATGACGTCGTAATCACCCCAGGTGGAGCTATTTGTTTGCTACAAGTTCTATTTTTGAAATAACTGCTCTAAAATCGTATTTTACTACCTGTATGTTGAATTTTTGCCATTTCGGTCTGGTTTGGTTTACATAAAGGTACTTTCTTTTTCTAAAATAGTGTGATGTCCATGTGTTACTGTGTGTTTTGAATACAAATACTTTACACATTGCCTTGGGATAAGCCTGTCTACTCATGCCAAGCTACCTAGGGGGTGAGAAGGGGCTATATAAAGTGTGCATCCCCTTTACTCTGACTAGAAGCAAGGGTACCTATTTGGACAAAGGTACATACCTCTGACAATTAGAGACCCCCATTTCTAACAAAGCGTAAACATAATAACAGCAAAACGTTAATAAAGGAGATACAAATCAATTTTCATTGCCACCTATCAACCCTTCTCTTTCCGTTGCCTCAGCTCTTTCCTTCCCAATGCCCATTTCTATGCTGAGGCACCATAGGCACTCTATTAGGGTTTCTTCTGCTGATGCGTACCCCTCATTAACCCACTGAACAGTGATGTGGCTACATGGCCCCAAAAATAAAGGCAGGAGTAAATGATAAATCTTAACTAGCATGATAAAATAAGTTGAGGGGAGACTGCCTCTCTTCATTCTTCTCCCATGAGGCCCTCTCCCTCTTTTATTTCCCTTCATCTTTTCCTCTCCCTTCATTCTCTTCCCATTAGTCCTTTTACCACCTTTACTTCAACCTTTCACTTCTGGGTCTTAATGTACTGAGTTGCTTAGTAGCTTATTTCACTATATAAATCTCTATGCATACAGACGTTACCTACAACTTCTAAACTGAAATTCTGACATGGTTGACTTAGGCCCTCATCTGTTTAATGGTGGTAATTGAACATCACTAATATAGATTTACCGGGTATCTCTAGCCCGCATCGTTCACTGGCTTACCTGTTTGGTGCTTGGCTGGGGTGGGACTCCCAACGCATTAAAGCGCCAGGAGACTCCTGCAGTGCGGGATAGACTAACTGGGCGTCTCTAGCCTGCAACATTCACTGGCTTGCCTGTTTGGTGCTTGACTGGGATGGGATGTGGTCGTCCAGCACCTGCATCATTGAAGGAGGAGGGGCTTACCTCCTGATGCATTAAAGCACCAGGAGACTCCCGCAGAGTGCGACGTGTGCGGGCATGCCCGCCTGCTTCCTTTAAGCCAGCAAAACCACCTAGTTTTAAGTAGAAAAAGGGCACTACCAGGAAGTCATGTAACACCAGGTCTCAAATGGGCCTTAGGGGGAGCAATCTAGTAACCAGTACTGGTTCCTGTGCATTTAAAATCAAGGATTTGGCAGATACCCTGGGTAAGATGAGTGAATCTACCCTGGATGTCACATTGAAAGATGTATTAGACCGCTTGGGGTCCATTGAGGCGAAACTCTCTAGCTCCATTTTTAGGCAGACCCCAAATATAGCAGACTAGTTTCCATATCTGCCAATATTGCCACATTCAATATGCAGCAAGATTGTCCCTCTTCTGAGGTGGTGACTATGAACAAACCATATTGGCCTTGATGATGGAAATGGGACCCATCTGCTATTGGTACAGTTCCAACTAGTATTTTGCAGGGATAACAAGTGGAGCATCCCCCTGCTTCTACCTCACGGTGTGATTTCCACCTGCAGTCTGCCCCTATGTCACTTTGCTTGCTGATGTACCAACCCTTTGATCTGGGGTTGAAGTGGAGGAGTGTGGCTCAATGGCAAGAGCGGCAGACCCTGAAGCAGAGTTCTGGCCAGGAACCAGGGTTCGATTCCCGCCTCGGCGGGGCTCGGGCTCAATTTCCTCGGACCTGTCTATTCTCGCCTCGGTGCCTATTCTAATCACGGGCCCCACGCTGCAACTCTGGGCAATAGCTTGCTTAGCCTCCACACCGGCCCCAACAGCGCTAAGGATGCCTGGCTTCACCCTGGGGGTGCCCAGGAGTGGACACTTCACAGGGAAAGCCAGGAGGGGTTCCACAGCGGTATGAGCGCCAGGAAACCGCAAAGGCGACACTGCAAGGTGGCCGTCTGGTGACAGTGCGCTCTATAAGTACCTTGACATTTACATTTACATTTATATATAACAATGGATTTAATCCATAAATCAACACACTGGCTGCATGACAATATTGGGTGTTGAGACGTGCTCTTAAATAAAGTCTTGATGGTCATAAGGGTGGGGAAGCAGCATAAGGAATTCCCTGGAGATTGTGTCATCATTATGTTTCGCAACATAAGAGTTGCTGGGAATCTGTTGGGACGCCTTCTCACAGGGTCGGCATAAAACCAGTAAAATTGAGCTTTTACCTCATGGCTATTTCTACACGCCCATGTTTACCTCTTTTTTTTAAAACAGCCAGCTTGGGGGACGTCCAGGGTCCTAAACACTTCATCTGTATTCTTTTAGTATCAGTTGAGAATCGGTTTGGGCCACTGGGAAGCTTGATGGATGTGGATTGACTGGGGAATGGTACTTATGAGCCCACTTGTGCCCCTATGGATGGTGATTATGGCATGGGCAGACATCTCGTGATTCAGGATCTGAGTTTGATCGGGCCAGCCTATCACCCCCCACTTCCATCTCCTGTGCAGGTAGCGGCTCCCTTATGGTCGAAGGTCTTGTAATTTCATTGTACTTCAGCCCTGTGCCCATCAATAATGATGCCAATGATGCCTCTATCCAGACACCTCTTGAGGATTTTTTTCATCAGTTGAAAATGCTATGCTGGAATATTGCCGGGTTATCCAACAAGAAGCACGATGATGACTGGGTTGCCCTAATCTTGCATTATGATTTGATATTCTTGCAAGACACTTGGGTCGCAGAAGCTATTAATTCGAATGGGTTTGTTGCCTTTGTGGTCCTGGTGACTCCTTCTTCTTCCTGGGGGGCTGTCTAATTGCATACACCAGAGTCACTCTGGAACGTAAAATGTATTTGATCTGCACTGGAAGTCCTGTTTTCCAAGCCCTCCTTCTTATGTGTCCCAGTGGTATTAACATTGTTTATATTAACTTCTTTAATAGGTCTTTTGGCTCGGAGTCACATACTAACATAAATATATTGTGTAGTTTTATCTTGGGCTAGGATTTTGAACTAGCTTATTTGACCTCAGGGTTTCATATTGTGGTGGGAGGTGATTTTAATGTTACATTTGTTGATTTTCCTCAGTCTAATGAGTCTGTCACATTAGAAAAAGTATGTCCAAGGGGAACCCACCAGGTGGACTTGAAAAGTAAGGCTCTTTTAAATATGGTTAATACTTTTGATCTCCTTAATGCTCGTGATGAGGTTGATTCTGCTTTTCTGTCGAATGCCACCTTTGTAATGTGGGGACCATGAATCTATTGCTTATATATCTTTGAATACCGGGCCCTAATGGTGGGGGTTTGGGCAGGTGGTACCATTGCAACAGTATTGAGCGACCGTAATCCTTTGAGGTGGGGTTTTAATATCTTTAAAGGGGCAAGTATGGCCAGGGATAGCCTTGCCTCAGCTTTAACAGTTAAGTCTCAGGAGCTTCGATTGGTTTAGAGACATGCAGATTTTGGGTGCTGTGATGAACAACTTGTGTGCTAACCATCTGGATCCACATTTGGATTGTTTAAACCCCATGGTTGATTTGCGGGATGGGAATAATTGTTTTGCCCGTGTAGGACTGGCCATTAGAACATTTCTTATGGCGCCAACAAGACCTCAGATCACAGGGGCCAGGTGGTTTGATTTTTCCTGTAGGAAGCCCCGTCCAATCTACATAGGGCTTTGAAGGAGACTCTTAGAGATGGCCAGAAGATCCAAGAGGTCAGAGCTGAGTATAAATGGTCCCTGAGAAGGAGAAAAAAGAGATTAAAATGGCGTATCGGAGGAGACTGGAAGAGTCTTGCAGGTTGAAGAATGCCACAACTTTCTGGAGGGTGGTCAAGGACTTTGGCTCTCTGGGTTCAAGTGTTGATGCTGTTGTTAGCACCATTAGCTCAGAGGCTTGGGTGGCTCATTTTAGTGCTTTATATCGCTCCAATTTGTCTCAAATAGGCCCTGAGGTAGCGTTGGAATTGCCAATCAATATTAGCTTTTCGTTGGAAGAGATCTGGGATACCATTATGAAGTCTCCATCTAATAAGGCTCCAGGGACAGATGGGGTCCCTATGGACATTTACAATTCAGTCCCAGAATAATGTGCCCCACTATTAGGTTATTGTTTCAATGCCTTTACTATCACTGGCCTCCCCGGCTCATGGCACACTGCCACTATTGTACCTATTTTTAAAAGGGTGGTTAGCAGTCTCCTAGTTGTTATCGACCAATCTCTTCTGTTGTCAAAATTGCAGGGAGGGTGGTGTTGGAGCACTTGTTGTCATGGGTCAGGGAGAGGAACATTCTGTCGGAAGTACAGTATGGGTTCCGGGAGGGGCAGGGCACTGTGGAGCAATGCTTAAATCTGCATTGCTTATTAGCAAATTTACCATTACAAAACAAGGCTCCCTTTGTCTAGCCTTTTTGAACCTGTCGAGCACCTTCAACAGCGTGGTAAGATCTAAATTGTGGATCTTGTTGGAGGGTATGGGCTCGTTCAATACATGTGGGCCCTGCATTTTGAACTTTCAGCATCTGTAAGATTCAGCCGTGCTGGAGAAGGGTGTTTGCCTAGAGTGTGTATTGGCCCCGCATTTATTCTTATTATACATCAAAGGCCTTCAGAATGTTCTTTCTACCTGTAACGCTGATGTACCATATGTCGGTAAGAAAAAAGCTCTGGTGTTACTCCATGCAGATTGTTAACTTGATGGAATCTGTAGGGCTAGCTACTAATCGTTCCAAATCTTTCACTGTTTTGTGGCCCCAATTCCATGAAGATAAAGAGTGTGATTCTGCAGGGGCATCCTGTTGTTCCTACACAGGACTTTTCCTATGTGGGTGTGGTTTTTGATGCTAGTGGTAGATTAGGCCCCTGCAGACATAAAACCCCCCAAAGGTTTTCCAATGCTGCAGGCTATATTTACAACTTAGCCTCATGCATTGGCAAAAAACCTGTGGCACCTCTTCTGGAAGTCTTTAGGAGCAAATGCTTACGGATTCTTACATATGGAACTGGCATTTGGGTTTTTTCGAACAAAACCACCCTTCAGACGGAAGAAAATAGGGTCTTGCGACATATCTTAGGTGTACCCCCTATCTTGTGCCACATACATTGTCCACAAGGAGTTGCGGTTGAGTATGTTAATGGCTGTGTTAAACTGGCCCCACTGGTGTTATGGTGCAGTATATGGGCACATTTACACACAGGTTTTAATAGGAAGGTGACGTCAGACTGTCTAGCCTGCGACAAATGCCTGGCCATACCAGGTACATCCTATTAAGCAGGACTTCTTCCCCTTCTGGTATTATTAAGGCTGACACTACCTGGGTAAAAAAAAGCATTTGTTGCCAGGAAAATGTGGCTTAGAGAGGTTGAGGAATTAACCAAATAATCAGTAAGGGAGTATTGGCCTAAGCCGGCTAGCCCCAATATAGAGCCATATACGTCTTGAGTGGATGCCACTTGAGGCAGACTTCTTTTTTTCTTTACTTTATTTTATTGATTTTCATGCAATTGAATAAGCACATTACAGATCCCATGTAAGCCTGTTTCCGGTTGATTGGGTTCCTCCCCCACCCCGGATCCAACCCTGCCACCTTGTGTCTTTGAGGTGCTGTGAGCAAATCCGTAGGCGAAGCAAGTGTCCAGGGCTGCCAAGTAGGGTGAGGGCCCCCACCGGGTAGGCGATGTGCAAGGCTCAAAGTAACAAAAACACCCCACCAACCCATCCCCGTGTCTCCCCCCCCCCCCCCCCAAACCGGTGTGCTATGCCTGTATCGTACTGGGTTAACGCGAGAGAGGTCTAAGGTATACCAACCCTCAGAAGGCCACCTCTGATTGCGATGCATCAATGAGTCCGAGTAGGCGAAGAGATTTCGGGCATGTGATTTCATTGAAATCTAGTGCTAGCAAAGATAAAAAAGGGCACCATATAGTGTTGAATGAGGCAGATGAGTGCTTAAGGTTGACTTGTATACGCTCCATTCTGATGATGTACCACAACTTATGTAGCCAGCCTGTGTGCGTTGAACGAGTCTGTATGCCCCACAGAGGGAGGATGTGTTGAACAGCTGCTCCCATTGCCAGTCCCATCTGTTTCCCCGTAACTGACTTTAGTGGAAATATAAGTGCGTTGGGTAGACCCGAGAGCGTGTAGGCAGGGAAGCAAGGTATTTCGGTGTCAAATTGTTTGTCGATGACGTTGAGGACAACCGTCCAGTACCCCGTCACTTCCTTTCATTCCCAGAGTATATGAGTCAGTGTACCCTCCTCGTCACTGCCCCTCCAGCATGTCGGACTACGGTCAGGGTTACCTCTATGCAGTCTGACAGGTGTCAAGTACCAGTAGATGGCCACCTTGACCGCTGCTTCTCTGTTGCCGTATTTTTGGCAGTGTGATTTGCCCTGTAGTAGATGTCTTGACATTCCTTTTCAGATAGATCCATTTCCAATTCCCTCTCCCAGCGTTTCTGCCCGGCCGAAGGCCCTGGGGGAGCCCGAGGGCAGAGCATCCAATAGAGTTCGGAAATCATCTTTCGGTCTGACCGTTTGGTAAGAAGCCATTTATCGTAGGCCGTTAACTTTCTAACGACCAATGGGCGAACCTCCGGATGCATTAACCAGTGACGGATTTGGAAGTATTGGAACCATTTTGGGTCTTTGATGTCATATAGTTGTGGTAAGTCGGAGAATTTAAGGAACCCTTCTAGGTCAAATAGATGTACTGCTGATTTGCACCCCGAGGCCCGCCACTGCGAGAATGCTCGCTCCTCCAGCCGAGGTGTGAATTCGGAATTGTCGAACAGAGGCGTGAGTGGTGAGGAAAAAGAGGTGAGTCCCCGTTTGATCGCCACCATATCCCATACCCACAACACTGTGCAAGTGATTGGGGAGTTGTTGAGGCACGTTGGCCTATCAGGCCGTCTCAAGAAGGGTATCTTCCAGAGGGATAGCCGCGCCTTTGCCCTATCCTGAAAGAGCCACCTTTTTTCGGACTCCGGTCTACTCCATTCTACTAAGTATCGGAGTTGTGCTGCCCGAAAACAGCTCAGTAAGTTGGGAATCCCCAACCCCCCCTCTTCAGGGGGACGATAGGATAAGTCCCTGCGCATCCGTGGCCGCTTCCCGGCCCATATAAAGTGTTGTACCGCACCTTGCAGCTTGTGAATGGATCCCATGGGGGGCCCAACAGGAACGGTCTGGAAAGTATACAGTACTTTGGGCAAGATGGACATCTTTACGGCAGCGATGCGGCCAAGAAGTGATAGAGGTTGCTTGTGCCACCAGCTCAAGTCCCTTTGTATTTGGGAGGTGAGATTAGCGTAGTTCTGGGCGACAGTCTGCGTGGTAGACGGGGCCAAGACTATCCCCAAGTAGGGGATCGTAGCCTGGGGACGTAGTTCTCCGTATTCCTGGGATGCGCCTCTTGGCATGTTCTCGTTGAGACCTAGAGGTAGGAGCATCGATTTTCCCATGTTTATTTTAAAACCGGACACGCTCCCAAATGCCAACAACTCCCGCAGGAAGGCCAGCTCCGAGCGCTTGGGTGTTTCTAGAGCCGCCAATATGTCGTCTGTGTATAGACTGATTTTGTGCTGTTCCCCTCCGAAGGGGATGCCAGAGATATCGGGGTTGTCCCGTATCCTCTGCGCTAGGGGCTCCACGTAAAGCGCAAAGAGAAGGGGCGACAGCAGGCACCCCTGCCCTGTGCCCCGTCTAATATTGAATGGTTGGGAGCTTGTTCCGTTAACCCGTATCGTCGCCCTAAGCTTGTCGTAGCAGCCCTAAACCGGTCCCCAATACCAAAGTGTGCCAGTGTTCCTCTAAAAAAAAACAATCCACCCTGTTGAATGCCTTTTCGGCGTCTATCTACAGCAGCAGGGCATACAACCTGTTGTAATGGGCCTTATCAATTAAGTGCATGAGGCGTTTGGTGTTGTCGCTGCTTTGTCTGTTCGGTACAAAGCCAGATTGATCTGGTTCGATAATACCAGGCAATCGTGGATCGAGCCGGGCTGTGAGGACCCCTGTAAAGAGTTTCAGGTCCAGGTTAAGTAAGGAAATCGGCCGGTAAGCGGCACATTGGGTGACATCTTTCCCAGGTTTGGGTAGAACAATTATATCCGCCTCCAGCATGTCCGAGGGGATAGAACCAGGGCCCTGAAAAGAATTAAAAAGGCGGGTTAAGAGCGGAGCTAGGAGCGGGCAAAAGGTTTTATAAAAACCAGCCAAAAAGCCATCTGGCCCAGGTGATTTCAAAGGTTTAAGGCGTGAAATTGCGCCTATCACTTCCTCGACCCTAATAGGCGCATCTAGTGCCACGCCTCCGGTTGCATTTATAGCTGTCGTAGCCGCCTGTCGGAGATAGGCCTCCCCATCCGAGTCTATTTGCGAGTACTTGCTATAGAGAGAGGCATAGAAGTCCCAGAGGGCCTCTGCTATCTGGCTGTCGCTTTCCACTATCTCTCCCTCTGCATTGTAGAGGACTGCAATTTTGGAACGCTGGGCACAGGCTCTAAGTTTGCTTGCCAGGAGACGCCCTGTTTTATCTCCTCCTATGTAGTATGTGTGTTTAAGCCGCAGGGCCGCATATTCAGCTCTATCTAAGTCGAGGCCGGCTAGCTGTGCTCTGGCCGCTTTCAATTGCCGCCCTACCCTGGGGGCTCCTGTTCGACTATGCACCCTCTCCAATTCCACCACCTGTGCCGTGAGGGATTCCCTTTTTTCTTTCCGTTCTCTGGTTTCTGCAGCGGAAATAGCTATCAGCTCTCCCCTCACCACCGCTTTAAGGGCCCCCATAGTGCCGTCAGGGGTGTGTCGGAACGGTCATTGATCGTAAGATAGTCAGTGATGCATTTGTCTATCTGTTGAGATATCCCTGTTCTCTGTAGCAGGGCTTCCCTCAGTCGCCACCTCCCCTTTGGTGTACGAGTCGGAGGTACAGCGATGGTCACGGTCACCGCGTCATGGTCGGAGAGCGCTGCTGGAATGATGTCCGCTGTGCTTACTAGTGTATTGATCTCGGATGACCCAATAAAGCGGTCTAGTCTAGCGTATTTGTGGTGCGCATGCGAGTAAAAGGAGTACTGTGTGCTCTGAGGGTGAGCCTCCCGCCAAAGATCGATCAACCCCCTGCGTCTTAGCCAGTCTCTCCCTTCTTTCGATATAGCACCTGTGGAGCCATAGCGAAGGCCCAACCTATCCTTCTCCGGGTCCATAACCAAGTTGAGATCGCCACCCACTAAGATCTGCCTGTCCTGGGTCTTAGAATCTCTGAGAGGCCTTCCTTAAGAAAGGGCTCCTGACCTGAATTGGGGGCGTACAGGGACCCTACAACTATGGAGGTGCCTCCAACCCACACCTTGTATACTAGCAGCCGGCCCTTGATCTCTGCCACTTTATCGCCCACCTTGCCCTGGAGGTGCCTAGCAAACAATATAGCCACCCCCGCTTTCTTATCTGCAGTAGAGGAGTCGAACTGCTGGGGGAATGCCCGGGACTTCATTCTGTGCCAATCTCTGGGTAGTAGATGCGTTTCTTGTAGTAGACACACCGAAGCCCCAGAGTTTTCCAAGTAAGACAAGATAGCTTGCCATTTAACTGAGTTGTTTAACCCTTTCACATTACGGGTGATAACCTGGAAAGTAGGTCTCGACATGTTGTCTTCGTGAACAGGGACTGTCGCGTCAGTGGGAATCTGCCACTACCGGTTGTATATCTGTGCCCTTGAGCCGCACTACTCTCCCACCGTGATTCTTGCCTCCAGCTTTGCCCCTTCCATGGTAGCACACCGGTGCCCCTCTCCCACACACCCCTTGTGCCCCAACAACCCCCTTCCGAACTTTCAGGGCTGTGACTCTTGTGCATTCATATGTGTTCGGGATTTGTATCACAGTCCCTCGCCTCCCTCTCTTTCTCCTGTTTTGGCCTCCCATTGCCCCTACCTCCCGGTTCCCTCCCTCCCCCACCCTAACCCCAACTAAACATACCCAACATTTTACCATAGTTCAATGCCCGCCAACCAAAGCCGTGAGCATGTGGTGAAGAGAAATCAGGAAGATCGTGTTGCCCCGATGACCTCGGCCCCCGCCCCCTCCCCAGCCAGCTATATGCGTATATGTCCCCATGTGCAGATTAAGGTTACTCAGGAGATGAGGTGTCTCTTGACACCGCTTCCAGGGTTGATGCCCTTTCATGCACCATGGGGTCGAGGTCCGGTCTCGTTTCCACTGTGGGCGAGTGTCTGTGGCCCACTCTCAGCCACCCTTCCCCTGTTGATAGTTGTGAGAGCTTGGGGGAAGCGTCTGGGCTATGGTGTGCCAGGCCCAGGAGCGCACGTCTCCTGGAGGGATCTCATCTGGTGCAATTTGCCGTTTCATTTGAAGATCAGGCGGAAGGGGTGGCCTCAGGAGTAAGGCACTACTTTGTCTCTCAAGAAGGTGGTCACTTCCTTGAATGCTTTCCTCTTTTGGAGGGTGATGGAGGCCAAGTCCTGAAAGAGGGCTATAGAATGTCCTTGGTATTTAAGGGGTTGTTTCAATCTTGCCTCACGGAGGATACGTTCCTTCAACGGTAAGTCCAGTAGGAAGGCCAAAATGTCCGGTGGGGGGGGGGGTGGCGCCTGCCTCGCTATGCCCACCCTGTGCGCACGATAAATGCGGATATCAAAGTCTAAGGCCTCGCCCAAAATCTCCCTAAATAGGCCCAGAGGTATTGGGCTACGTCTGCTCCTTCTTCTTTCAGCGGGACCCCTCCAACGTGAATGTTGTTGCGCCTTGATTGATTTTCGAGGTCCTCTGTGTGTGCTTGTAGGTCCATCTGCTGGTCTTTGAGGCGGATGAGTTCCTGCTGAAGGTGTTCCACCTCCTCGTTTTTGGATTGTTCACTGTCCTCCATGGCAGCTACCCGCTCTCCGAGCTCGTCGACGTCGCAGTGCATCTCTCTCACTTCCCCTGCGACCTCTTGTTTGAGTGTTTGAAAGTCCTCTCTAAGAGTGTTGAAAAGCGTTTCGAGAAATGCCCGGGTTATTGGCACTTCCCCATCCCCATGTTCTGCTTGTGATTTAGGGGCTAGGGGGGTGTGACCTCCTCTGTCCCCTGCTGCGGATCCGTTGATAAGCATCTCTTTTAGTGAACGCTCCCCTTTCTCCAGTGTTGTAGACATTGTGGGCCCCCCGCCCGTCCTAGGCCTCTGTTCCTGGTCTGTGTGCGTGCCACCAGAGAACTCCTCCAGGGGCCGTTGAGGGATAACGGCTGCTGGGCTCACCCCCGCTCCGTTCTTGTGGAATTCTTGTCTCTTTCCAAACCGCGAAAAATGTCCAACTGCTTCCTGGGATTCTCTATTACCTTATGTCTTGTCTCGTCGTTTCGTGGAGTTATCAGACTCTCGTGTGTGTCAGTAAGATGGCCCTTCCCCCTCATGCCCTCGCTTAGTGACTAACTGTCTGTTCAATTGTGAGGAGAGGAGAGGATGGTCAGTGGGCACGCCTGCTGCTGGGGTGCCCTCAGGTTGGTTGATTATGGCCCGTTTTCAGTTCGAGCCCTGCTGTCTTAGGCGGTGCTTAGGGCAACTGTGCTGTAATTAAAGGAGGCCATCTCCCTTCTTGGCCCCTCTTGCCCTGTGGCTCCTGCCATGGGAGATCTTGTGTGGGTGTTGCGCGTCGCTGCCTGGTGTCAGCCTGTACCAGGGCTTGATCTTACCCCCAGGAGCTTTGTCGGTCCAGGTAGGGGCCGCTCGTAGCTATCTCCAGTGTATTGTGGCCTCCGTGGTTGGCCTTCTGGCGGCAGGACAGGAGGCCCCCAAAGCTAGTCCTACCACCGAAGCTCCTGGTATTAGCCCTTTTGGTGGCGTCTCGGCCCGCGCTGTGCCGTTCTTTGAGCTGCGGGCCAGGCCTTGTCTTCCGTCTGTGTGTGCCTGCTGATTGCGTGTGCCCCCCTGAGCCCCACAGTGCTCCCTTCTGTCCTACCGTCCGTGGCTGTTGCTATGCGCAGCGTCAGGGCACACCAGCCCGTCCCACCTCGAGTGCCGGGATGGCCCATTCTTGTACGGCCTGGTGCCAGCCCTATCTCGGGCGGCCCCCAGTCACCAGTGCTTGTGGATCTCTTCAAGGGTGACGGGTGCCCCCAAGTCCCAGCACCACTCACTGTGTGTCCCAGACTGGCTCACTTTGCAGCTCGTCTCCTTTCAGATGTCGCGGGCACCGAGCCCGCGCCCGCAAAGGCCCGCCAGCCGCACCCTCGATTTTCGCGCTACCGCCCTGGCATGGATCTCCAAGGCTGGCTCTCATTCACTGCTGTAGGGGGCACCTCTGCGGGTGGCCGGCTCAGGTCCCACGATATTATCGCTGATTGCTGCTTCCGTGTGTCCCAGGTGAGAGTCGTTTGTGCCGGGGCTATTAGCGCCTGACACGTGTCCGTGTGGGCCCACCAGCCGCGTCCTCGATTTTCGTGCTGCTGCCCCGGCGGGCACCTCAGCTCCCCACTGCGTCTCTCCTGTACGCTGCTTCACGCCCCTTTCACCGCCGACTCCCACTCACTGTCTGTAAGGGCAGCAATCAGCATTCCGTCCCCAGACCGGTGATGCCTCTATCATTTAGGGCCTGAGCGAGTCCGTCACTTCGCGCTACTGGGCTCCCGGCCTGGGCGCCATTTTCACTAATGAGCGCTGGGCCGCGATGGAGGTCTCTCAGAAGCGCCCCGCGTCTGAAAACTGCTCCCCAGGACGACTCTCTGCTCCCCCACGTCGTGCCACCGGCTATGGTGCACAATTGGGGACTTTTATGCACGAATTGCCTGGAAAAGGGGGTCCACCGCGAGGAGCCTCAAGGTTCTACGTCCGCTTAGGTCGTCATCTTGGCCACGCCCCCGAGGCAGACTTCTTTTAACCAGATTTAGACTTGGAATCATAAGGTGGCATCTGAGTTTTCCTTTGGGCCAGTTTGACCCAAATAAGGTGTTAACCTGCCCTTCTGACGAGTCTTTGCCCAGAGTTTTCTTCATTTTACCTTTTTTTGTAAATTAAATCTGTTACTCCCCAAAAGGTTTTTAATACCTTTATTTCGAGTCTGTGGTATTAGGTGATGCGCTGAGGCCCTGCTTTATTTGCAAGGGTTAATGTCTCCCACACTTTGTATTTACATTTGTTCCTCATTAAAGGGTGCTATTGCCAGGAGAAAACAGAGGTTGTTTTAACAGTTTGATCTTGCCTGCTTGATCTGTTTATAGGAGGACTGTGGGGTACTGAGCCCCGTGGAGGGATTTTCCCTTAATTTGTTAGACTCTGATTGTGTTTTTAATGATTATTCTATTATTTTATTTGCAGCTATAAAATGTGTTTTATTAAGGTGATCATGAGATGTGTTTTTAATAATGTATTTTATGTTTGTAATATGCTTTTATGGCTGTGTCTCACCGCCAAAATAAAGCTTTATCTGATCTAATCTGAACATAACTAAAATAGGCAGTAGAAGCGTATTACTTAGAGTGCTTGAACGAGTGAAAGTGTAGAAGCAAACGGTATATAAAAATCAAATTAATATTATCTGAGTCGGCTTCCTTCCATCCTCCATCAGGCTTTCCTCCACTCTTTACCCCAACCCCTCCTCCTTCTTAATTCAGCACCTCTCATTTCTTTCCTTACCCGGACACCTTCTTCAGTTACTTATTCTTCTTGTCAGACTTTATTTATTGACTCCACAGCTGTTTTCCCTCCCTTTGCACTTTTTAGCTTTTCTTTGGGTTTTCTCTACTAACCTCTCCACACTCCCTCTCCTTCCACATATCCTGTGTTTCTCTTTTACTCCTCTGTGTTGTTTTACCTTGGGTATTTCTCTCTTGGTACCCCCTTTCCTTGCCATGTCTCTCAATTTATTTGCCTTAGTCCTCCTTCTCATTTTCCAGGCCTTTAAATTTCATGCTCCATTTCTTCACCATGCCTTTTTCTCTGTGTAAATCTTGCTTTTGTTCTTCTTCTATCATCCGTGTCCCACTTGCTCTTCCACAAACAAAGGCTGTCCCCTGTGTTGCCAACTATGCACTGATTGCCCTTTTTTTCACCCACTCCTATGCCTAGGGCCAGCATTTAAGAGACCGCCTGTCCCTCTCAGTACGGCCGGAGGTAAAGAAAGTGACCAGAATCAACCAACCCTCCAAGCAGTATATATCTAGATCCTTTCAAAAAAGCAGTACAAAGGGAAGGGAGTTCTCACCATGAAGATGCTAGATCAATGTGGACTAATGGAATAATAATGGAATGACAGTCTTTTAATGTGATATCTGTTGCAACGGCCTATTGTGGCTCTTTACTTTACCTATAATTTAGTTCGTTCAATCAAGTGTGCCCTTTATAAAACACTCTAAATGAAAATAAATAAATACATATAAGCAAAAAATAGCTAGGGTTTTAGCATTTGTACCTAACAGGCTCCTCATCCACTAAGAACCTGCACCTACTTTCTAAGATCATGTTTGGGCTATCTGGGACCTGGGGTTCTTCAAGGTGTCTTGCTAGGTAACACCTGGGGTGATCAGGCCTCATTGCAATTTGCAACTGGTGCAATTTCAAGCCAGTCCTCCCATGAGCAGCTGCTCCTTTCTGAGGCTCAAGACCATATTGCATACCAAAATGTTTTTGTTCCTACGTCTGGCAATCTGCAAATGACGTCCTCGCACCTCTGCTGAGCTCACAACCCACAACCCTGCTGTAAAAGTTCAAAAGGAGCTTGCATAGAAACACACAAGCGTCTATGCACTGTCCAGTGAGACATGAAATATGGTTCACATAATAATGACAGGCTTCGGTGTTGACAACCCATGACACTGGGAGCTGATGAGGGAACAAGAATTGCAATCACACTGACAACTAAAGGTAGCCATACTGCTAACCTACATATGAATAGCACCTGATCCTCTTGACAGCTGCAGCATATGTGATTCCAGCCCTCATATTCATCATTTAGGTCAGCCTACATTGCACACAGTCTTATGTGGGCAATGCACAGAAAGCTTGGTAGTTTAAAAGCTTAACATATGCATCTTCGAAGTGGGGGGGAAATGGGCATCTATAAAATGGAGGAACGATGTCAGCTTTATTTTGAAAATGACAGAAGTGGGAATTGAATCTATTATGTTGTCCGAAGCTCATTGTTTAATAACACTAGTAAGAAATAGATATTTTGGAGTTCTGTTCAACACATGGACATTTTCTGACCAGTAGTGGGGAAATACTGCAATTCTGTTCTACTGGCTTGGACCCAGATGTGGACAAGGTGAAAGCCTCTTCTTGAGAGTGTTCACTGGATGGCAGGGAACCGTGCATCTTTTTTCCACAATCAGAAGACTCCATTAGTGTCTATCTCTTACACTGGAGGTACACTTAAGCCCTCATTTATGTATGAGTGCTGTCACCAACAAGAGTCAGATGCGGTAATATTACCACACAAGGATTAGATTTCAGTAGGAAAATAATCACAAGTAACAGGCAGTAACAATATTACCGAATCCTTTTTGCAGATTGCGGGGTTTGTTATGGAGTAAAAGTATATCTTACAAGCAGTTCTACAGCTGAACTTTCAACCTTTAATCACAGCGCTAAATGAGCACCTCACAACCCAAAAAAGTATCCTTTCAGACTAAATACCGAGGCACATGCTCTGCTCTACTGATTACCAATGTCCATCACAGGTGACCTCTGAATATTCATGAATTTACCAATGAATATTTATAAATCTGCCAATCATACACCTTTAAGAGCGGCTGTTACAGCCAATATATGTGTTTAGCGCCTGCCCATTGAAGCGAATACTCATCAGATGCACCAGGGACACTTGAGCCCTCTGTAAATGAACTTGGTTTAGAGCGTCATGATTGGTGCTTGTCACACCACCAATATACAAGGTTTTTCCACTGCTCAACAATATCACTTTACCCATTGCTTACATCACACATCAGCTTTCAATTTGACCTTTGAGCTTGTGCCAGAATAAGTAACAAGAATACTTGCGATTCCTGAGCTAGAATTGACAAGTTTAGTGTTATGTTCTTGCAAGCGGATTCAATGAACTTCCTTGAAACTATAGATTCTCCATTTTTTTCAGAGAAGTTGATGTGATTAGATACCCACATTAATCTGCAATGTGGCAAATTCAAAACCAGCGTGAAGGTGATCACCTCACACCAATTGACCTTAGATTTTGATGTATTGATAAACTTAAATGTTCAAGAAAAATCTGGGTGACAGTGTTGCTGTGAACCAAAAAAATGCATAAGGAATTTATTAAATCCATATCTATGCGTGTATGATACACTTTTCTGATAATAAGTGAATGAGAACAGAAAGTGGGGCCCATAGTCGCTGAGGACGTTTACGTGTGATTGCCAGATGACTAATCAAAGAGTGGTGGTATAAGAAAATTATCTCTCACAAACAAGGGCTACTGATGTTTGCAAGAAATAATGATGGAGGTGCAAAATCCGTCACTGACTGAAAAGGTATTTAATTTTGAAGAAAATCTCCAGGCGACAGAACTCTCTCGGTTAAGTTGTGGTACAGGGACACAGTAGAGTGGGTGGAAGGGTAGCAGACGGAATGATAGACTGCAGGAGGACCTTGAGGTCTAGGCATCGCTGTTGATGGCATTTCAGGATATGGAGGAAGATGGGTAACCCCACAGTTCACAGGCACAGGAATATCCTGATGGCACACACCGCACGGAGATGTAGAGTGAGGAACTGAGTGGGATGGATGTGTAAGCCGCGGAAGGGAGGTCCATGAAGGATAGCAGACGAAATGATAAATTGCAGGAGGACCTTGAGAGCTGGGCATCGCTGCTGATGGCATTTCAGGATATGGAGGAAGATGGGTAACCCCACAGTTCACAGGCACAGGAATATCCTGATGGCACACACCGCACGGAGATGTAGAGTGAGGAACTGAGTGGGATGGATGTGTAAGCAGTGGAAGGGAGGCCCATGAAGGATAGCAGACGAAATGATATATTGCAGGAGGACCTTGAGAGCTGGGCATCGCTGCTGATGGCATTTCAGGATACGGAGGAAGATGGGTGACCCCACAGTTCACAGGCACAGGAATCTCCTGATGGCACACACCGCGCGAGATGTAGGGCGGGGTACTGAGTGGGATGGATGCGTAAGCCGTAGAAGGGAGGCCACAACGTGAGGAGAGGAAGAGCAGACTGAATGGCCATTAAGAGGTCTCTGGTATATCCACGATTACAGGAAATTAATGCAGACTGCGATACACTGATGAGGCGGGAGGGGACTTTGATTCGCCACAGAATATTGGGATTTCAGACAAGTGAACACTGAGCTGTTTTGGTTGCAATTGCTTTATTATTTCTGGCTTACAAATGCATGTAACAGTGAAAATGGTCAATGAAAATGTATTTAAAGCATGAATAAAAAACTCTAGGGAGCACAGGTCCATCTACTGATGCAGGAAATGAATATTTCAATCAGTGCCTGATTGTTGGAATTGATTCTCACTTGGTGAGGAGTGGGTTGGCTAAAATAAAAAGGTTGTTGGATTCAATAAAAATGTTTGTCCCACGGGCTCTTCCATAGTTAGAAATAATTTAACATTAGAAGGCATAACAAAGCTACCGAAGAGTAGTTTTTACTGTGAATTAGAAAGTCACTATATCCAGCCGCAGCCGGCACAGGTAAGCGAGGTGGGGAGGGGCGGGAAGCGGCAGGGGGAAAAGTCAACAAAGAAAGGAATAGGTATTATTTATTTATCTAATTATGCCTATTCCGTTGTCTGTTGACCGTCCCCCCTCCAGTCCCCCCGTTTCTCAGTTGTTATCACTTTAAAACAATAGCTGTACCAGACAAATCCTGTGATCTTGACCACTCTTAAGATATTTAATTGCTCTGAAGTACTCACCAATTGCTTTTCCACGTGTGTCGAACATGAGGGTCGTGAATACCGTGCTTGTCCGCCTGCTCATCCAGGAAATCGAACATATATTTAATGGCCAGCGGCAGGGCACTCCCACGGTGCGCCGTGCTGAATATTGTCTCAAAGAGGTCATCCACAAACTTCTGTAGAGTGCCCTGTAGGGGAAGAAACAAGGCACACAGTGTTGAAGCATATCAGAATCTGAGAGCTAGAATGGTTACAGTGAATGTGAAGTTAGTAGCGTCTTCAGTGGCGGCTCGCCGTCGGAGTGCTGCGGAGCAGTGGGAGAGGGCCAGGGTGGGGGGTTAGTGGAGTACGACATACGACAGACAGGAGTAAGGTAAGTAATTAAATTAATAAAACAATTGACCTTACGCACGCTGCATCGGCTTTGCAAAGCGCATAAGGTAAATTGTTTTATTTATTTAATTACTTACCTTACTCCTGTCCGTTGTATGTTGAACTCCACTACCCCCCACCCTGGCCCTCCCCCGCTCCGCCTCACCACCACACAGCACTCCAACTGCGAGCCGCAACTGAGAGTCTCAATGAAAGTCTAGAATGTAAAAAAATATGCAGTTGTCAGTGTGAGCTATTATTTATTTTTCTTTTTTTATGCCCACAATGTGCATTCTGTGTCCTCCTATGAATTCATTAATTAGGCTGCAAAATAATATCTATGATTTAAAAAAAAAAATTGTAATTCCCTACAACTTGATGGATAAATCTACTGAAACTGTGGGGTTTTTACTTGGGGATTAAATAACCAATTAGAGATCTGTTACAAACTTGATTTTCTGGTTGAAAATATAGCCAGAAAGATTGGCTAATATTTTGGACCAAACAGTTGTTGGTTCATTTTGAAAATCAGACAGCTAACAATACAGAACATAATATAATTACACAATACAAAATTTAGCAAAGTGATGAAAAATGATGTCCACATATTCTTTTACTAATTACAAAAAGGACTTTATATTTTCCGAGAGAAAAAAGATTCCAAGATTCTTCATGCATATGTCTTGCAGACAGGCAGCCACACAAACAAGGAGCACAATCACAAATTGTGTTGTTAGACTATTATGAACTATCTGATATATACAAATCTTCCTCACAGACACTACTGTAATTTACACAAGGATGAATTCTTACAATTTATTCCATTTACAAATACAGCCTGAACTTCTAATTTGAACTACTTCTTATCTCTCAGGGTGTTGTGTAGCGGCTTGTGTCCGATCAGAGATGTGACTATTTAAAGTATCAGATTATTTCCTACTCTAATGAAAGCACAGCAGATGATGACAAGAGCAAACAGAGGAAGTGAAGCAAGTTTCAGTAAAGAACTGAGCTGAGGTATGAGATATTTAAGCAGCTGGATAATTGATCTATATATTTATTCTGAAGTTTCCCATAAAGGGAGACAAAAACTCAAAGAGGAATTTTTGCCTTTCAGAAGATGGAGTAATCAGGAAGTGGAGTCTATTCATAGAGGTAAACATGAAAGCTAAGTACTGTTTACAAAATGTTGTCTTGTAACAGAGGGTGGAGTGAGACTCAACAGGTGGTATATTTTAGTAATAGGAGCAGAGAACCGACACAAAGAAGGGTCCTCTTTTCCTAATATTTAAGAACTGAATATTGAGGCTTTGAGTATCGTGACACCAGAATGTCATGGAAAAAATATTGAAGATCAAAATATCAAAAGGTAAGTGCATTTAGAGGAAGGCTAGATTTACTATTCCTAACCCCACTTGAATGTACATTGACGATATACATATTATCAAGGTACCGATATGTGGAATTAGGGTATAGAAAATCTATACTTGCCTTTCGATATTTTGGATTCATTATTTTGTCTCGATATTTGTATACTTCAATTCTAAAGCTTTAACATTCAGGGAGCATAGTGTTTCCTAGAGGTCGATAAGTGAACTAGATCTGGCTGAAATTATAGGTTTTGAGGAGAAAACAACAAGATCAGACACAGACATAACAAAAAAGGAAGACAACCAGGCCAAGAAGTATTATTATCTAGAAGAGAGAAAAGTGAAATTGGAATGTGATAAAAGTGTCATCTTTGAAAAAAGGAGTAAGCTGAAACAGCAAGTATATACAATTTGCAAATGTAGAAGTGAGCTGAGACAGAAATGCGTGACTTTTGGTCAAGGGAGAAGCAGGATTAAGCAAGAGGTATAGACTTTAAGTGACTAGGAAAATGAACCTGAATGGGAAATGTAGTACTTTGAAAAAGGAAAAGGGTGAGATGAGAAAGGAAGGGTTCTTTTATGGGAGAGGGTGAAGTGACCTACAGATTAGTACCATAAGACCCTCAATGAAACAACTAGCTCTTGCTGCTAACAGAAAGATATTTTGACTGGCCTGCCTGCAAGGACCTTCATACTTAATGTATATCAGCATTGCTGAGGCAAGCTTGAGACTCAATGTTATTTCCTTGTACCTTGTTATTTATGGTTCCTTTCTCGAGCCCGTCTGAACCCATCTCGCAGCACTGTCAACAGAACTGCTTCACTGTTCAAAACACACCAAAGTGGCACCAATTCCACACGACAGTGGCTGGAAGTCGCCAATTTGCACCGCCTACATTGGAGCACTTACAGGTTGGAAATTAAGCGGAGCAAGCAACTGAGCTGTCAAATATTTCATTTGTCACTGAGCAATGTCCGAGAAGATACAACCAGCCACTTGATAAAATAGCCCATTTAGATGTCTGGCTGACACCCACTTTCAGGCACAGCCTGCCGTCGAGAGGTCATCTCTCCTGTCAGTCAGCTTTAACCCTATTCATTTGGTTCCTTTTCTGTGCTAGACCTACATCTGCTCAGTGCCTAACCTTCCTATCCTCTGCACTCTATTTTGTGTTCCCTCAATTTGGCCTCCTACATTGTCTCCTCAAATCTCTTTCCTCTTGCATTATTCTTGCGATCTTGTTTTAGTAACAAAGTCATCCCTACTTAGTACTCTGGCAACCTAATTGATTTATGTTAACGGAATGGTTATCTGGGTGTGCTATTCCAGGTAGAGGTCAGATCTTGATCGAACAGCAACATCTCAGAATGCCTTGAGCACACCAAGACTGCATGAAGCAGAGTTTCCACTGCATCTTCCTTTACTGCCAGAAGCACTAATCTGTGAGTTAGATAATCACCCTTGAAAAATGACGTGATCTGTAGGTCAAGTAATCTAATCTCGGCTAATCTTATATTTGTAAACAGTATTGTAGTATTGCATAATATCGTAATCTTGGGTTGAGGGTGACCTGATTTAATAAAAAGAAGCCTTAATCCTACACTCCTGTGTCCGTGCCTTCTTCGTTGGATTTACGTCTGAGGGAGCTGGATTGTCGTGTTTATAGATATATATATATATATATATATACACATATATAAAAACAATGGTTTCAAAGGATTTTTTTCCATGGGATGAAGATATCATTAACTTGAAACCTAGTTAGATGACACACTTGTAAAAAGCTGTGCTCCTTAGACGATGGTAATATAACATATAGCTTCATGGTTTCTAAATCTAACCAGGAAGTACCATGCTTGCATGTGACCTAGCTCAAAGTTTAATTAGTATGTGACTAGATGTTGCTGCTTCACGATTGCCTTTTTCTTGGCACTGCATACTAACACATAATCCAGAATGCCTTTAAGCAGAGAAAAAAAGAAACATTTGGGAAAAGGGGTACAACACAGGGTTTTTTTTAAATAAGAGGAGCCTGAGGTAGAGAATGGTATTTAATAAGCCTAGTTGGTGTATATTTAGGGTACCTTAGTAGCAAGTAGTCTTGTTAAGTAGATTTCCGACACCATCTTACTACCCCGGTCACCCTCCTTCTGGTCCCCATGTTCGTGGTTCTTCACCAGGTGCCACACTTTGACCCCACTCTCCAGGTCAGGTGTTATCATTGGGGTGCGGGACCGCAGGCTGTCTGGACTCCCCGTGTACCGGATCATATTCTCTGAAACATAAAGCAAGCATTGTAAGCTAAAGATGGATGTCCACTGTTCATACAGATATGCAGGTTGTCTTACTCTTTGGACAAGCTTTGCTGAGAAGTATCTTCCCTCAATTGATTTTGACGACACCCTGAATTTGACTGATAGGAAAACATATCAAACAGCCCATTTAATGTTCTTTTGGAACATGGTGAACAGAGAGGCCTCTTTTCAGTCATAAGGTTATATTTAATGAACATTGCACTGTTTTTGGATACTAAAATTAAACTGGTTGAACCAATTCCAGATGTAAATGCTTTGTAAAGGGAAAGCACTGTGATATGGTTTTAATGTGATAAGGAACATACCTAGCCCTATATTAGCATCTCTGGTGCTAGTCTATTGCTAGAGGGGCAACAGTGTTCCCCTCAAAAGAGTACAAAGCATGTTGGTTGACAAGATAGGGATCATTAGCAAAGCAACATTTGTCAGTCCTTTTCTCATGAAGGCTCCAAGTTACTCCCAAAATACACCATGGTTGCTCACCACTCTCCTACATCAGGAAGCCTAGAAGGCGTGTGCACCCGAACATCTGCCTTGGGAAGCTACTGACAATCAGCAGGGTAAGGCTCTCCTTGAAGCACACAACGAATGTGTGAGAGCTTAGTAGAGGATACTAGACATCCAATTTAAACCTACTTACATTCTGATTAAAGTAAAATCTTAAACCCTTCACTTTTGCAAAGGTGAACACTATGAGAAACATTGGTTGCAGGTGAAAATTCAAATTTGTGACAGATGATTCCTTTGAGAATTCTCTTAGGAAAAAGTATGTTTTGGAGGTTTTTCGCCTGTAAATTTAGCTTTAGTGGGATTTTTGCATCTACTACATTTTGGCGAAACTGGAGAAGCTTAAAAAAGTACACAATGTTGGGAAGGAACAACTTTGCATCCTGAAACTCTATAAAGTATGGCCAAAAGAGGGTATAGGTATGAAACATTTTTGTGAGTGTTTAGTTTTTTTAAATATAGTCATTATGTGGGAGTCGTGACAGTGCTAGGTCGGATTAGCATGCCAAGCATAGGAATGGAACAGTTCAAATAAAAAATATAGCTGCACTAAAGGATTTCAGTTAATTACTAGAGGTAGGAAACATTTAATTTCAACAGTTGACACCTTGCATAACAAAAAATACCATAATTAAGAGAACTGAAAATTATTTTAAAATGGGTTTTTAATTCTGTTTACTGTTTTTTGCTGATTCCACTGACGTTTTGCAGTGAAATCCCGAAAGGGGACACGACTTATCATGAAAGTAGATCCAATTAAATAAAACAGTAAATACCCCTACATTAAATATATTTAGTAAATGTAAAACACATGGCATTTTATTCAAAGGGTGGCAGACATTATTTATGGGTTTAGAAATGTTGAAATGGGATTTATTTAGGATTCAATATCGCATCCTATTAAAACAAAAACCTCAGCTTTAATCAGGCTGTAAGCATTCTTTAGAAAATGATAGACAATCATGAAGGGTTTTATGTATTTTCAGCAAATAAGCAGAAGAAAACGAAGTGTAGCTCATAACATTTTACATCCCCATTCAGAAAACTGGAGGATGTGACGTGTGATAATTTTGAGGATCATTAATTAATAGATAGTTATTCTGTCTCGAATGCTTCAAATTTGTTTTTGCATGTGATGTATAATACGACTGCAACCTCTTCCCTATCAAACCGGCCACTAAATTCTTTGCCCCAGAGGAAGAGTAGCATAGATTTTGCTACCATACAGTGACTTTGACATTTAAAAAAACAACGCTGTCAATCAGCTTTACTTTGTATGTGTGCGCGCCCATTAATTCCGGAATCCGCAAAACCAATACTACATTGATGACGGATCAAAGCGAAATCAGAACTATGACTCAGAGCTTACAGATATGACAACCCAAAATGCATAAATTGTCCTGACTTACATTTAAAACATTTTTTTGCAGAAAATAAATCTATTTCCATGCCATTGCACTAGAGAAATCCAAGTGAACCTTTGTCTAGCAAATGACTTCTGTGATGGAACAAATATCATTAAGGTCTCGATTACAAGTAGTGCGGATCGGAATCCAAATGTGGATTTCGTCTCCGCATTATTATTAGCGCTACAGTGTTGCCACATCAGGATTTCCCTTGAGCCAGAACACCAGACCCGAACTTCCAGGTCAAATTCTGGCCAGCAAAGCCACTTTGGGAGAGGGCTGCTTTGCAGAAAGGACCCCTTCCCCATCCATCAACCAATCCTCTGTCAGGTAACATTTCACCCTGCCCCCCCATCACTTTTGCCCCCTGCACAGATGTTGTGCAGACATTTGCCACTGGCTTAGTGCAAGTGGCAAATTTCTGAGTTAAACCCTTCAGAACTGGGAATGTGAATGGGAAGATGCATTAATCCAACCACTAATTCCAGGTCTGCACAGTTATTCACCATTTGGAGGGGTGTAACTTGTAACGGAAGGTGGGCTGTTTGGAGATTCCTGCCAAAACCAATAATTTTGACTGCCTGGAATCTGACCTCAGAATTCCTCTAAACTGGTTATCAGAGCCCTAGTAATCAAACTCACAGCATAGTCCTATGATATTGAGATTGTGCCTAGCAGCACCTTGAACAGGGTATTGAGACATAGCAGCATGTTTAGCTGCAATGAATTAACAGTCCTCGGTGCAGTGTGGCTCTAAAAAAGGTCCAGGTTAGAGTCTAGAATTTTGTACCCCACTGATAAAAAGTGTGATCTTAAAATCTTTGCATCACTCCCTGCTATTTCATAGTACATGCCAGTGGGGGTGTATTTTATAATTTATGAAAATCCACATACGGGTATGTGAGTTAACATAGCATTTGTGCAACCCAAATTTGGCTAAATGTTTAGTGATTTATCAGAATGCTGTCATTGATTTCCTAAAGAAATGGTCCAGGAAGGTATGTTGGAAATTTGGGTACAGGTTGAGGGGGTTGAAACCCTGCTCAAGCAGCAACCACAATTTGTGCCAGGATGAAACACAAGCAACCCCTAATTAACCTATGCTTAACCCTCAGGTAGCTTGGCACAAAACAATCAGGCTTAACTTAGAGGCAATGTGAAAAGTATTTATCCAACACTTCAAACAGTTATAAAGCAAAAACACAACACAAGAAAAGTCCCATGTCGTCAATGAGGGGCTTGCGATGTGAAGTCCTGTGCTGAAAATACGTCGCACACCAGTGGTTCCGAGGTAACTGCAGGATGCAATGTGAGGTTCACCATTGAGGATGCATTGTGCTGCAGCTGTTCTGAAGAGGAGCTGTGATGAGATGTGTTGTGCTGAATTAGTCCTGCCTACACGGTCACAGTTGAGCTGGCTGAGCACATTCAGGCCCACTTCAAAGGGCCCAGGACTAGGGTGGCACCACCTGGAAGATAGGAATCACAACAGACCGAGTCCAGGTGCTGGGTTCAAGGTGGTTGGAGCATTTACTGTTTTGAGGCTCTGATCAGGAGGCCAGTCAACTAGCCTTCGGGGTCACTCTGTTGGTCCTGGGTTCAATATGCAGGTCCAGTCCTTTCGCTCAGACAGCAGGGCAGAAGAGTAATAGTCCTTTTTGTACAGCAGCACTGTAGACCTTCTGAGTCTTCCACAGATCCAGAGGTATACTTAAGAGTCGGGTCTGAGGGACCTCTATTTACACCTAGTGCCCACATTAAAGTAGGAGAAGGTTCTGGAAGTTTCCACCCCCTGAGGTGTTTGGAATTTCCCACCTTGGCCCCAGACTGGCTGGAGGCACAAAAGACTAGTGTGAAACCCTGAGTGTGCCCAGGCAGAGTCTTTGTGATGTGCAAGTGTGGGAGGTGACAGCTCCTTCCCCTCATCAAGTCAGAGAAGGCCCATCCTACAAACACCTATTTCCACTTTGTCTCACTGTCTATGCACAATACACAAAGATCAGCTGCCAGCTACACCTAGTCATGTGACCCAGGGTACAGTCTGCAGGCAACCAATGGCTTGGACGAGAAAATGCCGACTCTCTAAAAGTGACAATTTCAGAATCATGACTCAAAATTTGACTTTAGCATTAAAAGGGATTTTAATTACAAATTTCTTAGACACCAAAATTGACATTTCTATCTGCTCCCAATTGAAATGTATCACTTATTAAATGAAAAAAACTAACCCAATATTATCTTATTAGAGAGGTAGCCGTTGCAGTAGTGAAAACTAAATGAAGAGTTTTTCACTACCAGGACATGTAAAAGTTAAAAGTACATGCCCAACCTTTTAAGTACACTGCACCCGGCCCCATGGGCTGTTTAGGGCTAACCATAGGGTTGACATATATGTATTAAAAAGGAAGATTTAGGCCTGGCAAACGGTTTATTTTGCCAGGTCGAAATGGCAGTTGAAAACTGCATACACAGGTTGCAATGGCAGGCCTGAGGCATGTTTAAAAGGGCTCCTTAAGTGGGTGGAAAAATCTGTGCTGCAGGCCCACTAGTAGCATTTAATTTACAGGCCCTGGTACATGTATTATCACTTTACTAGGGAGTAACAGTACATTAAATGTGCTGTAGGAAAGTGGAATATTATGTGGTATGGCTGGGTGGCCTTATCAGGTAATATCACAAAGATGGTCCTTGGATTCACGCTAATAAACACTTACCTCAGTCCTGGTAGAGTGGCAAAGAGCAGTCAGGCTTTACTAGACTAACAGGTGTTAAACATTTTAGAGAAACAACATGGACGATAAGTTAATGACATGACTCGAGAGAAATCTGACACAAATTTATAGAAATAGAGTGTATTTTTATCCCCATTTATACACCAAACTAAATGGGATATCATACACATAACCGGAGTTATAGATCTTTGAAGCAATATTAAATAAGTGCAGTAAAATATGCGGACAAAATAACATTGTGGTCAATGGCAAAATCCACTAGTTACAATCAGTCAGTTGCAGGTCGAGTTTCTTGGAACCCTTATAGGGGCATGGTCATGTGGGCCCCAGAAACAGGCCGCAATAGTCAGATCAATTGTACCTAGTCCGTGGAGTCCAGGTGCAGTTGTTCTGGTTGTCCATGGTACTGAACGGATGCCACAGATGGTGCTGTTTTTACTGCTTGCCCGATTCTGCAAGAAACAAAATGCAAAAACACAACAGGTGCACAGTTGCTGATGATGGTTGCACGATGTTCTCTGTAGCTGCAGCATCGAGTGTGGGAGTCGGTTACCGGACTGGTGGCCAACAAACCTTGTAAGCGGTAAGCACAACAAAAAGCTTTGGGAACGTCACTGGGTCCCAGGGAGTAATGTGGCGGCTTGAGGTTTCACAGTAGGCAAGACTACAACTCCCACAAAGCACTGGACCACCTGGATTTGGGTGATCCCTCAGAAGGCCCAATGACCAGCGATTCTTAAGATCCTTTGAGTGTTTTTACCTGCAGTTTGTAGGAGACTAGTCACTTTCCAGGGGAGACTGAGGTTCCTTCTGGCTTCCACAAGGGTCCCTCTCTTCGGAAGTATAGACTTTTAGCCAAGATCGAGAGTCATTCACTCAGTCCCAAGTCTGTTGCCTCAGGGACAAAGTATCCCTCTTTTGCTTTGTGCTGATGGGCAAAGTCCTGTTGTCAGCAACACAGGCCTCCTCTTGGTCCTTCCTTGAAGTAAGTTGTTCTGATCTGAGGTTCTGGAATTGGGGGGCCCTTAAATCCTAGATTTAGGGGAGACGAGGGTGTGGTAGCTAGTAGCCAATGGGCAGCTTGTCCGCCCCTGAGGTGACCGCATCTGGTGGTGTAGGCTACCTGCTCTACCCAGAACCCACTATTTCTGCCCTACTAAAGATGGCAGAATTCACTTTTAGGTGTACAGCTCAGGATGCCCACCCTAGAGATGTGGCCAGCCCACCTTGTGGTGCACACCTCCTGCTTAGCTTATTTCTGATCTATCTCGGGTGCAAGTGCACCTGGGGTAAGGGGAGGGCTGTTTACTCCTCAGCGAGATAGCCCAGATGCATATCAGAGGCGGTGGAGATTTTGAAGGTCACCGCTTTTGATGTGCTAATTCACTAGCCATCTGGGGAGGATGGAAGTGTGACCTCGTTCCTACCCAGCCTTTGTTTTTGACTCCTGGAAGTGATTACACTGCCTGGCAGGAGGTCAGAATCTTGTCTTAGTTTCAGGAGGCGCTGGAAAGTGCATGCTGGTTAAACGGAACACAGTAAAGCTGGGGGTTACCTCTAAGGGCTCCTATAGGTGCATGCCACGTCACCCAGGGCACAAGATTCATGTAAGGGGTGAGAAGGCACATTTTTTATGCCAAACATGACTTATTTTAGTGGTACCATAATGGAGCTGCCAATTCTCGAGGGTTCCTGATTGGAAGCCTATGTTACCCAATGGACCGCTACACATAAAGTGGTTTCTAATGGGGAACACCAATATGGGGACATATAGATTTGCACTTACATGTCCACATCTTAAATATGATTCACCCTGCCTCCTGGGCTGAGGAGACCTACCTTAGAGGTTTCTTACATACATTAATGGCCGTGTATGTGACTGTACAACACATGGTGCGGGCACAGCCGAGTTAGAGCAGTTTTCACTGCTCCTGCAGGCTGTAATTGCAGGCCTGCTGTAAGCAGGTTGCATGGGTCACCCAGGGTGGCACCAGCTCACGCTCCAGCTCTGGGGACCCCTTTACCACCAATGCCCTGGATACCCGTGGTATCAAATACTAGGGACTTACAGGGGGTAAAGCTTTTGCCAATGTGGGATTACCAAGTCTGATATAATATTTTTAGGAGAGAGCACAGGCACAGGTGTCTGGGCAGCAGACTCCTGCACACTTTCATAGTCATAACCATCAGCATTTGGAACAAAAAGCGGAGGGTGACCATACAAAATGGCACTTTCTTACATGTGCCAAATGGGTGTAAGCCAAATGTACCATGTTTAAAGGAGAGGGCACAAGCACTTTAGGTCTGGTTAGCAGTGGTAAACTATACAGAGTCCTAAAAGCCAACAAAAATTAGTTCAGAAAACAGGAGGGTGAAGGCAAAACGTTCGAGAATGGTTCTGCAGAAAGGGCCAAGTCCAACAGTTCCTGATTGTGCCCCTAATACAGACAGAAGTAAATCTCATTTGGTCTAAAAAATGTCTCAGATGTGAGAGTCTAAAATGTATCTTGTTCTACAAATGTTATACTTGGCCTAAGAAGCCAATTAATTAGCTAAATATGTCTAATGTTTCTCCATGTCTAGTTTGCATTAAAAAAAAGTCTGTAATCTAACCATAAAGATTTCACTATTGAAGCTGCTAACTTTCCCTAATCTGACATACAAGGTGTCTTTCATGGTGGCATCTACAGTGTCCCTCTCAGGACAATAAATTCTTTCCAATCTAATCTCAGAAATGCCCTTATCACAGAAGAGTGCACCTGTTCCTGTAAGCCATGGGGCCTCATGTTCAGGCTGAAGGGTATGGCTTCAGAGGCTTTCTGTAACCACACTGTGGAACTCTGCTGTGGCTAGAAGGTGGCACTCTGCCTCCACTCTCAGCACCTCCATTGCCGACATGAGTTACATCGTTTTTAACTGAGCCACAAAAAGGGTCTGTGGAACCACATGCAGCACTAAAATAAGTGACACAAAGGTGTCTTAAAGTAGATGATTCAATTTTAATGTGGAAAAAGCAGAAACTACTAGAAATTATTTATTTATCCATTTAGGAATTATGAATGAGTGCTTACTTTCATTGTCCAACTTCAAAATGCTGAAATAAGAATAGGAAACCACAAACGTCCATAAATTACATTGTATGAAGCATTTCCGTTCCAGCGATGGATGATCTCGAGTGTTGTTAAGTTGGCTGATAGTCCTTTCTTGATACCTTTGAACTTTTCCCTGGCACCATGCCTCCAGTAGTGACTAATACCATTCTGATTTGCTCCTTACTGGCAAGAAATTAAAGTCCCAGTGGCACTTCTAATTTCCTCCTCAACATAGCCCCTTTAATCTGTTTCTCATGTGAATCTGAGACTAGAGAGGAGATTGACACCAGTGGTGAACTTCTGTGCCATTTTCCATGTCAATACTCACATTAGCATTTCTCTGTTAACAAGAACAATATGCCCGTTTGAGTATATCCCAATAATTATTTTGTAATATTAGAAAAAAATATTAGAAAATTGGAATGTTGGAATGTTGGAATCTCCATTGAAGACAATGAAGTAGCCCCGGATTAATAATGGCTAGTATAAGCCTTCTACTCCAACATTTTAATGTTTGTCTTTCTGTTTCTCACTTTTTATTTTAGAAAATTCTACCCACAGTGGGCTCATTAGGCGATACCATTGTTAAAGAACCTCTCCATCGTTATAGGTTCTAAATTGTGGCCTAGGCCTATAACTCGGGTTCAGGACCTCTAATAACTGGTAGAGCCCTCGGCTGCAGCCTGTAAGGCTATAAAGATAGAAAAATAAAATCTGTCAATCTGACCAAAAGTCCTGACAAATTTGAGACTTGCTCTTTAGAAAGTCTAAGATACATCCACTGTTTGATGTCTGTCCTAACAAGGTCACATTAAAGCTAAGTATATTTGTTTTTAAAAAGACAGAGATCAGAGAGTGCACAATTGGAAGTTCATTCCAGGCTTGAAACATTCTATAATACAAGTGGACGTATTACTTATTGGCATTGTTTGCGCCCAGCGCACCTTTGAAAAGGTGCGCCGGGCACAAACAATGTCAATGCATCCCATTATGGTGAATACGCTGCACTGGGGGCAGCTGTAAACTTGCGCAGCCCTGGGGGCAGCGCATTCATGTGAAAACACGGAGCTACTGCTTCATGTTTTCACAGTGCAGGTGGCACCCGCCTGCACTTTCAAAGGGGATTAGAGATCCCCTTGCAGGTGGGTGCAGTCAGTGACTGTACCCGCCTGCAAGGGGATGTGTGGGGGGTCCATGGGACTTACTTTATCCCCTGCAGAGGGCTGCTCTCAGGGAGCGTACTAACAGTGCGCCACCTTTTAAATGGCGCACTATCAGTGCGCCTTCTGAGGGCTTCTTTGACTCTGCGCCTGTAATATTGCACGGGCACAGAGTCAAAGAAATTCCCTCATTTGCATAGGGCACATCCCTATGCAAATGAAGTAACATCCTCTGTCGCTGGTGCGTTAAGTGCGCCAGCGCTATCCGTATTATAGAAGGGAAAGCACAAGGGTCCGCGCCCCTTCAATAATACCAAAGTGGCTCAGGGTGCGCAAAGGGGGTGCAAACGCCCATTGCGCCCCCAGGGCACCTTATGTAATACGGCCCCTAGTGTCCTAACCACTGCAATTAACAATCAATCCTCTTTTGAATTGGGAGTGAGTGTGTAAACTGAATATTACCCGCATGCTGTCAGACATTCCACATCATGGCGCTCCAGAACAGTCTTTCCAGGAGCTTTTTGTTTTTCCCGTTCTGTCTTGAATCTGTGCCCCCAAAAATAACTAGAATCTTGGGAGAAGCTGATCTCAGCCATGCAGAAAACCCCAGAGGTCCTCCAGTCAACGCACCTTGGAGTGTTAATGAACAGCGCTTCCCAATCCATGGCGCACGCACGCGGGCGAGCAGAATGCGCTTATTGACTGAACTTCAGGAACAGTCATGTTTCATTATCTGAATCTCTAACAGCTCATTGTCTTTAATATATTCATAGCCTCGCAATCTGCTTATTGCTTTTCAAATGTTAAAGGGCTCTCCTGAGAAATTTGGAAGATGCCAATCTCCGGGAATCGAGGTTTCCTGGCAGAGCCAAAATTTATAGAAAATCGGATGGCGAATGTGCCTTCTGAATTGAAACCCTTTAGGTGCCTCAAGGTTTTGTAAAAAAAAGAAAGGAAAGAAAGACTGTGAATTGTTATCAAGCAAACAGTATGTTGTGGCATCGTGTTTATCTATTAGTAGAGGGGAGTTAGACACAGGAACAGGATGAGTGCTTAATTAACACCAAAGCCTCAAGACACCTGTGCAGGACTTAGCGCCTCTAATTGTTCCAGAGGGGATGTATTCTTCAGGTAGGTATTAGGCAATGTAATTAGACTAACAGCATGCCTGACTAAAGGTCTGCAATTCACGCGTGACGTTAACTCCATGTGCAAAAGAGGTACATGGTATAACTTGAGAAAAATTGACCCGGGAAAAAGGTTGGGAAGGGAGTTCCCTCCAGTAGCCAATTCACCCTTTGAAGTCATTTCTGGGTCAGCCAACCACTCCCGAACACAGGTTAATAGTGCTGGCAGAGATGTTTTTGTGGAATGAGAACCCTCTTCAATGATAGCTGAGCTGAGATCACATATTCGCCTTGTGCCAGACATGAAAAAAACCATTTGATAATAAGTCATTGGATTCTAGAGACCTGAAAGATAAAGGTATTTGTGACAGCTTGGATCCTCTCTGTCAATGATGGGAGAAGGCAACTCAGGGAAGATGTGAGGTGCGGGGGGGGGGGCTGCCAGAAGTCATTCAGTCGTTGGGGTACTTCACTCACCAAATAACCAGATCAGAAGTGAAACCTTTGGAGAGGCTGAGTAGTGAGTCTCACAGGAGTGCTTCTTAGCGTCTTCACTTACTTCCTTGTTAAGTGGTGCGATAGCTTTGCACAGTTTCGGGACTGCCCATAATGCTGCACTGGTCTAGGTTAATGTTAGTTCTGTGTTTCCCATGAGACCTGCTCCTCTGAACCTATCTAAGGAACGGCAATGGAAGATGGCCAAGAACGCTGCACTAGCCACATACCGTAAAAGTAATATCGGCTACATCTCTTGATAATTCAGGGCGAGAGACCAGACACTACCTCCGTTTTTTATTTCTTTTCATGCAAGAACCTTGAGTGGACATTCATTTTTATTGTATGTCCAATAACTTGATTACACTATACCTGGCTCTACCTTTATACCACCCACCATGTGCCAGGCAGTAACTGCTTGGCCAAGCCAACCAGGAGAGTCAAGGAGGCTTTGAAGGCTAAGTTTGCACCTCAGACTAAATAACCAGCATTACAGTCTGTAAGGTCCATGTGACGTCTCACCCTTACAATTAAACGATGTACATTAAATCTTCAAGGTTGTAGCCTCTCATTAGCATAATCTAGCCCTTTTAGGGAGTTTTGGCTAATTGCAGACAATAGTTAAATCAGTGCTTAATTTGAGCTGGTGGTTTCCTGTGCACGGCATGTTACTCAATTGTCAACACTGGCACTTATACAGTCAGCCACATGGTGGTGCTCTGTCTAATACAGAGATGAGCACAGCAGTTGTTCAATAATGCAATATACACTAAAAATGACTAATATCCGCTCCCCAATCCAGTCTTATGGCTTTGGGGGGCTGGAACATTCTGAATTGTCACACTAGTAGCGGGTGATGGTTAGTAGTTGTGTTGGTACTGTCATTGGCAGTGCTGGCAGGGGCAATGGGTGGTGCAAGCTGCAGTGGCCTCCTGATGAGGACCTTGGCACTTTTTTTTTTTTTTTTTTTACAAATTAAGCACCAGGTTGGAGTAGCTGGAGAATCCACTCGATTTTCTAATGGGGATAAGAATGGGCTGAGGTTCAAGTGAGTAAATTATTAAATAAGTTTGGTGTTTACAAAGGGATCCTGAAGGTTTTAGCTGAGATACAGATATAGAGCCCTTTAGCACATTCGCAGTCTTATTCACCCATCGCTCTTACTCGGAACGTGAAAACACAGGCCGCAGAAAGCTTCCTAAAGTAGGTCACAGCGCAGTAACCACTGGCTATTTGCTTTTTGGCCTGATGTCCCAATCTGAATCAATCACCCGAACGCAGGCAGACTGCATCTCATTCTGTTCTGCAAATCATAGTAATATGCGAGCCAATTTCAAGTCCGATTATAAACTGCAATGATGTAATGGATGAAAATTGAGCAAATATTCCTAGGCAGGCGTAGAGTGCAGAGAAGAGGCGGGGCAAGGAGAAAGGAGATTGTGATGAAAAGCGACATAAAGGAATTAGTCATAAAGAGAGAAAGATATAGATATGTGCAGAAAAAGCAGGAAAAAAAGAAAGGAAAGACAGTTGGGGAAGAAAGAGAACGAGATGAAATAAAAAGAGAATAAAAGGATCAAATAGAGAAATTGAGTGAGAAACGATTCATATAAAGAGTGCTGGGGTTGGAGGAATGGAAACACAGAGGAAGGGAGAGAAATACTGAGGCAAAGGAAGAGAAAACCTAAAATGAGAAAATAGCAAGAAACATGCAAAGAAGCGTAGAATAGCCTAAACCATTATACACAAAACGTGTAAATGTATAAAATGCTTGGTGAAGTAAAACAGAATTCAAGAAATGAGGGCATGAGGGAGAGAAAAAGAACGCCAGAAGAAGGGTAAAAAGGAAGGATGCAGAGCAAGAAAGGAAAGAACAGAGGTGAGAAAGAAAAGAAAGGAGGCAAGAAAGGAAGGGGAGAAGGAGAAAATGGAAAGGAAGGAAGGGTGGGAGGGAAAAAGGAAAGAAGACATTGGATAAAAATAGGAAAAGCACAGAAAGGAGGAAAAGGGAAAGACAGGAGGAAAACTGAAAAGACAAAAAGGACTAAAGGAAGATCGAAACTAATTTGTGAAAAATTAAAACCACAGAGGTGGGTGAGACAACTATTCACAGCCTTTGCATGAGACTTATGTCCTATCGTTAATTTGCACCACAGATAAGCCAGTGCCCGCCGAGGAGTCATAGGGGAAGTAGCAGTCTCTACTTGCTCTCATATATCACTGAGTGGAAATGCTAAAGACTCTACTTGCAGTTCACGGCATGACCCAAGCTAAAGGAGTGCATGGGCTGACCTAGAAGCTGGAGCTAGATGTCAAACTCTAGCTGGGGTCACACTCCTCTTTGTGGGAATTGATAGAACTTAATCAATGTAGAACTTGTAAATCTCGTGTGAATCACAGAGTGATGATCTGCTTACCACAACTTTGCAGGCCCAGGAACTTGACAAAGGCCAAAGAGACCCTTCTGGTATAATGCGAAGGGGCTCCTAGCAGCTAGTAAGCTCTCTGTCCTAATGCAAAGTATTTAAATGTGATCGAGTTGACTTCTGAAGAAGGACGTGGCCTGGCAGTTCGGTCTGGACTGTTCCCATGGGGCTCAGAGTCAAGCCTGATTTGCATATGGCTGGGTCCAAACTGGGGTGGCGTAGTGGGCAAAAGAACGATGGACTTAACCCAGATCTTTTGACTGGGGAAGAATGTTTGCATTGTCAGCATTCCGTCCATCATTTGTTTGCTGTAACACTTCTGAAGAAGGAAGCAGGCATTGGGTGGCCACCAGGGCCCAACACGCTCAGGCACAATCCTTCTGAGACAGGATTGCGTTTTCTCAGTTTGAAGATGCTGCACATGCAGTGCTATATGGAAAGGTCAACATTCAATACATTTATTCATTACTCAAATATCCCAGTTTTGATCTACTGTCTAATGTGCCTTGACTTTTAAGATAAGTACCAGCTGCATGTATTTGCAGGAATAAACAGCATGCACCTTCCGCAGGCATTCCTGGCATATTATAAATATACTTCTCTGTGGAGTTTAAAATCTTCAGGTGTTACAAATGTATTGATTTTTACAAATGATGCAATGGCATTTCCAGGTAACAAGTGGTCTGACATCTCCCCGTAACATCCGAATCAATCATTGTGGAGGGGACAATAGGATCGATCTGCAAGTGTATTTTTCATCTTGGGAATATACTAAAGTGTAGACAAACCCAAGTCAGCCATGGCGATTTAGGACACAACTATAGCAATAAGGTCTGGCAAGGATGACACCTACTGATGCAAATCTGTGATTGGACACCACCATGTCTTAGTGCAGGACTCCTGTTCAGCTGCATCACACACACAGGTTCGGAGCTTCAGCCTAGACCCTCGGACTATATTCTATTTGGAAAGTGGTCAGAAAATTCCAGTTGCAGTTATTTTTTTTCACTGATAGTTTTTAAAGAATGAGAACAATTCCTCCAATACCACAGAAATTGAAAATCAATTTTCAGCTGAACGAGCACATCCCCAATTAGAGCAGAAAGGAAGTCTGGGACACACAAGTGAATAGTGCTTCAGTGCACCCAGCCCTTTATGATGCTTGAATTTAATGCACTCTCAAGCAGAATGCACTTGTCTAGTGGAGCTATTTGGCTCCTGGCTAAAATGAATGCTGATCATTTTATCACTGCAAAGTTTAACCGTGTTTAATGATCTACTTGATATGGTTATTAACACCCAGCAGCGAACTGACATCTCTTGCAATGTCTTAAAGAGTATTGCTAATGGTTTACAGAGACTGCTTGTAACTACCCTTAAGTGCGGTATTTATACAAACAGCAGCAGGTCTTCGCCAGAGTGAAAGATGATCCTAGACCCAGCACTATGCTTTCCCCAATCAGAATGAAGGAGGAAATAAAACCTCCATGAAGGTCACAGTGGGTTTCATTAATTGATTCTATGCATATTAATATCAATAAAGCGGAGTGGCTCATTTACATTAACACAAGCAGCCGCCTTGGGGAAACGCGACTGCGATAGTCTTAATTCATCTTTGCCTGGAGGAGATGGAACTGAGGAGGCAAAATCTTAGCTCAAGAAGTTTCACCAGATTTATCTAGTGGCATGAAACAGAAATGAGATGTTTGGTATTCTGCGTGCCCAGATTCAACATCAGCTTAATGGTGACCCTAAACCTCAGCCTGTGCAACGTTCATGTCATTATTCGGATGTCATTATTGGTTCCAATGTTTCTTGAATCAGCAATGATGATCTTTGCTTTTCATAGAGAGAGGCTGGGTTAGCAGTACGGTCTGCATGCACGCCCAATAATCAAGTCAACCAAGGGCATAGTTAAATCGTGCGGTTCATACAGGCAACGAGGCATTGTGAGATTATACCTCATTGGACGGCTGGGTTCTGAGGTCATGGTATATAATGACCATCAAGTAGCACAAAATGTGTCATTAAAATGATTTGATCGTGACCTTCAGTTTCAAGATATGGGCCCTGTGGGTTTTTGCTACTCCAGAGGACACATGTTGTGGTCAGTTATATATCAGCACCTTCTATTTTTCCTTGGGTAATTGGACCAAAAGATTCCAGTGCTTAATTTGTAAAAATAATAAGTGCCAGGGTCCTCGTCAGGAGGCCACTGCAGCTTGCACCACCCACTGCCCCTGCCAGTCCTGCCAGTCTCAGTACCAACACAACCACTAACAATCACACTCTTACAAGTGTGACAACTTAGATTATTCCATGCCCCAAAGCTATACGAATAGCTCGGGTGGCCAGTGTTAGTCTGTTTTAATGTATATTGAATTAATAAACAACTGCTGATTTGCTCATCTCTAACTTAGACAGAAACGCCACCATGTGACAGACTGTCATAAGTGCTGGTGTTGACAATTAAGTGCCAGTGCTGAGTAACGGTAGCCACAGTTTCAAATTAAGCACTCGGTAAATGAAAATACCCATCATGGATAATCCCCTGTGAAGTGGTGAGTTATTGAGCCAATGACATTCAATCATCCTAATGACAATAAACTCAACACACTGATGTGACATTTCACATAGTAAAGAGTCTTTTTAGTTGGTGAGGCAGAGCAGAGGTGTGCTTAAAATTCAAGGTTTTGCTGTTCTGTGAAATAGTTTGAACAGTCTTAGCCACAAATATACCAGCCCCACATCTACTCTTTTAGGATGCACTGGAGGGTACCCTAATGGAGAGCCTCAAACTTCAAATAACCGCTTTGTACACATCAACCCTGCAGATACTAACACTACGCTGAGTAGCAAAGATTGCTTCCCTGAAAAAGCTATTCAAAAACACCATGCACTTCAACAGCGTATGTCTGAGTAGTGCTACTGGAGGTGGGGGCTGCAAAAAAGGAATTTTATCGAACAGAGAAATATCACAAGTCTAGTTCATACAAATTTACCAAAAGAAATGATTAGGATAATGACAAAAGGAAAGATGAATAAAGTGGAGTAAATATCTATTTGAAATATATTTCAAACTGCTCCATTGCTTCATGAAAGAACAAAGAGACCTAATTTGGATTTTGTCTTGTGCTCCAGCACCGTGCAATTGTGTTTGCCCATCCACAGCAAGAACTGCTTCGAGAAGAATCCGTGCCCAGAAGAAGGTGTTTTATTCTAGACATGCCTCAAACTGGAGGGTATCATTGGCCCCGACACCCACAATCTGTTAGATTGAAACATGTAGGATGTGGTCCTGCCTGCCAGCCTGCTGCAGGCCTGGATGGTGCAATGTAATAGTTGCTGTCTCACCTCATTTGGATTTAGAGTGGGATCTGTGTTCTTGCGCCCGATTAGCTTTTAGTTGGTGATGGTTTGCTGACAGGATGCCTGCATTTTTATGCACAAAACTCTGCAATGCGCAGGAGAAAGCCTTCACACAAAGCAGCAAAGAAAGGAGCGGCCCTGACACCAAGCCCCAAGCAAGGGTGCCCCGATTTCAGGACATGAATATGCCAGAGACAGATGCCACATTTAGAACAGCAGATGTTCATAGGAGCTTGTTATTTATAGGTCCTTATAGAGTTTAAAAGCCTCATTTAGGGATTGACAGATGTGAGACAGACACCAAAAACGTGACAACAAAGTCTCTTTTGTTTCCACTATTGGAACACTTGATCCAGCATCTCATCCCCAACAGGACCGCAGGCTTTGGGCCTTCCGAGGATCTTTTTCCTGTTCGCATTAACTATGTAAATCAGATTGATAGCGATGAGGAAATGAAAGAATTACCCTAATGCGCAGGAAGAAAACGCCCTAGGCATCAGGGACATTTGGATTTTGTTTCAGAAACAAACCCCCAGTTTGGCGAGGTAGGTAACATTACATGCCAGCCTGTAGAGTGCGCCTGCTATAGTGTTTGGTAGATAGATTCCTGTGTCACAAATATGTGATATAACCAGTGGTAGCTGCTACCTAACGGGGGTGGTAGGGTGAGGCACGGGGGTTGGTGGAGGGGAGAGAGTAGGAATAAAAATGAAAGAATAAAGCACTTACCTGTGTACGGCTGGCTGCCGCCTCTCCCACGCCCTCTTCTCTTCTGGCTCCCAGCCGTAGGAAGCACCTGGGCTCCCAGACTACCCTAGCCAAACACGACACTGCTGTTAACCAGCATGACCGCAGCATCCTGATTGGTCTTACTGCACTAGTTCGGCGCTCAGACAGCGACTGGGAGCCTGTGCATGTTCTCCACCCAGGATGTACAATACAGCCTGGTGGAGAACATGCTAAGTGCGCATGACTGTTTGGCCATCCCAAGACGGACGGCCAAACAGTCATGCGCACTTAGAGAGTGCTCACCACTCCTCCCCCCTGATCTGGCCAGCCCCGCATGAAACAAATCAACTGAGCCACTGCAGTAGGGAAAAATAAAATGATAATAAGATTGCGTTATTATCATTTTATTTTCCCTTTTTGAACTGCTGGGAGAGTATTGGGCCGACGCTCCTCCGCCTTAGCGGAGGAGCCACCACTGGATATAACCTAACCGCGTTATTACAAGTGCATTCTATCCTGATGCACTTGTAATAAGTCAGACAGGGTATCTGTATCCTGTGTAATGTGGTACCCATCCGCCAATCAGGCCCAGGTCTTTACATTTCCTGAGCGCAGAGGTGTTAGGTAAGAAAGGGATAAGCATACCAATTCAATGGCAACTATTTCATTATACTCTAAAAGGTGACTAGACGGAGTCATTTTCCACATTTAAAGCTATGACATACCGGCAGGGTGAACATATCTGCAACAAGTACATAAACACTCTGAGCTAATTTCAAGCCCGAAACCCCCGTTCAGGCCTCATTAATATGCCAATACCCTGTTCTCCTCTCCATAGATTACATTAAGGCCATGAATGAATAGAATATATCTGACTGCAATCTCCTTCAATCCTTGGCCTCTCAACAGATTTACTAAGAAGCGTGTCACTTACAGTTTGCATTTGAAGGTAGCGTCACTCAACATCACACTATTACACCCTGAGCCTACAGCAAGCTCCAGAGCATGGTGCACAGCACCAGATGTGCGGAAACGAGTGAGCGCAGATGGGCATCTCACTGAATGATCACATTTTCCATCATTTAGAAAACAGGATTTCCCACATTGGGGACTAATAAAATCCTACAGTGGTTAGGAGTAAGGGCATCGTGCTGTAGTCGTGTGACTACATCTGCCAGTGATGTGACCTGCAGCATCCTCCCATCCACTGCCAATTGTGGATTCGTAGTTAAAACCCATCCTGCTGCAGCACAGCCCCTGGTTTTCTGGTGCAGCATGTCCCATTGGCGAAACGTCTTATGGTGGGAAATGCAAAAGGTCTCAAAGCCACATGCAACTATTCTCCCCCAGGTATAAGGCCAAGGAAGGGAGAAGCGAGCAGTGATTGTGGTGGGACAGAGCAAGAATGCAAGGACAAGGGCCAGGGGATTCAAAGGCCTCTTATGGAGTGAATCGTACTGTGGGACAGCTTGGGTAAAAGGTGTACAGCCATAGGCGGCGGGGGGGGGGGGGCTTTTTGTCTGGATGTGGATTGCCCCCATACAGCTCAGGATGAGCGACATCCTTCTGCTCTCCACCACAGTACTTTGCATCCATAGGTACAAATTCCGGCTATTTCAAAGGGCCTCTAAAAGTGTCTCTCTGAAATGAACACACTTCACACTTTCCACAATGTGTGAGGTTTGAAAAACAGCTTCAAGAAGCAGTGAGTCAAGAGACTTTTCAACTGTGTGCATCCCTGCTCTGAGCCCACTTGTGGCTCTTCTCCTAAGATCCAGATAGAACCCTTTCACAAGCCAAAACGTATGCATAACCAGATGGTAGTGAAAGACATGCAGTTCGGGTGATATTACAAAATAAACACTTGTTACCAGCTGGGTCGATCGAGTGCACACACATCCTCTGAAGGACTGCAGTTCTTGAAGCTTACGTTTGAAACTGAAAGAAGAAGAATTCTGGAATTTGGAGTGTTGCAACGCCGGTAGGGATGATGGGAGAATCCATTTAAATAGAGTTAAATATCAAAACCATCCTCTTTTCCAGTCGTAATGTATGGTTATTTAGAAATTAAGGAAAGACTAAATGGACTGACTACCCAAAGTGTCAACATGCTGAGTGTGAACATCAGGTGAACCAATCACCAGCCCTCTATCAAGATCAGTGTGTTACGGGCTAAAGCACGAACACTCTTTGCATATTGTGGGATCCCTAAGCAACTGGATATTGATGCAGTGACACACGTTCGAAGCATAACCAAGCGTCATCAGGGCACGCTCCCAGGGTCCACAGTCAACATTCTTCTGAAGAAGCCAGCGAACTGCTCAAAAGTTTAAGAATTACCACTAACAGTTCTGACACAAGTAATTTGTGCTCAAGCAGAGACTAATGCCACTGAAAGGCATCTCTTAAGAAATGCAGACACACTTTAGGGTTGAGGACCAAGGTTAATTGGGTGTGATGGATTCCAAGCATAGACTATGTCATATTGTACTTCCTTGTGTTTTGTCATGTTGTGTTATTGATTGTTTAATGCACAATACAGATTCAACTGAAGGTCTAGCTGTGTGAAGGAGCAGACATGCAGGGTCTGGTTTCATGCTGACTCCAAACCCCATTCTTTAAATAATTGAGCAAATTTACTGCACACAGAAACACATCTTGCGCCCACACCTTAAAATGCACTTCCTTTAGCTAAAACATATATTTTATTAGTATACACTTACAAGCTCAAGCTCATGTCCTTTCTTCTTGCATTGTTTTTCCTCCCATCACGGGACAATGTCTATTGTTAGTAGAACATCCATCATGTTAAATGACAACCACTCCTATATCTAGGTCACATGTAAGGCAATAGTTTAGCATTCCCATCAAAAGACAAACACACCAGTCACTGAAAAACCGCTCCCACTAAAGAAGCAACATTAAAGAGAGAAGTGAAAAATTAGACATTCATATGCAAATAAAAGGTGTTGCAAATTTTTAACACCGTAGAACAATTCCTGATGGTCACCTCATTTCAAACCTTGGTAAATTTGCCACAGTACAAGACTACTGATGTTACCACACTCTGGTTTGTCTATGAATCCAACAATGGTAATCGTTTGTCACTATTGCCAGGGGCACTGTTATTGGGTGTGGCAATAAACTTGTCAGTATGAATACTCACCATATTTGCTAGCCGAGGTCCTAGAGACGGTGGAGTTGTTAACAGCATTATAGGCTGTGACTTGTTTAGAAACCAATGCAACAACAGAGCCATCTGGTACCTGCGGAGACATTGGCAGAATAAGAACTCAAAGGTTATTCAAAGAAATTATTAAAAGGCACAGAAAGGAAACCAAAGTCTGAAATCCTAATGACTTTTAAAATACCTTTAATTAACACTTTTATAAAAGTGAACCACAAAAGTAGTCCATGTATCCGGCACTGGGGTATACACATATTGCTACTTGCATTGGTTGCCACAAGACTACCGTCTCTGCACAAAGAACAGATCCATAAATCCTTAGATCCATAAATCCTTATGCGTACATTAAGCAGCTATGAATCTGGGGGAGCTCATGCTTTCCGTTCTTATTAAAAACAAATGTTGAATAAACACACAAACTTTAAGAAAGGCCAGTTTAATGTTTTTAATAGTGTCTCCCTGCCCTGTGAGCTCTTGATATCTGTTTGGTACCTGAATACATGGTATGTCAGTACTTGCAAGGAAAAAATCCTCATCTCTGTACTTTGCTTTGTACACAAGGCTTGCATTAAAACATACTTCTGTCTTAGCCACCAGCCCCCATCTTGCTGTGATTGATCCTCACTAACACTCGCAGAATCGCCACCCAAGGCCTCATCACCAGCAAGCTGGACAAATACACATAACATAAGAGAACATTGCCGATAGGTAATAGGGTGTACTATTATCTTCTTTGTACACAATTGCATTCAAACCACTTTCTCAGATGGCGAAACCATTCCACGTCAAAGGTCCGATTCACCTGCCAGTGAATTTTTTCAGCAGCTTCAGGAAAAAATATCTTTAAAAACTAGTAAGCGGATAGGCCTCAATCCACAACTAGTTTTAAGTATTTTCGGATGTGACAGAGAGACAGGACTAGGTTGGATCACTGATGGCCATTCTTTTTCAAGCTCAGGGAACAGATTGTCCTTTTTAAGGAAGTCTATGCATTCTCAACCGGGAAGTGTTTGAATGGATTTTAAAAATGTACCTCTTCATATAAGTCATCCATATGAAGATGGTAAGCTATCTGCTGCAATTCATGTGGCTGCTGCGAAGCCTCAGCTTGACTTTCAGATCACAGTTGTGAAGCAATCCATTTCCCTCAGTTTCGAAGCCGTGTTATGATTCATGGCAATATTCACTTGATCTTGGTGGACTCTAATGGCTTAATCTTTACCTATTTACTGTCAAGTTCAATTCTTTACATCTCAGGCTTCTGAAAGCACACAGATATAAAGAGTGCCCTGCATAAATCCAGAAGAGGTGAATTAAAATTGCATGCTTCTGAGCTTGACAAAATAAAGTCACTGATATGGGAAATAGCAACACCTGTAATTCAGAGTTCCAAAGAACTGCAAGGCCATCTTAGCAAGAAATTTGTAAGGAGGCATTATCATTTCGTGCAGTTAAACAGCAATTCCTGCTTATGAAAAAACTCCTCCCTTTCGTCAATCAAATGTTAAATAACAACTGAGTAAGAAAGGGTAGAAAAATTGCAATATTTACACGTGTGACATTTGTTCGGACACCCGTGTCCTTCTCAGGCCAAGGAGAGGGGCTTCAATGCACGGATAAAGTTCAGCTTGAACTTCATGTAAATATGTTCCAACACTGCTTTGAAGAAGCATACAAATGTGAAAAGACACACACAAACATACACACACGCACACAGCGCACCTTCAGCAAGTTAGGGCAGAGCAAACATTTCAGTCAAGTGGGGCTGACCAGGCCCCGGCTTCTTAGAATTGACTTCTGTCCTCATTATCTCATCTGCCATACCAATCAATCCCTGGGCCGCCTCCCACCTCTCTGCTCGCCTCCATCCACACTGGCAGCCGCAGGCCTGACATTTCATTCAGTGACATGGCAGGGACCTCAGTCAAGGCTGTCGTTTAGGAGGGCAGCCGGCTTATCTCCAAAATTATTTGCACGTTAATGAACAGGGGGAGATCTGTATCAGCCTCCCTGCTGGCCGGGGAAGAGGACAGACAATGCCGGCAGCCGTGGGAGCCGAGTCACTCGCGGTGACTGGAGCAGAGTGACAAGGGCACTCTTATCTTTCTCGCTTTCTCTCATTTAGAAGAAGCGCAGTGTTCATCCCAGGTCCGTCTCCACGGCCCCTGACACCATGTTTTACTGTTTGTCCTCATAGTCCGGGTCAGCGATGAAGGTATCTGCCAATGTCCTGGGTTCGCACTCACAAGAATGACAGGTCTGGATTCCCTGGTCGGGACTGGATCAATAAACGCTGTTCATGCTCTCGAGAGGGCTCTTAGTCCAGGTACATGTGACGTAACCTCAGACCCTTGCCTAATTTTCAGGCAAGCACTGTTGTATGCATATTTTTCTTATCAGTGTATCCTGAAAATCTGGGATGGACCCGGCCCTCCTGGGTTCACCATAGACACCTCAGCACTAAATCAGGTGTCAAAAAAGGGACAACACTTTTAAGTGATTATTGTTGTTCTAGCTTGAGGGCCAAGTTCATGTCTGGTTCATCAACCACGCACTTAGTGGTAGATTTATTGCATAAAAGGAGCCTGGGACAAATTGGTTTTCATCACCAAAAGAGTAATGTGGCAGCTCGCCATTTTAAAGAAAAAAATCAGCAAAGCCACTTACTGTACCACCTATGAGTAATCAAGTATACCAGTGATGGGAATCGGTGTTACATCCACTGTGCAGTGCTGAGCAGTCACTCCCGTCTTCTATTTTACTATGCTGCTGAAACTGGCAAACAAGCAAGTAAGTGGTCCTTGTGTCTGTCCCAGAAAGCAAACTGGCAGGTTGATCACCTCAGGTAAAAAAGGCTAAGATAAATGAAATCAGGCCTGTGAGACCAGGGAAATGTGTTTACCTTCATGCACCAGCACAGTGTGTTGCTCTCTGTAATGCCATAAGACTTAGCATAATTGCATGTTCGTTAGCTCAGCCATGCTTCAACTGGGAAGCTTTGCTTGGGCAGACATTAAGTTGGGATCTTCTGTAAAAACTTGGTATACCAACAATGTGCCGAGAATACTACATCACTTTGTAGATCCAAATGAATGAACAAATTCATATTAAGCTATAAATAACTGGGTGTTTGCTTTTAACACATCTCCCCTTAGAAAACGCACTGTAATCCCAAGTAATTACAATCAGCCTGTACATCAAAACTTTCTGTTCCAAATTAAATCCTCCCTACTGAGACACCCGAGGATCATTTGTAAATGACATGGTTACACTGAGAGTAGACAGCAGCGATTATGTCCAACTTGCAGTGTCTGCTTCAAAGTCAACTGGAAATCTTCAACCACTCCATATCATGCTACCCTGTAAGCACTGATGATGTACTCATTAACATGAGCTAAATGAATCATCTGAACTCCAACAACCCTCGGGGAGGAATATAAATTCTGCCTCATTAATCCAGGAAGCAGTGTGGCATCTCTTGAATAGTGATTTCTCCAAGTTCCATTTGATATGAGGCTCGTGGTCTCTTTTAATTTCCCCAAAATGTGCTAAGCTCAAAGCCAACATTCTCCACTTTGCACAACTGGAAATTCCCTGGCCTGTTAATTGTCTGAGAAATGGTGAAGCAGGACGAACCACCTCAGAAACCCTGCTCTCTTCAAGAGGAAGTCTCTAGGGGTGGGCAAAGAATTTCGCTCCGCCGGCAGAGTTCAATGAGTTTTGCACACTCCGTGTTCCATGGGGATCGCAAAGTTCCGCAAAACTCGGTGAAGTGATGTGGAGTTGAGTTTTTTCTCTCAAACAGCTGACCACCGTTAAGTTTGATGGCGCTCGCGAGGAAAAATCACGTGCTAGACCTCCTCCTGGGGAGATTTCTCAATGCGGGTGGTTGTGGCAGGTCGCCACCGCTCACGTTAGGTCGTGACCGCTCATGTTGTGAAATCTGCCATTCACTTTGAGGATGCTGCAGCTCGAGAAGAACATCTACTCAAACAGCAGAACAAAGCTGCGCCCTCTTGCGCTGTGCATAGAGCTGTTCGCACTGATTTTACAGTGCTGGACAAGAAAACAAGTTACTTACCTGTAACTTTGGTTCTCCAGTATTGGTAACTTTCATAGATTCCCAGTGCTTGTATCATTGCCCGTCCTCGAGATGGGAGTATATAAAATAGCCATAGACATAGGTACAATAAAAGAATTAGGCTTAGGCCCCTTCTAGTTTTGTAGCATATCCACCTCTTTTTGTAGAAGTGACCAAATAAAATGAACAGCCAATCAGAATAGCCTCACCCCATAGAACCTTCCTGAGAGAGCCTCAGATTTTCTACCGCACGTTGTGCAAGGGAGTCTCCACTGAGCTCTGCTCAGTTTTTGGCTATTTACCCTTAACTTGAACCTGTTTTCTTCAATCTTCACTACGTGATCAACATGTCAGACAAGGAGAAGAAGGCTCTCGTCAAGGCTTGTGCCACCTGCTCAAAGAAAAGGCTTTATGTGGAGGACAAACATAAAGACTGTGTTTATGGTTTATATCCTGACAACAAGGCTGACTGCAAGATTTGTCGGACCTTCTCCTCGAAGACCCTGTGAGACCGTGAGGGGTGACTCCTAACTTGGCTCCAGAGACTTAAATCTAAAAAGGATACTGTCTCCAGTGACATTGATGACACTTCCTCGGCTACTTCATCAAGGAGGTCTCTAAAAAGGGGTAGGTCTTCTCCTTCTACTTCTTCAGACCCCCCTTCCAAGGCCTGTCAAAAGACCTCTCATAGGTCTGACAAACTTAGTCCCATCAAATCTCCTCACCTCGGTGTAAAAGAGAGGGAAGGACTTATCGCAGGAGGAGCACAGGAAAAGCCTGATAAGGTGAAACCTTTTAGAAAACCAGCTTATGTCCCATCTGATGTTAAAGCTGAGAAAAAGGTTCGCTCATCGACGACGGCAACATCAATTCCGTCGATGACAACTTCTAAGACTTTGCGGCGTCTTCTTTGGCTCTGTCGAACGGCTCGTCGACGAGAGTTTCCTCATCGCCGCCAGTGATGAAAGGGTCAACGTCAACGGCTTCGACGATGACTACAAGCTCGGATGCGCTTTTCACTCTGACAACGTCCATGTCGATGAGGATGACGACGGTGATGGTGGCAACAGCTACCATGTCGACGACAACGACGTCTCCCAGCATGATCATGACGACGGTCTCGATGACGACCCCATCTACAGTATCTCTCGCTCCATCGACGGCTCTTACTTCGTCGTCGAAGGTCTCGTCAACGATACAAAATGTGGCAATTTCAGTTTGGAGATGTCGTATTACACCAGAGATGACTTCCCCTAGAAAGGTGACACCTCTGCCTCCCGCTCTTCTTCTAGAAGAGGAATTTTCTGATGATGATGATGGTCCTTACAGGGCTGCTGTTAGCCCATCACAGCTGCACGTCAAATACCAGGATTCTGACTCGAAAGAGTATTATATGGACCAGCAACAATATGAGCCCCTGTTAAGGTCTCAGGAAGTTTATCAACAGGAGATGGTCTGTATGCAATCCTCCCTCATCACAGACTTACATGCTATCGGATTACAGATGGAGATTTCCTACGCAATCTCCTAACCAAGTTACGGTGCAAGTGCCACCTACTCCACTTCCTCATCCGGTTACAACTCGATCTCCTCAACAGAATTCATTGCCGGACTTACAAGAACCATCTGTAATTGCTGTCCAGGATGATACATCGGATGAGGACCAGGGAACAACAACAAATGTTCCGGATCCCGACAGAGAGTGGGATGATTACATCATTCGGAATCCCGGCCCTCTCCTGTTCCGGATCCGGCAGATTCCCCCCTACGGATATTGGGGGGTTCCATAATTTAATGGAAAGAGCATCTAAATCAACAGTGCAGTTGGAATGCTTCTTATATGACTTTAAGGAACCCTACAGAAAGTCTGTGTGAACCATCCCAATAGTGGGCCATGTATGGGATGAAGGGCTAAAGGTGATGAAGACGCCTGCCACTGTGATACCTGTTCCTCCTCAACTAGAGAAGAAATATAAGGCCCCAGAGGACAGTCCAGCTTATTTATTCAGCCAACCTAAACCGGACTCTGTAATCTCTCAAGCGGCCCAAAGAAAATCTAAGAATCCTTCGGCCCCTCTCACTACTATAAAGAGGGCAGGCATTTAGATAATGCCGGAAAGAGGTTTTCTTTGATGTCTAGCCTCCTTGTCAGGGCAGCCAACGCTTTGGCAATTCTGGGCCGGTACGACCGCCAGATGTAGTGCGATCTTTCCCCTTATATGGACCAGTTGCCGGAGGATTCTAAGGGGGAAGCTAAGAAGATCCTAGAAGAAGGGGAGAGAACATCCTCCGAAATAATAGACTGTGCAATGGACATTGCCACAACAGCTTTCCGGGCCCTAGCGGGAGCAGCATTCCTTGGACACCAAGGCCGGCTTCGTGCTACTTGGTTTCGGCCTGAAGTCCAAAATAAGATCTTGGACCTTCCCTTTGATGGCGAGGCGCTCTTTGGGAAGCATATCGACGATGCGCTTAAGGATATAAAAAAGGATACGGAAACTGCAAGATCCCTCGGGACTTTGCAATACCGCAATGTCCCCTTCCGTGGGGTTAGAGGTAGAGGCCTCTCCTACAAAGGCAGTTTTCAACAACAGCGAAATTCCTCCTACTCGCAGCCCTCTCAATCATACCGGCCTCAATATACGCAAAGGCAAGGCCAGTCGTCGTCTTTCTCTCGTTCAACCTCTAGAGGACCACAAGGGCACCAGGGGAGGGATTCCTCTAAGCGCCAGTAGCGGCTTCTTGGCTCTTCCTGCTGTTCCTTTGTCCCCTGTAACACCAGTGGGGGGCAAGATATCTCAATGCTTCCAAAGCTGGCAACGAATAAGATCAGATGGATGGGTTCTGAATATAGTTCACTCAGGGCATACTCTGGAATTTCAACATCAACGACCATCCAAGCCCCCTCGCGCCACCAAATCCAGACATCTCCATCTTCTACGTCTGGAAGCACAACTACTACTCCTCAAAGGAGCGATAGAACCGGTCCCTCGATTGCAACAGGGAGAAGGATTCTACTCCCGGTTCTTTCTGGTTCAAAAGACCGTAGACAAGTGGCCCCCTATTTTAGGTCTGAGGGAGCTAAACACCTATCTCATCAAGCTCTCGTTTCGGATGGTCTCCTTACAGGACATTTTGCGGCTTTTCAACCAGGGAGATTACATGGCCACTCTGGACCTCGAGGACGCATACTTTCATGTCCTCATCCACCCTGCCCACAGGAATTATTTACGCTTCACAGTAGCCAAGAGCCACTTTCAGTTTAAGGTTCTACCTTTTGGACTCAGATCCGCTCCACGGATTTTCACAGAAGTATTGGCCCCTGTGGCAGCATTTCTCTGCGTCTTGCCTTATTGTCTTCAGACTTGCTGCTCCAACCATTTAGAAGTTGACTGCATTGTTTCAACCAAAGTTTCGTCTCTGATCACCACTCTGTTTTAATTACTTTTCTCTCTGTCCACTTTAATCTGAGCCATGAGTTCACTGAGTGTTCCTGTTTTCCATCACTCATCGAGGACAATGCTGTTAGAGCACAGGCACATTGTAGATAATATGCATGTTGAAACTCACTACTATCTTACACTGTGAAGTCAGAGCCTAACGCTAGTGATCTCCCTCCCTCCCTCCCAAGTGAATGAGGTGATCTTTTAAACATATACTTAAATATAGAGGACTAACTTCTAGCTATTAAACCCAGACCACACCTAATAAAGACAATGTGTCTAATGATGAGGCACCACCACCAATACCACAGCAGCTACTACATCTAGAAGATTAACAAGGTGAGCTGTCTCAACATCAGGCATCACTTGACAAAACTCCTTGTGACTACGTACTGTGTCAGCTCTGTTTGAAGGAGAGAAAAGAGGTATATAATATGCCAAACAAATTAAAATATCAAAGGGGTTTAATGCAGTGTAGAGGCATACTTTCTAGAACAAGGAGTTATAGTAACTTAAACTTGTAGTCAAAGGTAGGTACATGTTATTTTTAGAGGAAAAAATTAAGCAGGGTTCAATATGGATGCTACCGACCACAGACGCCAATGAATTATCAATAATGAATATGAATAATGACTCCCCCAAGCCCCCAAGGCTTGGGGGTTATGGTATTCCTACCCTACCCCCTGGGCAGTCCTCATCAGCAGCTCATTTCTGTAAATAGGTGCATCTTCGTCCAGGCGTTCTCTTGGGATCAAGGTCACTGGTCACTTCCAACATGCTTTCTTTTGAATGGGTGTGTACATTTCCTTACCTGATAATGCCCCAGGGTGTTAAGTCGTTTCCAGTCACTCTCTATTTTGGTTGTCAGGTCTTCATCCTGAAGGATCATCCGGGCACCGCTTGCTTGTCGCCATTCTGCAGAGAAATGTATAAATATTATTTACTCCAAGAGCCGTCGTTTCCCAAGCGCAGTGTTGACCACTCAGACAACGCCACTGGAAACAAGAATACACATTGTCATGCTTGTGTAGCAAACAACAGGCACCGGTAATGGGTGACCACTTTCTTTTTTGCTCAAGAAGCATTTTCAGCGTGGGCTCTTTGGTCCCATTTCCCCCATGGCTACTCAGCTATTTTGCACAGCTGCATAGTTCGGAAACTTCAATGTAGGGTAATCACCTCCTTTCAGGTCTTTACGGACACCGTGTCTGGTCCTGAACTTCACGTCATCAACCCAATGCATTCTGGGTACTTGTTTTGCCTCAGTTGAACTAATTACAGAAACATACCTGAGAACAATGAGTTGTAGGTGGGAAGAGACAGTGCCCATAATGCCCTGGAACGCGGGGGTCACCCTACAGCAATTTATCTTTTCTGTTTTATGAAAGGACCAACAAAAAGCAGGCCAGAGAAGTCATTAAATGATGAGTAGAAAACACAATGAGCATCTTACAGACAACCTGTTATCAGCGATGTGTGAGCAAGTGCTGCACATGGAAAATACCTGGGGCTGTGGCACACTACAGGCGCACTTTCATTGTTTGCGCCGAGTGCACCTTTTAAAAGATGCGCCTGGCACAGACAAAGAAAATGCGCCATATTACCCAGGGCAGCAGCAAACTCAAGGGCAGCGCATTCCTGTGAAAAACGGAGTGGCTGCTTTAAAGCCGCTCTGTGTTATCATAGTGCAGGCGGTAACCCGCCTGCACTTTGAAGGAGGATCATAGATCCCCTTGCAGGCAGGTGCAGTCAGTGACTGCACCTGCCTGCAAAGGGATGTCTGGGGGTCAATAGGAACCTCTCCCCCTCTCCAGAGGCATGCTCTCAGGGGGAGCACTGACAGTGCTCTACGCTAGCGCGCCTCCTGCCAGCTTCTTTGCCGCTGACCCCGCATCTGTAATACGGCACGGGTGCAGAGGCAAAGCAATTCCCTAATTTGCATGGGACACACCCGCATGCAAATGAGGGAATGCCACCTGAAGATAGCGCTGGCGCTTTTATTGCGCCAGCAGTATCGTTCTTATGGAAGGGGCCGCACAATCGTTTTCAGCCCTTTCTGTAATACGAAAATGCCCCAGGGGCACACAAAATGGATGCAAACGCCTCTTGCGTCCCCAGGGCACTTTGTGTAATATAGCCCCTGATGGCTGCCATGGGGGTCTGGTGAGACAGCACACCACAACACAACATTGAGTGGAGGGTAGGAGTCTTCCACACTCCTGGATCTCATTATACATCTATATCACACAATATCTGCTGTTGCGCACTTGTGTGCAGGATGCATTCTCACTTGCTAGTCTTATAAGGAAAAATAGAATACAGACTGCCACTCTGCACAATAAAATTGCACTGTGAATAAAAACTATACTCTTTTCCCTATGGATTTGTTTGCTCTTTCCTCTTCCAGATCTCACAAACACATACTTTCACACTGGATTTAACTGAAGACTCTTCTTGATGCACATCCACACATACCAAGTTCATCTTGCTGCATGGTTACCATGGAAATTAGTTTATCATCCCAAATTGGACACGCACATATACATAATTACTAACTAAGCACATCAACCACAAGACACATAGACGAATATAGATGTGCATAAATGTCTCTAGGATTTGCAATTATTGTACATATAAGAGCTTGCCTCTATTTTTGCATCACTCCTTATTGCTTTTTTCAGGTGGGAATTACAGCTTATATTTTGTATTGAATTCATGAAATCGATTGCCAGCTTTTAGTCTGTGTGTACGGACCACACTGTGCAAAGGAAAAAACGATTTCCGGCACATTCCGTTGTATAGCTGTGGCAACCATGCAGTTTGAAGAACCAACATAAAAAACCTGGGAATAATACAGAATTCGTGCCCAGCAGATGAATGCCAAGTTACTCAAAAACATAACTCTTTTACAAATTACAGATAGAAATGTAACAAAAAATAACACCAACATATTCTGATATATAAATAGCAGTATAATATATACAGACTCAAAAGTCAAAACAAGCACAGTTGTCAAAACATTGACAAACGTTACTATAAGAGGCACTCTATGAAGAAGGCGCCCAGCAACCTGCTGGTGAAACAAGGGCCCCTCAGGCAGCAGGGCCAAACACAACAAGTGTAGTGTCTGATAGGAGAGTTACTACAGGCGCTTCCTTCAGTATCTACCAAGAGGAGCACGTCAGTTAATGTTTTTGACATATTGGAATAAAATGGAAAAGTTTATAACTCACATTGCTCCTAAGTAGAGGAGCTTTAGAACTGCAAAGTAGACTGTTTTAGCTAATAGGGGCTTTGTTGAATGGATCATTTTTTGTCACTTTTTTTCAAAACTCGATTTCAAGAAGTCTGACGATGCCTATTGACTAGGCCTGCATGCAGTACAACACAGGCGGTGGTAATTTATCTGAGAAATAATCCAGACGATTGATGTGCTTTTCTTTCGATGGACAAAAGTGGAGAGTACTTTGCAACTTTCGAAACTTTTTGTTTGAAAGCCATGAATAATTTGCCTCATTTAAATTATTTAATTGTGTGGCTTCCCTGCTCACTCTAAAGGGTGCTTTTGAAGAAAAAAAAAGATATTAATTGGTAACATATAACTGTCGAATTTTGTTACATTGCAGTAATCAATGATGTATCAAAATTCAAAAGCATATTTCATAGCACTGCCTGTGGTGAGGTATACGCACAGAGAAGTTTGAACTGTAGTGTTGGGGTCCATAAACTCCAATAGTTCAAACTACTCCACTAAAGTGTAAGTGGGTAAAACAGAGTCTCCTGGACACACAGCAATAGAAAGATCCGGAGCCAAGGACTTAACATCTCCCGAGTTAGCCTTGTAAATGGTATGTGACAGAATCTTCTATAAAATGTTACTTTTCTCCTTTCATAGAGTTCATATACAGCCAAACCCGTGTCTCCTCTGTCCTCTGGAGGAATAAAAACTGTCTTAAGGCCAGACATGAGAACATATGATTTATCTGTCTTAGTCTTGTTTGTAGCTGGAAAGTTGGCCATGTCTGCATTGAGGAAATCAAGTGCAGAATCCTTGGCATGGTTTGGAGCTTCCAATTTGAGTGGAGGATGCAGAAAAGGAACCCCGTAGTGATAAAAACTTGGAAGGACAAGCAACGCACGAGGGAAGGTCCATCATTATAATCCCTAATCCCGGCAGTGTGATTTGTGCAGCTTGGAAAAGGTCAGACAAAAACGCTGGGTTTGGGTTCAGGAGTTTTCACTCGAAGTCCTCCTGTAACCTCAGCCACTCTATGTCCCCTAGAGCACTTTGGCTAACCTCCCAGTACCTTAAATTCTCGCTGTTCATGGTAAGTGTTTAGATGCAGATCTTAGGGAAACTTTGTGTGTGATCTCCCCAAAAATATTTTATCATACAGACTAAATTTACTTCCAGGTTTTGACTCTAGGCACTGGTAGATAATTAAACAGCCTTCCTGTGCATGTGCTCTGACCGCTGAATTTAGTAAATGAATTGCTTAGCCCCAACTGGAATATCTAAAATTTAATTATGGACACAGCAAATCAGTGAGGAAATGAAGCCAATAGAATAAAAGTTAGATGTTATCTGTTGGTGTCAATTTGGATTTGCACCACCCACATAATCAAGTATCCTGCATTAAAATACAGCGAATTGGCAGCAAAAGAATTGTTCACACAGAAAATGTCTTGCCTAGGACATTTTCTACTCAAAACTGTTTTTACCATTATTAATTGAGACTTTTTTAAGCAAGGTGTGGGGATTGGTTAAAAGAAAGTGAAGAGAGATACTAGCAAATCACAGTTTGATACAAAAGCATAATTTCTCAACATTTTCATGGAATTTCGCAAGAATGAAATACACGATTTCACCCAGCACTTCTACAATTGCATGTCTTCAGGTCTAACATTGTAGCTCTCTTAATGCTATGAACAAAACTGTAACAAACACATGTCAAAGTAATTACTTGGTTATGTGTTTAAAGATTAATTTTGACATTAGCTAAATCACCAATAAGTGCTGCACTGGAGCATGCAAGGCCTGGGTGCATAATGTGCAAAAATGGGACTTGCTTAATATTTGGATTGGTATGTCCTTGCAGTAACCGGGTACAAAAGGATGCTTTCACTGCATGGGCTACAATACCTTTTTCCTATTGTAAAAGCGAAGTTGGGACTAAAAGTACATTTTTTCATAATATGGCTTAGTGAACAACTAGAAAAAGTATTCATGCCCGCCTGTAGTACTTCTTAAAAATCGAATTCAATAGTGAACATATATTTTAGTAAATATGGTGCAAAAGGATTTTGCCAAAATTGTTTATATTTGCCTGAAACTTGGACAGTAATTAACTGGTTTTGTTTGGCTAACCCACCTCAATCGAAGTAATCATCTTTATTCAGCTCTGTTGAATAGGTGTGAAGCGGCCCAGCACAGAATAAAGGGGCCTTTCAGAGTAACTGGGAAGGGATGGCAAGGTTAATCACAGGTCCCTTATCTTGGAATGTGAGAAAAGGGGAGTGGCCAGGGGCAGCGAAGGGACACCACCCTCTATGCACTCGAGGCCTTCCCACCTGCGGGGGGGGAGTAGACTGCTGTCTCATACTCCTGGGGGCCTGGAGAGAGCGAGAGAAGCGAATTACTGGGGTCCCTATTACCTCCTACAGACGACCTGGGCCCTAATGCTAAAGCTGCGGTAGCATCCAAGTCTTGCAGGGCGCTCTGAATCGATTTCTATGGACCGATGTGGCATGAGCAGAGCTACTGACCTGCTAAAGAGGGAGGCCTGGGCATACCGTATCTTTTAATATACTACCAGGAGGCACAACTTCGGTTTCTGCTTGAATGATCTCGGGAGGAGTCTGAAAAGCACTGGCTTTCCCTGGATAGTGTATCGGTGGCAGGATAGCACCTCTGGCATGACCCCTTTTTACATAAGAACGCCCAGCAGAGGAGCCTCTAGTCATCCCCCATTACTAAATCCTCCCCAGATGTCAGGCATCCAGTGAGTGAGCGAAGAGGCCTGACCTTCTTTCCCTTCCCAGTTTACATTGATAGTAGGCAAGGCGGATTGCACCCCAGGGCTAAATCCAACAGCATTCCAGCACTGGCAGTGAGCTGGGTGTCGGTCCTTAAGCCACTTGTTTGATGAGGAGGGCCCTCTGCCCTTTGAGCAACTCCGCTCCCACTATGCAATATCTGAAACTGAGCAGCTGCATTACCTTCAGACCCGGCACTGATTGATGCACCTCATAGTTCGCCCTAGGGCACAACGTTCTCTTGCCACCTTTGAAAGTGGCAGGTTACTAAGACATCAGACAGACTCCTCATCACTGAACTCTTTGGCCTCTTGCATCAGTTAACCCTGCAGGTTCAATTGACTAGCCAGTGGCGTTGGTAATCAGAGCTTGGCTGCTCACTGACCCATAAGGAATGTGAGGAAATATACTATTGCACTCTGCATACGGCCCGCAACATGGCCAGTATCGAAACAGCTAGCACATACTGATACCTCACACCAGTCCGCTTACATCGGGGTAACCCCACACGCAGACCCGAGTGCTGGCACGGCTGTGGTTCCCCTGAAACCCTACTGCACTAATTAAAGGATACCCAACAAAAGGATAACTCAGCTTCCTCAATTTCCTGCCTTTACAATTCTGGGGTTGCCCAACGCCTGGCAGACAATACTGTTGATTTATGACAAATGAGTACTAATTAGGATGACACGGCACGAAATGCGAGACCACATTACTCATAGTATTGTTTAGCACTGTGGCTCAATGGGGGATGGGTGGAGATTGGGGAACAGTCATGTTTACTCATATTTATGCCATGCAAGGTGAGTGGCACTAGCTCATGGTAACATTATGTTTTCTTTGTTCTGAAAACCAATAAAGAGGTTTGAACCGTAATTTAATTGTAGAAGGGAGTGATGTCTACAATGATTGCCTGCGTTGATAGATTGCTTAAGGCATCCAAAGACAAGCAACCTTGAAGTTGGCTTGACAATTGTTTCCTTCATTTTAAACACATGGCACCACAATGCAGGAGAAATGTTGATTGCATTATTAACTCAGAAAAACAAAGTATTAAGTAAGTTCGGGGTGGCGTCTGAAAATTAATCATATCTGTTCTAAGAAGGTCTTCATCTCCATATGTTCATTTTACCATTGATTTCTAAATCGTAAAATAATCGCCCTCTCTCTGTAGAATGTAGCTACAAAGCCGACTTTCTCAGGAACTGAGTGTTAATTAGGTCAACATGCAATGATCCTTTTGTTGAAATCCAGTGGTTAACGATTTTGTCGAAGAGAAGTACAAAATGCTGTGCCATAATTGATGGATATTCACTGGAAATCGCCACGCCTTCAGCATTCATATCAAAGTGATTCAAAGCAATATGCGGCCACTGCTTACAATAGGGGGTCCTGGAAAGACCCCGCCCCCGGGTTTGTTCTTGTAGTGGTTGGCAGCAATACCATGCCTTTAAACCCTTAGCATCACATGCCTCCCACGAAGACGAGCATCTCAAGTGGTGACCTCTATCCCACAACATATCCATCCAATTGAGTTTACACAAAACTCCAACAATGACGCACGCGCTCCTGTTCATGTCAGTTTTCTTTGCATTGTCGCTCGGTTTCGTTCTTCCGATCCACACACGCCTAAGAAAGTATGGAGACACTGCAATCCAATTTGTTACAGTCCTCCCAGAAACCGAGGCAGAGAGGCACAAAAAAATCCTATTACCTTTATCGGCTCATGTGATCAAGCGGCAGGCGAAAATGCAAAGTCAGGAGGCAGCAGCTGCGCACTCTTTTTACTTCATGCCAAAGATGCTGTATCTTTTTATTGCATACAGGAATAGCCACATCCTGTTTTCAAGAAGCTCCTTCAGTCTGCCATGCAGGAAGTTCCACAGGCCATTGATCCGTCGTTTCCATTGAATGCGTGGCCTTTTTTGACGACTCCGCTCCCAGCACATCACAGTGGCGGGAAACAGCAAGCAAGCAAGTAAACAATGGCAGATCAATATCGCCACTTTATCTACTGAACTACCTAATTGCCTGCATGCCCTTGACTTGTGCCTCACATTGCCCATCACTTGGAATCCTCCCTAGCTGCCCTATACCTTTAAGTTCTGAGTGTTTATGTTGGCATTCACTTTCATGATGCGTACACCCCTTCCCGGAAATACTGCGGATCCTATCCTCATTGCTCTCCTTTCATAAGACTTTTTCTAAAGAGGTTTCCTCGCACATTTTCTAATTAAAATATGAAAAGTTGACTTGTGATTTATCCAGTGCAGTTTTTGTATCTGACTTTGGGGGGGCCCATCTATTGGATGTGTAAGAGATCTAGTGTAGATGGCCAGAGATCCAGTCAGCTCTTCTCAGTGGTTTCCTTTAAGTAAAGATAGAACATTAAAGAGAAGCTCACCAGTGGACTGATGAGCAACCCGTGTGATTTAACCAATCTGGCCATGATGACTTCCTAGATTTAGAGGTGCGTTCTTTGTGCCTGTAATTAATGATAGCTGATGAACATGCAGGAGCTCTGAATTTTGAATAAAGACTATTTTTAAAAAAACAACAGGGTTCAAGGTCATGCATTGCCACTTCTTGAAATGGCGTCTGAGCTTAAGGCCTGTGATGTCACTTTTGGTATCACAAGGATACGGAAAATGATCACCTGGAATCTCTAGACGGGAAGGCTTGTAAAGAATGGCCCAGGAAGGCGTGTAAAGGGATAAATGGATTCCAGTCCAAATTTGTCAAATTCCTTAAGATTTATGGGGTTCGATTTGATTTTGGCAGGATTTACACCAGCTCAGGGGGAAGCTCTAGCCTATGCCCTACTGGCTGAAGACCAGCCACCCTATTCTCAGATCTCTGCCACAAGGCATGGATCTCATTGTCCACCATACATTAGATACACTTTAGGCAAAAGAGTACGCCAACCAGGTACTAGGATCATTTGGTCCTGCCAAGCATATTCTTCTATTTTTCTACTACAAACTCCCAATGTGGGTATTGGTTGCAGAAGATGGATAAACAATTCGAACCATGGCTAGATTATTTTATGTGTATTGGTGTTTGTGACTTCCAGATTTTCCTCATAGTCCCAAATTAGAAAAATGTATGTTCGAAATCCAGTCTTAAGCCCGTCCTGAACAGGCCATGACTTTTAACATAGATTGGCACGCACTCCTGTGGAAGGTGGGTTGCATGTCAAAGGTTTCCATTGGCTGAGCCAGAAGAGGCTTCCCTACCAGAATGCTGGCCATTTTGCACCCGAATTTGATTGTGGCAGAGGAACCATGAATTTGGAGGGGTGGAGCCCCACAGATTTACAGTGCGTCTCCTGCTCTACCAAACTCAAAATGTATGTCTGTAATAGTGAACTTTCAGAGTTGTACTCAGCAGAATTCCATGGAGTTAAACAAAAACTTAGTGTGATTCCACAGAGTTCTACCAACACTAAGTTCTTGGCAGGACTTAGTGGGGTGGCAGAATGTCTCTGTGACTCTTCATGCCCAGGATTGATTTCCACTCCACAAGAGTACAATTTAAAGCCCTCACTGTTGTTCCTAAAGCACCGGACACACAAATTCCTGACTTTTGTGCCTCAATCCGCTCGCAGTCTTCAATCAGCTACATGTTCTATTTGTACTCAGACCACCAGCATCACTGTACTGTTGCCTAGAGCAGTTTGTAATGCAAATGGTCTGTGGAAGTCCACCCTTGTGACCCTCTGCATAGTCGCTAACCCAGGCAGCCACTTATAACGTGGCTTTACCTCACCTAGTTTCCCTTCCGGAGGTTGGTCTTGTTCATGTTGTCTTCTCAGGGAGACAAAATGCGAAAGTGTGCCACATACATAGGAAATTAACATAGCCAAGATTCATTCATGAGAAGTTGATGTGTAGTTGGTGAGTACGTTGGTTGGCAGCCCTCTGATGACAGTAGTGCAGAGCTCCCCTAACTATATGGCCGCCCCTGTATTAGGAGAATGGCTTCTGGACCTGCAGTCGGCCAGCTCTGTTTTGTGCATAGCCCTAAATATTTGTAGATTCCGACCCAAATGTTAGCAGTAAAATGGGTTTAAATGGGGTCTAACCAATTTTAGCCTGAACGTCCATCAGTAGCGGTGCATCAACGTTAAGTGTCTTGTCCGGTGCATGAAAAAATATACAAATGCAATTTCCCTTCAATACAGAGGTAACGCAGGCACGGAATAGCAAAATGCACCTGTTGCGTGTCCCTCCTTCTGTCTGTCCCCCTCTCACTGTCATCCAAACCATGGGCTGCTGAAAGACCCCTGTTCCCCAGCCATTCCAAAAGGGCTCTTTTGGTGAGTAGACTCTGTCCCCTTGCAGTACACGGTGGCTTCGGTAAGTAGACTAAGATTTCCATCGACAATAGCCACCCGGCCTGTACCCTACATCATCAGCACATCACTTCTCGTGTCCTCCTTCTGAGCTCCTTCCCACGCAAAGCAGAACTTCCCATGAGTATGTTATCATGGAGAAAAGCCGCTTGGCCCAAGAATGGCCCATGTCTGTCATGGCAAAGTCTTAAAACTGTTATTTAGCTGAATATCATTTTTGACTGGAACAGTACCAAGCACTCTGAGCATCTTCAGTGTAAGAAGCTCATTACCTCTTTATCACACCAATGGTGAGGTGAGCCAGAGACAAAAAAGATTTCCAGCTGTTATGCAGAGGTAGCGCTGGTAAACTCCGCCACGCCGTGGAGGGTGGAATTTTTACCAAACTTTGTGCACCTCGGGCACCTCCACGGAAGAGCAGAGTTTACTGCCCACCACTAACTTTGAAGCCTTCCAATATATTCCTCTTGTCTTTCTGACAAAGTAATATGCATTTGCAGTATATTTTTCGGGGTCACTCATATGCTTAAAATGTACGGTTGTACTTTTGGATTGGCCTCAGTCTTTCCTTTTGACTTGTGGGTGGAATTAGACCGTGTCTTTCTAGAAAATAAGCTGCATTCACTTTTTTTATTTATAGGCTTAAAGTTTTACTTAAAAATGAAGCGACTGAAATATGATAATCCAGCAAGCCATGTGTATGTTGTTTTTACGCCTTCACCACTTTGCCATCAAGGCTGGATTCCACTGCCTAAATATTTTGATGAATGCAGAATGAGTTGACCTACGGGTCTTCGAATCTGATGAAAACTCAGTGATGATCTGCTTCTGGTCCCGAACTCCAATGCAGGCACATAGTAAGTATGCTAATATGCTTGCGCTTATGAGGGCCGCAGCCGAGAGAAGGATTAAGGCTAGGGTGGCAGCCAAGAGAGCATATGGTCAGAGAGGTTACTACTGTGTACTATTATGGGGCCCTGGGAAGCCTCCTGCAGATCCCTCCACCCTGGAGTCACAAGAGGAGTCCTCTCATCCCCTGGTGGTGCTGAAGGATTTGACTGGGGCTCTTCTTGTTGTGGTTTGCCTGCTCCTATGCCTTGCCTCTACTCGGCAAGGTGATGGACCAGTGAGGAGAGTATGTGTTATCCACTGATAATGAATGATGCAAAGGACTGAATTAAGTGCATTTAGTAATGGCGACTGCCACCCCAGTGATGCTGCTTTTATTATCTGTGGACTGCTTTGAACCCACTCCCTTTAGGGGGTGATGAGGGATTTCTAGGGATCAGGCATGATGGGAGTTTAGTCATGGGATTTCAGAATAAGAGATGGGTAAACCTTAGGCGTGGAAAGGGCTTTAAGTGTTCAGGAATGGATGGAGTTTAGAGGTTAAGAGATCAGTGGGGTTTAGGTGTGGTGAGGGGTTTTTAGGGTTCAGGCATGGGTGGAGTTTAGGGTTAGAAAGAGGTTTTAGGGTTCAGGGATCGTGGAGTTTAGGGGTCAGGGATGGGTGCAGTTTATGCGTGATGATACATGTTTAGAGGGCAGAGGTGGATGGTGTTTAGGGGTGGTGAAGATTCAGCAAATTAAAAGCATTCAAAGTAATTTTTTAACAATGTAAGCGATATCAATCTAAAATAATTTCTCCTAATGTAAAGGATTGAAATAAAGGCCTTTGACTAAAATCTCTCTGAAAGTCAGACCTGCAACCATTTCATTCGCACCCAAAAAAACACGAGGATGCAGAAGACAAGTTCAAAAACAAAAGTCATTCAATTAATAGGTTTCTATGAAATAGTGAGTGCTATTCTTCCTGAAAACTTCCATTAAACCGTTTAGATAAAATGGTTTCACAGTAATGGTATTTCATTAAATCACGCTTTTATGAAATCACATACAACTGGGTCAAATGGCTTGTAATATAACCTCTGAAACCCCTACAATTTGTTGAAATGACACCTTTCAATGTAATAGAAATCTTAGGTCCAGCTTTCCTATAAGTTGGCCAACCCTGTCATCCTGGTTCTTTGAAGATCACTGGTGTGTCAAAGTGCAAGTGGGCCTTAGCCTGGCTTGATTATTTATTTGTCTGCTTCTTTTTAATATCCTACAAAATGAATGTGGTATTAACCGAGGACCTGTGCAAAATAATCTGCATATGGCCGCCATCTTGCTTAGCAGGTAGCATGCGACAAATTATTACAGCAGGAAACTTCCTGAAGCCTGGTGCCTAATGCTTCGACTGCAGCCCCCATGCTTCTCACAGGGGACCATGCCTTCCACCAGGAAGGCCAAAAACATGTTTGTCCAATACAAGAGGGTACCGACGTGGGCACACTCACAGCATGCAATGGATTTAAATCGTGTGGCTGTGTTCTGGAGTAGCCAAATGCAAACGGTACACCATGCTAAAAAAGAAATCCAAATCAGTGGGCTCTAGTTATACTGAAAAACACAAAACATAGTAATGCTGACAAATAAAGTACTGCTTTTATTATCGGAAACTACAGAGGCTCAATGGAAGTCACAGCATTCCAACCAAGTGACGGGAAGCCAACGTAAATAATATCCGACCCAAACGTGATCAATTTTCATAGAGTCATGTCTGCTGAATTCAAGGAGAGCGGCTCTGATTCAATAATATTCGAAAATTGACGGAATTACTGTGGAAGCATGTAGGCCTTGAAGTCTACGCGCACTCGCTCAAGAAGGAGATGGAGCTGGGGCTAGTGAGTTTTTATTGTGAGGCTGATATTGTTGGTACTCCAGGCCGGTTTGCTGTATTTTTCCACAAACACTTCACAAGCTATAACAAAATGAAGAGCGTCAGTATTCAAACGGTTTGAAAACGTATGACATACCTTACACTCCTTCGCCTGGTGGTGTGGGTAAAGGCAGTATATACAGTCTTTATGAGGATCGTCAGTATATAATCTCTTCTGTGAACAGGTGGCACAGGCCCTAAACAAGCCATTCTTCTCCTTATCAGCCATTCTCCAAAAGATGATGTAGAAAATTCAGTTGAAAAATCTCCTCAATCTAGAACCAACTGTAGAATTTGAGCAGAGCTCAAAGGAGACTCCCTAGCACAACGTGCGGTAGAAAATCTGAGGGGCAGAAGGTTCTCTCAGGAGTGTTCTAGAGGGTGAGAGGCTCTGATTGGTTCAGGGACAGGTTTAGTCCTTTTTTACATAACAAAGGTTATGGGTTGCAAAGGAAAAGGGGCCTAGGCCTTTTTTCAGTTTGCTATAATACTAAGCAATGCTTTTTTATGTACCGGAGACTCCTGTCTCGACGACGGGGAATGATTCAGGCATGTGAATCTATGAAAGGCTCCAATACTGGAGTAATTACAAGTTACTGACCTGTGCAGAGGGCATTAATCATAGTTAATTCTCAATGTGGGAGCAGTGCTTCATCTGTAAAAGAAGTTGCGCTGGGGCCTAATTTTTTGCACAGAAGCACTTATAAAGGTGGGGGTGCTAAATGCTAAGGATGCATTGCCTTGATTCCACCTGGTACCCTTGTAATCCACCACCAGACGAGCCCTGCCTTCTCAGCTCAATCTTGCAAGTTCTTTTTCCTCCCTGCTTTCTACACTTGCCATTTTTTCCAACTTCTGTTCCTCCTCCTTCTCTCCTTTTTTGTTTGTTCTCTCTCTTGGTCTGGAACAAAGTCTGTTGAGAAAAAGTAAGTACCGGTCCACAAAAATGAGTGCTGGTGGGCCCCACCTGCAACCACAGGCTCAAATTGAGCACTGAAGTCTCGTAGTAAGGGGAAAGAGCAATTAACTGCTGTAGCTGACATGTAGTAGCAGTACATTTAGCACCCATACACATACCGTATTCTTTCCAGCACAGAAGACAGACTGGCCACCTGTCCACCTCTGTTTGCAGACCTTCAGTGAACCCAGACTGCATGCAAACAGCATTGGGTAATTCCAGCATTCTACTCCCCTATAGATTGGGTGAACTAACCCATAGTTCTGTAGAGAAGCAAAGTCTGAGAGATTTGTGTTGGCAGAGCCCTAGGATGGCATTATGAGATTGTAAAGTAGGTTGACTGTCATACATTTAACCGATTATATGATTTGTGTTTTTTCAAGTTTTGTAAGCATGAGATAATATCTCCTTAGCAGGTAACGTATCCCAGTGGTGAGCCCTTCATATCACTTCTTTTACTGCATCGATAGGGCAGCCCGTTCGCTTTAATGATGGCTCTGGCGTTATTACACTATTTCATTTGTGCTCCATTTATTGTTGATCAAAGTACACCAGTGGAACCTTGGAAGAAAGAGAATAATTCCCAGCACACGAAGAGTAAATCATGGCTGTCAAAAGATAATCAAACACATCATCAATCAATGTTAGGACACAGCGGCACATAATACATTTGTACAGCGATTTCTTAGTGCCTCTTATCAAAATATGACACAATAGCCAGTTGATGAGTGTCAACCTTTTGATTAGATCTTGGGAGCTGGGGCTATTCAAGCTTGTTACCAGGGCAACTATCTCCACGCGCTAATAGTTAAAAAATGTATGCTCTATCCCCTATAAAGTCCATATTTTCCAGCCCAAAACGAAGGATACATTTGTAACAATTCCCTGGGATTCTCCTCATTTGAATTTCGTCCCTTTTTTACTTTTTTAAAACTTTTTTTCATGGGCACAAGATACATTTTGCTGTTGCCACTGAATGTGATGTCCAGCACTTGAGATCTCTGTACAACACTCTGCCCCGATGAGCGCTATTAGTTCAATGTCAACACTTTGACCTAAGTTTAAATTCCATTACAGATCATACACTGGAAAATAAAGTCAGTGCATGAGACCTGGTATTGTGCCAGATCTACAAGGCAAAGAAATAGTCCAGTCCCTTCTGTGTCCCATGAGCCATCAAACTCTTAAGGCCCCATCACGATGCCGGTCGGAGAAGTGTCCGACCGGCATCGTGTCAGAAATGGAACCACCCTTCGAGGAGTCGGCCATCTCGCTTCCCATATTAGAATGCAATCACCTTCACAATGGTCAGAAAGTGTTTCTTTCCTATTGTAGCTTGTGCTGCAGGCTGCAGCACAAGCCGCAGTAGGATATATACACTTTTTAAACATCCATGCACCATGTGACAGGCACCATGCGGTGCCTCCCACATGATGCATGGATGTTTGAGGGGGTCACCTCAGGTGCCCGCCAGGCCTCTTAGTGGAGACCGCGGGGATACAGGGGGCCTGTTAGGGGTCCCCCAAAGTCCATTTCTGAATGCCTTTCTATGACAGTCAGATAGCCAAAGAAAGGCTGTCGGAAACGTGCATCGTAATCCCCACAGCAGTGCCTGAGCAGGCACTGCCTCCATTCTGGGGATTACGATCTGCCCTCCTCCCTGATGGGCACCTTGAGCCTGTCTGAGGTGGAGCGGATTCCCCCCACAGGCATCGGATGCACCTCCCATATTATAATAGGGCTGTCGGACCAATGCCTCAGATATTAGGCGGAACGCCACCGACGAGCTGTCGGATGGCCTTCCGCCCAACTTCGTAATGGGGCACTTAGAGACCAGATGAAATCAGAGAAACGCAAGTACCTTTCTGTGGTCGTTTGCAGAATCAATGGTATGACTTCTTCAGCCACAAAACTACCTGAAGCATGATCCTTTTCTCAACACCCTTAAAACAAAAATGTGATATCAATGCCTCCTCAAACTATGCATCAGACAACCACCTACTTCCTGCAATTCAGAACCTTCTATCCTACCCAATGCACAATACAGAGGATTCCTCTCTGCAATGCTCAACACCTCCCATGAGTATGCTCACGTACCTAAGTCCATGTCTGCTGCCTTTGGCCTGAGGGAGCACGGCACGTTCTTGAACAGGGCATCCAGTATCTTCTCCTTCACCTGCGTCAGAGTGTCGCAGTTCAAGATCTTCACCGGGATCTCAGGACTGTTCACGTTATCGTGGTTAATGCAATTCAGGACCTGTGAAAGGAAGGAGAATCAAGTTCAGCAAGGCACCACGCTGACAAGGCTCTCTCGTCAGAAGCACATGCACTAGAACATCTCAACTCACACACTTTACAGAATCGGGCAGTGTGTGTCCGACTGCGGCCACCAGAGCCTCTCCTGGAGTCTCAACTGTGCACATCTGTGAAAGGCACGAGCAAGCTGCAGGGTCATGGCCCAGGCTGAAAGACTGTTCATTTTCAACCACAACATTCTTCTGTCCCAACGAAAAGAGACACTAATAAGGACTCTTCGGCCACAAGTCAAACTGTTCGCCTGCTTGAAAAATGTTCCTTATTGGGCTTATTTATCTTGTGGACTGGGCGGCATGGAGACTTGCCCTTCAGTACTGAGCCTTCAGGTCAAGAAGTGTGGGAACTCAAACTAAATGTCTTGTGGGTCCCTTCACCACTTACCACCACGACACAGGAACATAATAATATTAACTTGTTTTTAAGTAGAACTTACTCACACAGTTTTGCTAAGGATAAGCACTACAAATCGCAGATTCTTCTACAACCCTATGTGTTCTTACTCGATGTTTAGAGACCGGAAGGATGGACGTCTCAAGTCGGTATTGCCGAGATCTGAACATGTGATCCGAAGGTCACACAAGATGTTACAGAAAATGCTGAAGCTTACTCACTTGAAGTATAATGTTTTTCAAAAGATGCATTTCCATTCTGGCCCGAAAGTAAGGACAATCATCCACCTACAACTGACCGGTCCAGCTCCGGTCTTCCCCGTAGACAGCCAAAGGCTGGAATGCATTATCACCCCTTATTTTTCTTTTCAAATGTTAATTAGATTTATCTGGGGATGAGCAGGCTTCACACCGCCCGCAAAAGGGGATGGGAAGAGGCAGTGCCTGGTATCACATCATACTGCGGCTCTTGAGTGTGTCTGTTCAGCACTGCCCACTCTATTCCATCACTGGTATGAAAGATAAGTATTGTGTAACACAGTGAAAAATGTCTATCCGGCACTGGCTTACCATAAGTCAGGGGCCTGAGTAACAGCCACCAACATTATGGAATTAAGGGATGTTTTATAACACTAGTAGTTGTATCTAGATCACAAACAATGCCCCTTTTGGAAGTCTAGGGTCTACACACAATTTACAACAAAACCACCTACCCAACAGACTTGAAATCTATTATGTTGTGTCGGTCACACACATAACTCTCCACCAGGTGCACTAACCAATGAGCTACCTACATGGACCGCCTACTGGGCCCATCTGAAACACATTTTGCAGTCGCCATGAGTATCCAATCATTATTTTCAATAGTCTACGGCATACTGTTGTGGCTCGAGGCAGCTCCCTCCTAATTTTGGTGCAAACGTGGACAGTACCCCTTGTTTGTGGGAGCCTCATATCCCTTGTTATGCGATGTGCTGTGCTAAAGATGTTCTCTTCTTCTGGTAAACAATGATAGGTATGATCAGGAGTGAAGGGACATCGATTTGGGTAGCATGTGTTGCATCCAACCACTAACGCACTGGGCGTGAATCAGCACCTGTTTGTCTCCCTTGGTGATTCTGCACTCAAGATTCTTCTACTAAGCTATAGCAGAAGCAATCTGTATACACAAACACACCTTGAATAACGACAAATATGCAGGAATGGGCCTGATAAATCCAAGTCCCTTATGTTATTCCC